>NC_071286.1:18970977-19088636 GCF_943735745.2 Anopheles bellator | reverse complement strand
TTCCACTTTGTTCGTCGCGTAGTCCGAACAACGCAACGACAATGGCGGCGACGGCGGAGACTCCAGACTCTCCAGACTAGAAAACGGGGCCCTGAAGAAGTCGCAATCGGCAGCGGGATCGAATCCTTCCTTTTCGCAGAACGGCTTGGCTGTGCAGTCTTGCAGAGGACGGAACGGCGAAGCACACGCGCAAAGCAACGCTGAGCCAATTTGCCGAAAATGAAGCGTCTAATGTCTGGCGGATTTGGGGTTGGTGGCGATGTCTGCCTCGAGCACCACCGCAACAACCACGATGAGATCGCATTCGGGCCTTCAAGTCCGGTTTGTGCATCGGTCAACGGGTGGCGCGGGAGAGCGAATAATGTTGGTGGTGGTGTGGCCGCCATGAGGTCAGCGATTTTCGTCTTGTCGGGAAGAAGGGCACCGCAGACAGACTGGCGGCCTTCCTCGGGTGCGGGGGCTGTAGTCTATGTCTGGGCTTAAGTTTAAGCAATGTAGGAAGTAATAGAACGTGTTTTGTATCGTGTTCATGGTGCATACAAAGTCGCCCAATGGGGGATATGTTACATTCTAATTGAACAAAGCTCATTGTTCGATAGACAATAGAATGTCTCTTTGACGTGCAGCAATGTTTCGCATACCGAACTGATTGATAGTGCAGCATCGATAGTTGTAGCAATGAAATATAAAATAGGAAAAGATACACATTAAAGGATGCTCATTTTAGAAAGCCTTTTGTGTTCCTGGGACCACACCGAGCAATGTAACTAACGATGTATTTAATGTACGCCGATGGAAGAATGTATTACCACCACAATGTTGCGTATCATATGCTCCACAGTAACACTCCTGGGCCGCAGACCGGGCCACGTGATGCAGCATAATGTAAAACCTCCGCCGGGATGGAAAGGAAGCTCTTCGAACAAGAACATTTCCGGCTTTCTAGTGGCCCCCGTGGGCGGTGGCGGTTGGAAAACAGAAATCGCTTATCTACAGTTTCGCGGGGGCGCACTCGCCAAGTTTCGCCGTTCCGAGCGAATCCTTTTTCTCGCTCTCGCGACTAAGAGTAAAGAGTAAAGGGGCTAAGAGTAAACATTGCACATTCCCCAGAGTTTCTATGTGTGTCTTATGTTTCCTCTTTTATTGCCTTCATAAGAAGCCTCTCGCGCTTTTAGAGCCTCATCGATCCTCATTCGCCGCCGTCGCCTGCTTTTTCGCGAGGGAAATTTATTCAGATCACAAGACGAAAGCTTTTCTTCTCAACCAGGCCCAAATCCCAGTTCCGCAACTCCTTCGCACCGCTGTCAAGATAAGATGGCTGTCTTGCCGAGAGTCGTGAGCTATACAGTTGCCGCTGCTCAGTGCCTACTGTGCGTGAGATTTTTCTACTTGACTTTTCTTGCGTCGTGAGCGCGAAGCAGGTACAATAAGGATACCGATGCCGTGCCGCAGCCTGTGCTGCCTAATAGGGTGGTTAACAAGTAGTCAAGATAAGGGTTGGACAGATAAATAATATAATAATTTTTGGCAAACCAAACTAAAACTTAATCGGTTTTTGTTTCGAGTTCGATTTGTAGCGCCTTTCAATCGTTGCCCCTTTTTGGAACGTTCGGTTCATGTCCGGTTCGGCTTCTCAAAAATCCGGAAAAAATGTCATGCTCATCACGTGGAAGTATAGTAACCTTAATCGAGCGAAATTTCGTTTTTCATTTCTGGTGTAAGTTCCCGGATCCCTAACACTGAGTTGACTTCGAAGTCAGTTTTGGACTTCGTCTCGGATTACCAGATTATTATGTCCAGACGCATTCTCATGGAGCCAAGTTACCTTCCCGTGTTCGTTTTTTAAACACTAAATCATTAATCAGCCAAACGGAACGAAATCGAACCATTTCTTAAACGGATGGGTACTGGGGATGAGGAATTGGATACATATGACAATACTGTGTGAAAATGATCATGGTCTAAGCGTGGTGAAGCAGCTTAACCGGTGGCCAAACCAGAACTAACGACTAGGAAGTTTCTACTGAAACTGTGGGATTACTACTGTGGGAAACTGTGGGATTACTGAAACTACTGTGGGATTTGAAATGAATCGTTTATTCTGAGAAGAAGAGGATTTGTGTTCCTACCAGGACAACATAATGTCACGCACGTCTTTAGTGACTCGCTAGAAAGTCCGGGAGCTTGGTGAGGAAGTTTTAACGCATCCACCGTATATTCCGGACCTTGCACTAAACTAAAGGTGTCAATACCTTTCTCGCGCCTTAGAAAATTTCCTGAGTGATGAAAAACTGAGATCAAAAAAGGATTGTGAAAATGGATTGTTTGAGTTTTTCGCCAATAACGATCAAGTCTTCTATAAGAGAGGCATTTAAGAGAGGCATATTTGACGCAAAGTAGACCATCCAAACATCTTAAATACAGTTTTGCATGTCACCCAAAAATAATGGATGACTTTTTCCCCAACCTTATATTACTGAATAGAGGTCTGCACCGGTGTCACCGTAGACAGGATTCGGCACCGGCATATGACAAGATGTTTTCCCATTCTTCCACGCTTTAGTTAATATGTTGTTTAATCCCGACACAAGAAAAGAACATTATTAATCCTTACTATTTTAGTATCATTCTGGTTCCGTGTCTTGTAGTTACATTTCTGCAAAAGTTTCAAATGCTTTCCCAAGTGCATGTTTGTTTTGGAAAAGTGTCTCCTGGGCGATCAGAATCACTTCACTCCACTTTACTCGATTGTAAACTTATAAGAATTTAGGTTCACAGGCATTATGTTACTATGGACGAACTGGACGGGTAAGGCTTTTCCGAGCCATGCTCTTTGACACACTCAGGCGCACCACTTGTTGACCCATCTAATGTAGCCGCCACGAAGCTTCAAGATGCCGTCGTTCGCTTGCCGCGGCCTGCTGCGTATGAGTAATTGCTTTCCTCGTCGCTGTTGCTGTTCCCACATCCTTCAGAGGTATCCAAACCACCCATCCTATTGCTTCGCCCGTTTGGCCTTGCAAAAATGGTCGTTTTGTGACGCGTTCCGTCGTGTCTTACTTTCTATCGATCGTGTGTGTCCGTGATTTACTATGGCGGTGGCCATGGCGAGTTGGAATTCCGCAGGCAAAACGGAAAAACGGTAAACTGTGGCCCAAGGCGCGGGTTATTTCCCTACTTTGCTTGCGTCGTGTGGATTTCGCGCGGAATCGAGGGATTCTGCATTCCCGTCCCAGGCCCAAATCCTTTCCGTCAGTTTTCGGTTTCCCGTCTGGGGACGGGCCCGGGAAAAGGTTTTATATGTTTTATGTGTCATTTATGCTCCTTTTACGCATGTCGCGCGCGCGCTGCTCACAATTCGGTATCATTATGCTCTGCAGCAGCAGCAGCAGAGAGCAGAGGGACGGTGTTGTGCAGGGGAGTTAATCACATTCGATGGGCTGGCGGGCGGCCGTGCGGGGGTGGGTGGTAATTTTATTTTATCTCCCAAAAATTAACAAAATACTCTCGGCAAAAAAGGGGAGAAAAATTCGCCAAGAGCGAGATAGCAGCAGCCACACAGCGAAAGTGGGCATCCTTTTTCAAATGGGTTTTTTTTATTGCGTTGGCATTGGGGTTTGAAGGAGTAGACAGAAGCTGAGGGGAGATGCTGGGGAGACATCACCAACCCGCCGGGGGTCCCTGCGGCAGACAGACAGACAGGAAGTGATGAACGCAACGCAACGAGTAAATCATGCAAACACTCACGAAAATTGCACCCTCCACCCCCACCCATGTGCGGGGGCGCATAATTCGTCCTGCTCTCGTTGTAAATAGCCACCCCCGACGCGGGTGTGTGGGTGTGTGTGAATCACACGAATAAAAAGCGCGCAACACGCAATGAGCTGCCGAAAAATAAAACTGCTCGTCCTGACTGGCTCCCTGGCTGTGGTGGGTGGCTGGATAGAGCGGGTGCGATAGAGCGAAGGGCCAGCCCCGAAAAAAGAACCACACAAACACGCACGCATTGGGGAAAAAAGGGAAAAATAGGCAAAAAAATGAATATAATTTCACATTACGCTTAAATATTTGTTGATTATATCAAGCGGCGGATCAATTGGCCAATGCCAAACGCCGCCGGCCCAGGGGTCCTGCACGGGGCTGACACCCCACACTCCCCGCCAGTCCCGGCTGGATTGTAGTGGCACATCATCAGTGCCCCCCCCTTATCACCGATCACGCCGTGTGCTCACGATCAGCAGCGGCACCGGAACGAACTCGACTCGACCGTTAATTTTCCCGATTTTTTTTGTTGCGTTGGGTTCGCCGGAAAACCCCCGAAAAATAAAGGAAATAAAAATCCCCTCTCAACCACCATGTGTTTGGCTGGCATTTGGCGGCGTAGAAAGAGAGGAGAATCAGAGCGGGTGAAGAGAAAAAAGGACGAAGCATAATAAAATCGTGTTGTGTGGCCGGCACGAGGGAGGCCTCCCTCCCGGGGGTGGGAAAATTCCAGCATCCCCCCCCGCCAGCGTGGGCGTGTGTGTGTGTCAATCATATATGTAAAGCGCCGCGCCGCCATGTGGTGCCACCCCCGCCGGGAAGAACGGGGTGCCGCGCGATGCTCGGTGAGGTCCTTTAATTTATGTACAAAAATTTATTATAATATCCGCGCGCATCAAAGTACACCACGATGATGCGAGCAGCGGCCACCACCAGCCCCCGCTTTCCTGCCCCCGCGGCAGGAAATAAAAAGCGCGCACACGACGCCAAAAAGGACGAAAAAATGGCCAAAAACGCCACACGGACACATGCTTAAAATCTGGTTTTATGAATTTTTGCGTTTTTGTAAATTAGGAGCTCCAGGACGCGAGCTGAGAGCAGCCCGAGCGAGCGAGAAGAGGGCCGCTTGGGGGGGGCAGTGGCGCCCGCCACCCGGCCTTTTTTTTGTTTCTATCCCACTTTTTTGTAAATGAATTTATATGTTTCAATACATTTTTCACTCGCCCACCGAGTCGGCCGGCCACCCACCACCTTCCCATTTAACCTTCGAACATAATGATGGTTCTAATGCCGCTTTGGCCAGGGCACACCCGCGCCCCATGTGTGTGTCACACCAATACATGTGTTGCGATGCTTTTTTCGTCCCCTTTTTTCGGCGGCTCCGGGGACGCACCGGACGGAGTTTTTCCGATTTTTCCCTCATTTTCCGGAGCTTAGCCCTTTCGCGCCCGCCAATCGAAATGATGCTGATGAGTGCACGGCACATGTATGTGTGCCGTCCCTCCCGGTCAGAACACTCTATTCCCCACGACCTCGCACCGCCCGGGCCGGGCGCCTCGGCGATCGATTCGGCGGTTTCTCTGGGTGTCCTTTTTGTTCTTTATTTCGGGCCCCAGGCTCACCCAGGTGCGGTTGGAACTCGCCGTGGTTCGCTTTTTTAATTATTTTCCTACTTTTGCGCTGCGCACTACAACTTTACTAAAATAAGAGTAAAAGCTGTAAAGTGTGCTGGCTTTTTGTGTTTCCGTAAGTTAGTTTGTGGCCGCGGCCAGTTAGGGTGACATTTTGTAAAACAAACAACGCACTGCCGTGACTGGTGCGTGACCGTGACCAAAATGGTGCGTAATGGAGAGTTATTGGGTTTTGATCATCATAAACTGTGTCCCGGGTCCCGATTATGATTAGTTGCGATTGTGAAGGACTCGTGCTTCGTTAGAGCAATCCAGGCCGAATCCACGCCAGTGTGCATTACACGACGGTGTGACAGATCCGAAATGGCCACAGGTGTATTGCGGAACGGGAATGGGTTTAACAAAGGATGCTTCTATTAATTTTACGCGATGGGCGATAATAAATAAGGGCCATGAAATGGGTACTACTTTTTAATAAGTAATAAGCAACAAAGTAAATCATCAACAAACAACAAGTACAGAGAAAAAGGATAAAAAAGTAACTAAAATAACTTCTATTCCTAATACAGACTTCTAGAATGATTGGAAAACTAAAACCAAAATAACAAACTAAAATGCAACTTTAAAATGTCCAATAATTCAAAATGGAGCCTCTGCTGGTCTTTCATCAAATGAATATTTAGTGATTTTTTTATGTCCTTTTAAGCGGTCAAAACCAATGCAGAAATAAACGTTGGTCTTAAGCAGTGTTTTTCTTCCCTTGAACATTTTGTAAAAGATCGTTTATTGCATTAAAACGGAAAGTCCAACGTTATTCAAAGAATTGATTATCGTTCGCTGCACCTTTTTGCCATTTCGTTGAGAATTTGTGGACATCGCGACGAAAGAATTGTTCGTCTTTTGAAGCATTTGAGCAGCTAATAGTAGATCAAACCCTCCCGATCGCACCAAACACCGAGCATCGTGTTCCATTCAACAGTGATTTGGCGTTGTAACCGATGCGGATGGTTCTCTTGGACTTAACCAAGATCTTCGCCAGTCCAAGATTCCGATGGAGAAGTGAGTTCCGTTTCTGTCACCCGAAAAGCATTTCCCACGTGGGCTTTTCGGTTTTCCTGTTGTCTTTCGTGTTGTTGTTGAACCCATTTTTTGTTGTTGTTGTTGTTGGTGTTGTTCATCCAAAAGTGCCTGCAGTTCAGTGCGAAGACACAGAGAGCTTTTTTGGTGGTCTTCTATGCCATCGCTCTCACTCTTAGCGTTGGTATTGATGCAATGAGTTTCCACGTGTTTCATGCTGATAGTTTTCGACTCTTTTATTGTTTCGTATTTGTTTCTTTGCTGTTCTCGTCTCCATTTTGGCTTCCACCGCTTGTTGCGCCTTGCTTTTGCAATCTAAGGTAAATTCTTCTCTCCTTCGCTAAGATGGAGTTTTTCCCATACGGAGTTGCCTTCAATCGCTTGCGTTTGCAACCCTTGCAAGCCCGGGTTAGATTTCGATGTTCAAATCGCAGTTCGTCACCGTGGTAGCGGGAAGTTCCGTCCGACAATGACCACCGCCAAAATTCGGGTTCTCCACCGCTCGACACGGGTTCCCCGGACACGTTCATTACCAGCCAGCCAGCCAGCCAGTCAAGGGTTTGTAGTTGGGTTGTCGGGGTGGCGTTGCGTTCGTGGGGCGGCACACATTATATATTATTTGCGCATACGACGAACGGCGGATCGTCCCGGGTGAGCCGGGCCGGGCCGGGCCGCGAAATGGTTATGTGCGCGTCGCCCGGTTTTTTTGTAGTACTTTAATCATTATTATTTTTATTTTACTCTCAAAAAAAGGGCGCAAAAAATCGATACTGACTGTGCTCTGCGCCGCAGCCGCCCGTTACACTGCCACCACCCACCACCGCCTATGACCCTACAATTCTACTATTTAGCTGCCGCTCCCTGTGGAGAAAATGGCGGAATATAATAATACACAAAAAAACCTATTATAAAATGTCCACGGCCGTGCGCGGCTGGGCCGGAAAAACACCACCCCACCGGGTGGCGGGTGGCCATGGTATCCATCGGGGGCCTGTTTTAAAATTCACCAAATCCTCTCGGCGCGCGCCGTGCGTGGGGCCAGTTTTCGGTCGTCGTCGTCGTCGGCCATCCGTCGTCGAGGGACGACACGCATTGGGCATTATCCCAATTGGGCTCTTCGTCGCCACCACCGCCAATGGGGGGGCCACATTTTGGCAAACGTGGGGCGCGGGAGAACGTGTCCCCTTTTTTTCGGGGCGGAGAACACAAGAAAGAAATAGTTATGTCCGTCCTCCCGCCGTCCCATCGGTCGGAGGGTCCCTTGGCGTCCCGTATTTAATAAATATTATCGATTATGTATGGCATCATTTATTTATTACGTTCGAAGACCGGTAGGGCCCCATTTAAAAACATGGCGTCCTGGCAGCAGCACCAAAACCGGCGGAGGCCACGGCAGCAGGTGCAAAAGTCCTCTCTGCCTTCTCTGCTACCCCACCCACCCGTGTCTACGGGGTCGTGAGCCTGCGGTCCGAAAACTGTGACCATCTTTGTTGGCGTGCTGAATATTCTTTAAAAAGATTATTATGATCGGTTAGCGCATATGCAAGAAGGTGGCCGCTGCCGTGTATCGGTAGTTGGCCCAATAGCTTAGTTCCAAAAATTAAGGGCACTGAACCCAAAACTGATTGGAAGATGCTTCAACTATCCAACAAATGTTTGGTACGATCCGGTAGATGAGTATTAAAATCTACCTTTGTCATAAATCGGAACAGAATGAGCGGATGATCTATGGATGAGCCACTGCTTCTTTGGCCTTTGGCCTTCTTTGGCCACTCGTTCATCGTCCTGTTTGCATCCAAAGCATATTATTTGCTACTTAAAAGCCTGAAACCAAACGCTCCTAAATTTTTATGTGACTGTCGTGACAGACTGATGAAGTTTCGTAACAATACGTCTGTTTATGTTATGTTATAGCAAACTGTCACCAAGTTGCTCTAGGGTTAATTAACATAGCATTAATTAACATTAACATAGCCTTAACTTGATACAAACTCGAGCAGACGGAACGTTTGACTGAGGTCAAAGAATTCAATCTCTTGATGAAATCTAACACACAAAGTTTGGCGAACTGTCCTATTCTAGTAGAGTACTTAACTAAAGTCAAGAAGGAAACATTTCTATGTTAATGAGATGACGCTGTTCAACGAAACATAGATGATAGTCAGTATTGTTCAGATCAGGAGCTGGTTTCGTCAAAGGTCCAGTGCCGTCAAAGGATTCAGATACGGGCGGGATGTTGGTGGTTCTTCTGAAAAATCCAATGGTTTTCGACAAGACCTTAAAAAAATTGCATTAGAACTCACCACTTCCTTCCTTTCCTTTTTTGGCACTACAACCGCTGTGCGGTCGTGGCCTGCACCGGAGACATTGTTAATATATCTCTGATGCTATTCGTAACAATGGCAACTGGTCCCGGGATTCGAACCCTGGCCAGCTGCGTTGACAACGATAAGCGTTACTGACTGCTCTATCAGCGGGAACTCACCATTAAGACACAACATTATAGACAGTGAAAATTATCCCACAGTGATTATCAATCCACCTTCTTAATGACATGTTGCCCAACATGTTCCGGCGTTACAGCAAGATGTCCACAACCTGTCCACTTTCCTTAAAGCCTTAGATTACACACAGATATTGAAAAGTTTTGAATTATTCACGTTGTTATTTCCTTTAAATATCATAAGACTTCGAACGGGTTTTCAAAATGGCAAATGAGGGAAAAGACATAATCCCTTATTCAATGGTACACTATTTTAACAACACAACAAGAGTAAATTACATAAAAAAATAAAGATTATTGAATAAATATTATTATACATATGAAAATAAACAAACATATTTGGTCCAAGCGATATGTGGAAACCGGTTTTTTTTAAATTCAGAATATGAAGAAATATCTGAATTTGTTGCAAAATCTGAGGCACCCAAACAATTAATCTCTTTTTTCTGGAGTTTTCCATTAATTTTCAATTCGTGTTACCCCGTTTCTTTTCAGTTTTCTGTTAATTTTGAAACGAAATATAATTAAGAATTGGTTCCGGATCGGCACCGTCTTGGGTGGGCATTTGGGCGCTTCCTTTTGCGCTCCAAAATTCCCAGTAACCCAGAAATGCAAAACGGCGAACCAGCCACCGGAGAAGCGTCGAGATTTTCTTGAACCGTCGTCGCCGTCGCCGTCGTGTCGTGTCTCTACCCTTAAGGGGTCGGGTTGACTTTCTTCTCCTTCCCCGGGGGGTGGTGGTGGGCAGGGTATCGATTCGCCCGCCGCCAACGAAGCCTTTAAAGGGCGCGCACCCAACCCAGAGGGACACCGAGAGCCAACAGCGCTCTCGGTACCTTTAAGGGAAACCCCGAGCATGTTCGCCGAGCGAGTCCGAGGTCAAGATTTTCCCCGGCCGGCCGGGTGCTGCACCGTGGATGAGCACCTTCACCGCCCGTCGCCGTCGCCAATCTGGTTCGGCGGCAACTTCCGTGTGTCCCGCCGACGGTCTTCTTCCTTTTGCTGGGTGTTGATGGTTGGCCTTCCCTTCGTGTGGTCGTCGCCGTTTTTCGGAGGGTACCGCGTGGAGACGTGGAAAGGGCGACCTAACTGTTGCGCATTGCTCTGCCACCGCCACCGCCACCGCCTCCGCTGTCGTCTGTCCGTTTTCTCAACGGACCATTTCTTTTTCACGTCGTCCTTTTTCGTCCCGGTCGGGGGTTGACTTCTTTCTCCGTGCGGGCCGTGCGGGAGTCTGGTAACGATGCGATGTGTATTTTGGTGTGCGGAGTCCGACGGTGGCGACCACGTGTTGTAGGACGACGCCGACGACGACGGACCTTGTGTGGTGGTCGCCGACGGAAGACAAGACAAGACGATGGCTGGCTGTGTGTCGTGTCTCGGGGGAACAGAACGGAGTCCCTTCTGTGTATGTGGATATGTAATTGGACCAAGGAACTCTTCCTTTTTGGGAGCTAGTCGGTCGGTCGGTCGGCGATGCTGGCACCGCCAGAACGGCGTGTTATCGTTAAGCTCCATCAAACCACAGGACACCGAGACCGGAAACGTGCATACAGCACACGGACACATCTCCTTCGGAATTGTGCCATTGGGAAAGGAGTTTTTGGGGTCGCCAATTTCTTGCTTTTATTATTGTTCTCTTCCGTCTTCCGGGGTTTCCCACGCTCGAAGGACGACGTCTCGGGGTTGTTTTTGCTTCCTCTGGAGGGTCGCCAATTTCAAGGTCGTGGGCGGCCACTGCCCTTATTCTAATCGGTGGCGGTGGTGGCGTGCATCTTAAACGTTGGACCGTGTTTTCCACCTTTTTGTGATGCGTTTCTGAAATTTAAATTCCTAACAAAAGGATTTGCTTTAGATGTTGAGGATGCTGACCCCCAAGTTTTGGAGAATTCATTGTATTAAAAACTGTCTAAAAGCTGTTAAAAAAGCAAACAAAAGCAATTTATTATGTAGTTCTTTTTAACACCCTACTATTTCATAAACAAAGCCACTGCTCAGATTAAATCTTCTTTAAATGCTGTTCTTTAAATGGTTAGTGTAAAATGAACTTTTTGTTCAATCGACAATGAGCGAAATACAGCATCGTTGCCTGGTTTTGTTTTGGAAATAAAAATGTAAATCTCTATTGCGCCATTGCTACCAGCAGCCCATAATTTATCAAACCCACGGTTTCCCCGTGTGCCACGTGTAACATGCTACTTTATGCTGCCTGCCAAATACCACACCGTTGGACGTGCTGCTGTTGTTGTGTAATGTGCTGAACTGGAACTGTTGTGCTAAAATCCTGTGCTGTTGAGAAGAAAATGGCAAGGGAAAACCGGTTGGAAAACCGCCAACTATTAAACCGATATGATTTGACATAAATTACTTAGATAGCTCCGCAGTCTCCCCGTCGATCGTTTCTTGTTGCAGTGCACAGCTCGATCGATTTTGGTGTCCGCGCAGCACGTCCTGGCCCTAGTGGTCCTGGCATAATTTCACATCCTTTTTGTGTTTGTTTTCAGTTCAAATTTCAACTAAAACACACTCGAGTCTCGAGTCAGAAACAGTGCAAATTCTAACCGGCAAATGGCAATCATTGGCTAAGAACCTTTGGGGCCTCGGACTTCCAACTCGTTTCGGCAGAATGCGTGTAATGGTCCATAACTCTTGCCCCAGGCTCCATATTTTCATTTCTTTGGAGCCATCCCAAATCCTCTCGCCTGTCTGCGGTGCAAAATAAAACAAACGCCAGCCAGCGGCGGGTGCCGCGCCGATGTAATAATTCAGCATATTACAGCATAAATTCGCCACTGCTGCTACTGTGTGTTGGTTGGGCCGAGCACAGCGCAAATCGCGAAAACACAACCATCTCCCCATAGAGAGGAGCCCCATTTTCTTAGCCTCCTTTTCGAAGTTACAACACAACCGAACACACGAGACAGTGAGAGTGAGAGAGAGAGAGAGAGTCGTAATAAAAAAACACATCTTAAATGTAGTTCAAATCTACAACGACGACGGCGACGCTATTTTCCTTCTTTCTCAAAAGTGCCGCGCACATACAATCGCACAATGGTTGCTCCTCGTTTTTTTTTCTGTATCAAACCACTGCAGATATTCCCCTCGACCACCGACCGCCCGGCCTACTACTACCCCCCCATGCTCCTATTGCTCTGCGCCCTAATCGCGCCCCGCCGGAAGGTTGGATTTTTCCTTTTTTACGCTCCTTATTCTCTGTTATCCCGATTTTTTGTTCCCCATCGACTACCACTACCACTACTGTGCTGGCTGCCACTAATGCAGTGCGTGTGGATTTGTTCACCACTGTTCTCAGTGTATGTGTGTCCCCCGCCCAGCATCATTCCCCTTCCTACCCACTGGCGCGGATGAAGGCGCGCGCCTTATGTGATAAAAAGTGTGTGCGGCGAGCGCTTTGTTTTTTATCCCTCTCGCTCTCCGTCTCTCTCACTCTAGCGGGCGCCCTCTTTCGCTCTCTCGCTCGCTCTCTCTCTCGATATAATTCTAAACTACATTACAAACTACCCTCATTTTTTAAACATTCGCGAAACGCGCATCGCCGCATCCTCCGCTACTGTTCTAATGCTTATGTAAAAAAGGACGAACTCGCGAACCGCGCCCACACCCGCCGTGTCTGCCTTCCGCTCCCAGATCCTCGCGCAGCAGCCCCCCGCCAATGCTATGTTATTTTTTAACGGTTTAGTTTGTTCCAACCCACCCCCCCCCAGGAAAAAAGGAAAGGAAACGCTCCGAAATAATGATGGCAAAACCCAAGCTCGTCAGCAAAACCCGGCGGGGAAAGAAACCGAATCCTGCCCCCCACCCCTCGGGGTGGGCGACTAAAAAGTACTAAAATAAAAAAAAGCGAACGAATGGCAAATAAAAGTAAAATAAAAAAGCGAACCTTCCTCTAAAACACATCCCGACGACGACGACGACGACGACGACGACGACGAAGGATATCCTTGGTTTCCCATTCGGGTGCGGGTTGGATCGCGGGTCGGGTGCGAGTGCGGGGGTGGGACCCTATTGACATGAGCCCGGAGAGCACTCAAACATTACCCCAAGTAATGTAATAAAACGCGCGCGCCCGCTCTCTCTCTCTCTCGCTCACTCGCCCCGCTTTTTTCACTATGTACTTTAAAAAGTCCGCGCGTTTTTCCGTGGGTCCCGCGCGTGTCCCCCCGCGACCCCGTGGGCAGGGGGTGGTGGGCGCACACTACTAACGAAACTTCTATTCAACCTCCTCCCCACTCTCGGGCGATGGTGGCTGCCGCCCGTTCGCCGATTTTAGAGAACATCATTTTTTGAATGTCCTTGGGTTGGCCCCCTCGCCCTGGGTGGGTGGCGGCCGGCGGCCGCGCCTGATGAGGGAGCGTTTTATAAAAAGTGTAAGTACACGGCATAAAAGGGGGAGGGATCCTCCCACGACCTCCCGCGAAAATTTGGTCGTCCTTCGGGCGGATGGTGGTCCTGGGGCTGGGCGGCTCCCGAAGCTCTCTCCGCCGTCCCTCGCCTTTTGTTTCCATTGTGCTCTCTCGCTCTCACTCTCGCGTTGGGGAGATTCTTTCTCGCTCTCGCTCTCTCTCTCTCGGTTGCTGTCTCTCTCTGACAGCATTAGAAAAGAGAGCATTAGGCTCTCGGGGAGCCACCGCCGCCGGATGGAAGTTAGTTAATGTGTGTGGTGTATAACGGGCCTCTCTAACACACTAGTTCCATGCTCCATCTCGCTCTCGCTCGCTCTTTTTCTCCGTCTCTCTCGCCCTCTGGTTCCGTTTTCTAGGGGCTTCTCAGTCGTTCGGCTTAGCTCTCGTTTTGTTTTGTGCGTTTTTTGGGAGGATTTTTTTGGGAGGCAAGTGCCAGTTGGTGGCCGGGTGGGCGTCCCGGGAGGGGGTTCCCTATTTTCCAGCCACCCCAACGCGCGCGCCAACCCGCTAACTAATACTACTGACGTCGTTACAGACGGGCGGCGACGCCGCGTTGACGACGCGATTTTATGGCCGTATTATATCCTAATGTGCCTGGCCGCGCGCGCAGACGATGATGGCTGGGGTGCGTGGCAGGGAGGAAGTTAAAAATGCTGCGGCTGCGGCAGAAATAAAAAAAAACATAACGTAAAATGGATTTTTCCGCGGCAAGGCTCTCTCCCGGGGACCCCGGGCCGGGTGATCTCCGTGAATCTAAGATGATTTAACTTATACACTCCAAGACCATGAGGGGTGGTGGCGGGTAGGAGTGGGGGTTGGTTGGGGGAACAGGGGCGAATTTTTAGTGAGCAATAAAATTCCTTTCGCGTATATCGCGCTGTCTGTGTGTTGGAGATTTTAGCCTCTTCCTCCGCCTCTGCCGCGCCGAAGAGATGCACTATAAAACTTTTCAAAGTTGTCAAACAAAAACGAAAAAAAAAACAACGGTGAGAGAAAGCAACACACGCCTACTTTGAGCGCCATTTCGCGGATCCCGCAGGCCGTCGCCAACCGAAAAAGGATATTAAATACGCGGGCGCGCTTCACATAATTTATCTTCTTTCTTTTTTTTCGGTGGGGGATGGTTTTATTACACAACCCCATTGCTCGTGTTCGTTTATTTTGTTTTCGATCGCTGCTCATTAATAATGTACAAGTATGTGTGGAGCGCACACACAGCCATACGCAGTACCGCGAAGGGGGAAATTGTGAGAGCACAAGTGGCCTGGTTACGGGCCATGCGGAAGGTGGTTTTTGGCGAAATTACCTAAAACGCAACACACGTCATCGGGGGCCCATAGAACCCAATCGATGCTAATTAGCTCTGGTTTCGAAATTTTCTTGCCGCACTGTGCCCGATGAAGCCGTGACACGGATTATGACGCTGGAAATAATATAATACAGGGGCGAAAAATTGGTTTCAATCAATCAAAATGTAGTTAATATCAATGAATCGTGTAAAAAAAAAAATCTGTTTTGTATGGCCCATTGACACACGTCAAACATTTTAGCCTTGCGTATTTAGAACAACCTACAGTCCTTACCACAGTCCTAAAATATTGTTATTGATCAAATTATTTCAACTAATTGAGCTAATGCTGTTCAACTTCATGGGGCCTTAAGACTTGTGGATTGTGCCTCCTGTGCCACTTGAGACTTTTTGATTTCTACATTATCCCGTTATAGGGTGAAATCTTGTTCAATGAGACGTTTTACTTTTATAACTCGGTAAGGCTTCAAGTCAACATAACCACGAAATGGTCACTTACTAGTCAGTTTCGTGGAATAATACACCTGTGGACCTTAATGTTGATATTGGTCCCATATAGGAAAAAAGTTCATCTCCTCTAAACTAAGGATGAGTCCTGCCAATAATTCATCGGTTCACAGCAGGCACAGGTTTCCGATAATTATGTAATCTTTGAAACCATGCCTAGAATATGCTAATGATCGGCAAATACACGTAGACTGAAGATGGTAATATGTTTCTCTTTGTGGAACTCATACGACTGGTTTGTCCGTACCATAATACTGTCCCATCGCATGATAATAATGCAATTTTAAACTTGAAAATACGGAATTAGGTGTAGAATACCAACTAGATTAGAATCTAGAAATACCATACCAGACGACAAGAATAGCTTATCTCGTATAGCTTCGATAGTAAGGCACTAATGCCGCAAATGAGACGCTTCCATTAGGACACCATTGTGTAACTTCAATCGAATCGTCTATTTTCAAATGGACTTGAGTTTTAAGTGTTAAATTAAAATTTAAAGTTCTTCATGCAGTAGAACACTTTGTGTAGAGCTTTCTGGACCCACCACATGGGGTCCAGATCTCTCTCCCTGCCTGTCGTAATACTTTCGAGCCTCCGTGTGTACACCAAGAGACGCACCAAAAACGAAGGGAGCGTTCGGCGCCATTTCGAAAGTAAAAACTAAACTAAAAAAAAGAAAATTGAAGGAAAAGATACGAAATTATAATGGCAACATAACGGGCCACCGTGGTGGTGGTTGCTCCTCACCACCACCACACCCCCCCCGGACCGGATCTGTCCTTCGATCCGCGAAACCCAATCCGCCGAAGAAGCGCGCCAAGCCGCCCGAGAGTTTTCGCATTTTCCGAGAAGGAAATGGGAAAATCGTTAAAATAGAGAAAGAAAGCGCGGCCACCACCACCGCCCTGTGTCGGGTGGATAGTGGGTTGCGGCCAAAGGGTGGCGGTGGCGACGGCGGCGGCGGGGGTTCTTCGAAGGAAGTTTTAAGTTTAGTTTGAAGGATGATTGGAGGCTGTTTTGCTGCCTTCCTCTCGCGCGCCCATCCGTCCGGGGAAAGCCTCAGCGGAACTATACATAGGAGGGGCGGCGGCGCGGTTCCGAAGGACATAGAATTACACGGCCCGGCGGAAGGATTCCGGGCGGGTGGCGACGGCGGTAGGAGTTTAGAGAGCTAGCGAGTAGAGAGATGGTGAGATGCTGTACCTAAGTACCGGTGCTGGGCGGCCTGTGCTGTGTGCACAGGGGGGGCTGAAGCGACGGGTGGCCGGAAGAAAGAGACATGCCGCTAGGAAGCGTTGGCCGAAGAAAGAGATGAACATTAACTCGAAACGCGAGCGCGCGGAAAGGAAATCTAAAAGCATATTAAAGGGATGTGAAAAGTACAGAAAAAAACGGCGAAAAACAACATAAAATCACCTCCGGCAATGGACGGAAGGGGCGTTGTGGGTCGCTCCCTCCCGCGCATCCAATAGTGTGGGTGGTGGAAAATGGTGGAAACTGTTTTATGTCTCTCTTTCGCGGCGCCCTTTTTATGCGTGTTGTGTTGTGTGCGTGCGCGAAGTTTAAGTTCTTCGACTTCGCCACTGTTTTTCCTCTTCTTCCGCGTCTTAGTATTTGCGTGGAAGTCACAGGCTGCTCCATCCATCCCGGAAAAAGGGGGGATCGTAAAATTTGATGCATAAAATGAAGTAAAATCGTTCGCGAGATAGCGGCGCCGAGCGGCCGTTGGAAAATGTGGGTGGGAAATCGGGAGATGAAATGAAACATAGCCGAGAGAGGGCGAGTGGTTCGCCTTTCTTTGCGCGGCCCAAAGAAGGCACTAGCCCCCGGGGGTGGACCCGGGAAAACACATAGGGAATGGCGTGGGGGTGAACGTTAAAAATCGGAACGAAATAATCATATTTCAAATAATGTGTCGAAGCGGCACCAAACTTGCCTCCCACCAAGGACCAAGCTGCTTCGAGTGTGTGGATTTATTGTTTGAGTTATACTCTGTTTTTATGATCTTTTCTCTCGTCGCGCGTGGCGTATGGGCACGCGGCTACATGTGCTTAGCTAGCGATTTTTATGTACCGCGTGGGGTGGTCCGCTATGTTGTGCAGTATGTTGGCCGAAGTGGTACCTAACTTTTGAGTTACCAGAGGTAAATAGAACATGTAAGAAAAGCTGACTACTGACTCTCATTCGTTCTAATGAATAATATTACATATTGGATTGCAGTAATGAGATGGCAAACCATTATTGTCCCTTTTTTTATTATTCAATCTTTTTTTATACTTTTCATACTACATCCAATGTGATGAGTTTTATTTTTCCCTTTTTGTTAATTTTATTCAGCTACATTTTTCATATTTACTGATATATGTACTTTTTAATGTCTTGGTTTTTCTTTTGTTACTAAAAGTAATCGTTTGTATCGTTTGTATCGTTTGTCAAGACTCACAGGCTTTGCGCAACGTTTATCATTGGCTCCTGGGTTCCAATTGACGGTTTTGTGACTTTCTTCAACTTTTTATCCGTCCGTCGGGAATGTGTTTCCTGCCATTGCCATCACCAATTATTATTTATTCTTCTCAATCTATGATATCATCATTGAAATAATCCCTACTCTATCCGTCCGAAGAGTTGATTTTAAGAACAGCCTGCAACACATTCTTCGTTTTGGCTCCTTTCTCAATTATTCATTGTTACAGGTGTCCACGGATGGCCCTCTTGAATTTAACGAATAGCCAGACCTGGTGCTAAATCAGGCGAACACGAAGGTTGCAGAACGATATGGGCTGAGTTTGTGGGGAAATGATCACGAAAATGTAATGCAAAATCTGCTTCATTATGTCTCTCCACAAATCCTGTATTTTTGACGCACAGATTTACGCAAACCACAGTTTGGTTTGGATTTGGAAGTAATTCTGGAAGGAAACTGTTTTCCGTTTGTTTTTGGTCCCGGTAGTATCTTTGTTCCTCGGTTCAAATCCTTGGCAATACGTAAATATGTATGCTCTAAATGATAAGATATCTGTTATTCATAGAACGCTATTTATGCATTATACAGTTCCCAACTTCATTCGCTTATTGGCATCTAGGCCTCGACACTGACCAACGGACCGGAATGCTCTCCAAACATAGCCTTCCCATTTTTGTATCCCAAAAATTATGCCAAACCTCTAAAATCATGCTCTGACGGCTGTCTTCCTTCGCCTAGCCCTTCTATGCATTCGAACCTAGGCTTCGATAGGGTGGAGGAGAACCAACCGCGGTTCTCTAACGGTAAATCTCGAGCCAAGGTCAAACTTCCCGACCCGCGATGATGGACCCACATCAAGCGCTAGACGAGCCCGCTTACAGAGGAGCCGGCGGTCGGTTGTTGCTGAACCTCAGATGATATGCAGTTTTGCGACGTTCCCCCAAAAATACAAAGTGTGCGCTTTCTGCAGCTTATGCTACATCGAGGAGCGGGAACTCGGTCGTCCTGCCCAAGTCCCGGCGCGTTTGTTTGTTTGCTATACCGTTCCCTTCCGTGAATTCTTAACCCTTTTTTCTGCCAAAAGAAAGCTACAGGAAGAAGCGTAGGTCCGCGCACAATCGGATCGAATGGGTGCAAATAAGAATCGTCCGTCGGCGATGCTGATCGCTAGGGACACAGCCAGCCAGCCCTTGAGCAAAAAAAAATCGAAGCGAACCCCCCATCGTCATCGTCGCTGTTGCCCCACCACGTAGCAGGCGTCCTTTTACTCAGCCACACAGCCACGAGGGAAGAAATGGTCCTTCCCAGCGACGTCAACATCTAGTCGCCTTCGTCGACATCTCTTCCTAACGTCACCTTGATTATGTTTTTCTGGCTTCTTTCGATTCACCTCGCGTCTCGTGCTTTTTCCTCTTCTGCGTCGTGGGCGCTTTTTTGTGTCTCTCGATTGTCTGGACGATTTCTTGACCTACTTATTGGGCTTCCTTCCTGGTGCTGCTGCGGTCGTGTCGTTGGTGGTTGGCAGTCGTCACACCCGAGACGCCCGTGACGACGGAAAAGAACCGTTAAAAATGGCGACTTTCGGCTTTCACAACCTGGACCAGCGGGGCCAGACCCCTAGGGACACGGGTGAGTTGGGTACGGTGCGGTGGTGGCGCTCTGGGCGGTGGCGTGCATTGACAGAATCGCTCGTTAATGATGCCGTTTTTCGCACGGACCTTCTCTCGACGGCACACCCAACCGACGGTTGGATTGCATTTCCGGTTCTGTCAACTTCTGTCCCGGCTTTTGGTGTGTTTTGTTGCTACGCACCAACATATCGGTAACGGAAACATTTTTAACCGTGCTGCGAGGATACACAAATAAAGTAATTCCTTCAAACAATTTCGACAATAATCATTTGATTTTATTAAATGAAACATTTTGGTGAAATGAATAGCCTTCTTTAATTTTTTTTTCATTTTGATGATAAAAAAAAGAAACCTGTTATAAATAAAATAAAAGTTTATTAATTTAAAGTGTTCGATATCATGTTCCACCGCTTGATTATAATAATACTTTGTTCAATGTTTCCACATCACAATCCTAATTTATAGTCCTTGAAATGGGAACTGTTGTCGGTCACAATTAATGTTTTAAACGGATAATGAGCATTCTAGAGATTAAACGGTAAGCTTTTATGTGTTAAGCCAAGTTCCATCAGGAAATAGCATTAAGGTTGAGGCTTTCAATTTAAGATGATTGATTTATCCCTAAAAATGAATGGAACGGTTCCATTTATGGATATTTTAGTTAAATCAAGATTTGATTGAACTTTGATTAAACAATTGTCGCATTTGAAAATCTTTGATTGAGAAAATAGATTGAGAATTTAGCTACTACGCAGATGAATGTTTAACACAATGGATTTTGAGCTAGTATTGTTGCATCAAATATTGTTGCTTCAACAGGCCTTACCAATGACGGCTGGGTTAAAAGACAACAATTGTGTTTAGGTGTTAATGGCTTTGTTTCAGTAAATTTACACATTTCGTTGTATCCTTTTTTAGCAAAATTTCGCTTTCCCTATTCCAATCAGGAGTCCTTCTACTTTCGCTCCGGATCCCATGGCTTCTGCTTCTCCCACACTCACGCGCATACCGGATCGGGTCATGCGGTGAAGATTTCCGGAAATACCTTTTCGTCGCCTTCGCCACAGGATTTGGTGGGGGATACACTTTTCACCCCGTACCGTCATCTGTCTCTTGCCGGTGCCGGCAACGGCACCATTTTCTGTCTCACTCGCCCCACCGCCAACTGGTTGTGGCCGCCACCACCACCGCAACAGGCCACTTGTTGTCCTGCGTTCGGGGTGCGCTGCGTGTTCTGGTCTCGGTCGGGCGGAAGTTCCCACTTACTGCCTTGCTGTCGGACCGTCGGACGGGCGACCCAGACACGCCGACCGACCCCCCAGACACAGACGGGTGGCCTATGTCCTTCCGTGGGAACCGGCGGTGGCTGGCGCGCGGCGCACGGTTAAACGGCTGCGAGGGAAATTTGTATCAAATGTCGTTCATTATTTTTCCCAACCTCGCCGGTGGCGGCCGAGGCGCGAAAATTCGGTTTTGTTGTGGCCCAACAGAGACGGCGGCGGTGGTTAGCGTTGTTGGGTGTTGCGTCTGGACAAGCCATTGTCGTTGGGTGGGCAGGGGATGCTTTCAAAACAACGCCGCATTTTTCCGGATCCTTTTCGGTGGATTGTATCGGTGGAAAAGAGTTTCTGTCTAACGTTGGCCTTACTGCTGGGTATTACCGTTACATATCGCTTCTAAACTCAACTTGAATTCTTCCGAAGGTCAGAATCACCACTTGTCCGTCGAACAAAGAGGCACCATTCGTTAGCCTAAAACACGGAGGCTTCGTCTTATGTCTCGAGCAGCCGTTTGGTGTCATTTTTTTACTTGCTTAATCTAATCGAAAATTTCGTTCCTATTTTCTGTCGATTTTGTGCCACCAGAAATGGCGACATTTTGAATGGACTATCTCTTTTATTTCGTCCTGTGCTCGGCCTCATGAACCATAGTAAGTGTTGGAAGGCCTTCTTTATGTATGTTTCGCTTTTTTCAGTTTGTCGCGTTCGCTTTTAGCCACCATTAAATTAGTCTCCGGATTCCGTCGTTTGGCACGTCTTACGTTGTTGAAAGAGTTGTTTTTGCGACAATTTTTAAGTACCATTGTCCTTCTACCAATCACGCCACTACTACTACTGGCTTTGGTGTAACATCTCAGGGCTCTCTACTGAAGCTGCGTTCTCTCTTTATCTATGTTTGTTTCTCTCTTTCCATCTCTCTGATCCGTGGGGGGACCAACTGACCCTATGGCCATTTCATTATCATATCCTAGCTCGAGTCCTTCGCTAATTTTAAAAACGCCATTCTATATACACGTTAAGGATACGCGACCGACGCCCGGCCAGACGGTTCCGTATTCTTGATCCTTCTGCCAACTGAAGGCAACGGAAAGAAAGAACGACGGTCAACCGATTCCTTTCCTTCCTACAAAAAAGGTTACTGATTTCGACAACAAAAACACTGCTGGTAAATGGAGATCTTTCTGGAAATGGATTGGAACGTATGGAGCCAGGGATTTTGGGGTTATTATTTGGTACTTAGTGAAACTTCCTTGAACGAATTGTTCTTCACTCTTTTTGGTCCTGATTTGCCGTTTTATGAGTAGCTGCTTAGAAGGCTTAGGCTTCTGATCAAACTAAGGAGTCGTTGGAACGAGCAGTTACTTATTCCACTATTGTTAATGCTGACATCATTCAATGCCCATCACGAAAGCCTACATAACATAACAGTGCATAACAGTGATAAGAAATATGATAATTCTGTTTCAAAACAAATATTCGAAAATGGTCCAATAAACGCAGATGCAATAGTAATTTAAAAGCAAAGCATTAAAGTATTAACATTTAATACGCTTAGTCCTTTTCGGAACCCACGTCCCAGTCTAATGCCAGGGCACAAATCCTTACGAAGGACTCCCGTTAATGGAAACACGGGCAATTTTGGTGGAAAACCGTCAATCGCAAACCAATAATGAACCAGTTGCTTGCTCTCTCTCTCTCTCCCTCCCTCTGACGCACGCCCTCTCACTCTGGCTCGTTTCTGGCTTCCTTCGAACTTCGGGCTCCGGTCGGCTTCTTCGGGTGCGCTCGGCACTCGCAGGACTTCGGCTACTTCCTTCGGCGAGAGCCCGCGTTTCCTGTTCCGTTTGGCTCCGACGTCGCGCTCTCTCACGTTTTACTCTCCGCTCTCGCATTGTCGATTGTTTTCGGCGTTCGCTTTACTACGCTCGGCCTCCCATGTTTTCTTGGCGTCCGCGGAAAATGGGTTAAAAAATCTCGCGATTTTTTGGGGATGCTGCGTGGAAAAGTGAGCAAGCGAGAGAGAGAGACGGCACGAGCGAAGAGAGCCTCGGCGTGTAACACGCGGCGGGAACGCGGCGGGGGCTTAGAGATGAGAAAATAAAAATTACCAAACCTATTACAACAACACGGCTCTGACGGCGGATTAGGAGGCGCGGAATCGGGACGCGGGTGCCGCGCGCGGGGATGCATATTTTTTTATATTGCTATTATTTTTAATACGACTGTAGTATGCGCCGCACACACACTCACACAGGCAGAGACGAGGGGCCCATTGTGAGCGTCTCGTGCCTTCTAAGCGCCGCGCGGCTTTCACGAACGACGACGACGACGATGATAAAGATGGGTAGTAGTGTAATGTGTGTAGTTCGCGGTCGCCCATCTCTGTCTCCCAGCTTAGTTGGTCTGCTCTCTCTCTCTCTCGCTCCCTCTGTTTTGGGGGTAGGCTCCTCTTGGCGGAGCTGTAACCGAAGCAATGGGAAATAGTCCGTCTTCGGGTGGCGGCTGCGATGATCGAAGGGCAGTGATAAGACGGAATGCGACGAGAGGGTGAAGGTGGTGCTGGTGGTGGGCCCAAAAAAAACCCGCGACGCGCGGAGGGATACATAATAAACATGAAATAGGATTTTTGCCCAATGCGCCATTTTCCACTGTGACGCTCTCTCTCTCTGTTGCTCTCTCTCGTTCTCTCTCTCTGGGCGCTTCGCTAAATAGTTGCAGCTTAGTTTTAGTCCTCTTTTTCATCGCTTCAAGTATTGGAATAATGTTTTACATTACTGCACACTTTATCTCTTGCCGGAATTGCCTTCTCTCGTGGTGGCGTCTCGCTCGCTCGCTGCGCGTCGCATTCTTTCTTAGTAATTTTTAAACTTCTATCTCTTCGGATTCGGGATCGAGAGAAAAAAATCGGAGAAAACGTGCCACGATCTTATTTAACTCCCCAGATAGGCAGTCGCAGTAATTTGTCGCACTATTTTACAGGGTTTTTTTTTGTTTATATTAAAATGCGGCGCATCACCATTTAGCTGTTACATCGTTTACATTATGATGCTGTTACGTTATGATAAAATATTGAAGATCTTATTAGTATATGCCGCATAACCATTTTTTGCCACTTCTTGACATTAATATGTCCCTTAATCAATGTCGTGATGTATTTGCTTTCATAGTAACTTTCTTACTCACGTATTTCTTAATATACCAGTTAATGATTAGATTGATTCTGCTATTGTAGTAAACAAATGAACTACTTTTTTGTGGCTTGTTATGCGTTCAAATTGTAAAAAAATGGAACTGAACTAGAACCAGCCAAAAATGGGGTTTCTCACACAGGACGAGGACCCAAAAGAGTCCCAATGTGATAGGCTGTAAAGGAAGTAACACAACGTCAGCGCAGCTACAGCGCGGCACACGGCCAACCACGCCGCTCGTTGATTTATGCGCTTCGCGTGCCTCCCCCCTCCTCCCAGGGGGCGGCGGTAGGTTAGTTGTCCACGAAGGGCCGCGGGGTGGTAGGCAGGTTGTCGGGGTGCAGGCAGCCAGCCAGCAGCATCCTCCGGTGCCGTGTTCCAATCGTCTTCTGGGGCACATAATGTTTTATTATTTTGCGCTAGTTAGTTAGTGAGCCTCGTCCTGACCGTCCTGGCCCTGGTCCTGGTCGTCCTGGTCGTGGTGGTGGTGGCCGTTCTTAGGCGCCCTTGCCTTTCGATATATGGGCGATTTTGTTTTATAACGGCGCAAAGACGGCTGTCGGGAGGGCCGCGTGCCGCCGCCGGCTTTACTCTCCCGCTGGGCGCGCAGGATATTGTTGGGCTGTTCTGGTGCAGCATCTTCCGCCGGTCTGCTGTGCCATCGCCCGGCCTTCCCTGGGCCAATCCCGCGAAGATATTGTTGCAAGTTTCTTTTTTTTTTAAAAGGCCCCCCATTTTTCCATGTCGTCCCGGCGGTCGGCTTTTCCTTCGGTTCCCCGACCGTTTCGGTGTGTATGTGTTTGTGTGCGGCCCAAGAAGGGGCTTCTTCCAACTACTACATCCGGGGCGCGCAGAACACGGAGGATCGTCGCCGGTGGGGAGAGCTGGATTTAAGTTTTTATTTATTTATTTCTATTTTGCTCCTTCGCCCCGTTGGCTTCCGTTTGCTATCGGGATCGGGCCGCGGGTTCCCGCGGGGGAGCGCACGCAAGTGTGGGTGCGTTTCCGGTAACGGGCCCGGTATCGACGTCTCCTATTTCGCGCACCACAATCTCCTTGGCGCGTCTTGGCGTTTTGTTTTGCCCAAAATTACTTTGTATTCGCCGCGCGCACGCTGCGCCGGGAAAAATGTTTTACGACGAGACGATAGTGGGCGGTGGACTAGTGTGGTGGTGTGGAAATGGGTTCCGTTTCTTTTCGTCGTTGCTTCTCCTTCCGAGCGGCGGTTTTATAGCTTCAACTTTGAGCTGGAAATTGAGGGAATGGCGACCGGCGGGAGGGATGGTGATGCTATTTTAAAAGCGAACCCCCTCCGACGACGGGTCTCGTCTTCCGCCGAAAGGATTTTACGCAACGGCGAGCATTGTTCTCGATTAAGCATAGTTTTTATGGGGAGCCTCCTGCGTGTATTATTTTTTAAAATTACATGAACCTTACATTTGAGGATCCTGAGACGGGATCCTGTAAATTTAAGTGTCCTGTAGTTTTAATGAGACTCTGTAACTGTTCGAATTAATTCACAATAACCACAAGGCTTGAAGAGAATATACGACAATGCTCTCTTTCCACAAACTATTGCTATTGTTCCCCAAGCTCAGACCAACGGTTTTGGGTTGACTAAATATTGTACAAAATAATTGGAGCAAGACATTCCTTTGGAGATTGAGTTTATTCCCTAAGGTTCCCTCCGAGGTTTGTTCCCTTTTTTTGGTGGATGGGCAAGTAATTTCTCAATTTTATGCGATTCAGCCGATGAAGCAATCTTAGCGTGGCCACCCACACGAACGGGGCCACAGCTGCCCAATGTTTCAACTATTGGCAATTCACTTGGGCACTGACGGATTGATAGTTGGCCGGTATTCGGTCGATGGATTCTCATTTAGAGTACTTCTCAATTCTTGGACCACATTGGCCTTCTCCAATGGATTGTTTCAGCTCTCAGCTTTCAGTAGTCTCAGGAACGCAGAAACTACGTGAAAATAAAGGATCCATAACAGTGATCCTCAAAGCCAATGAGATGCTTTCATATTAGATCTTCAAATGAATTACTAAATATGGTAGGAATGGTCATCATCTAAGGCGGAATCCATTTGATCGTTCAATCTGCCTATTTGGTGAGCTCAGTCTACTGTGTTCCACAAACTTATCAACTCGCCACACTAGTGCCCGTGCCAATATCGTAACGCTAACGGCAACTACAACGACACCGCCGCCAAGGACAACGCGGGGAACAATCATAAAACTGGTTGCGCCAACGGGCCCACCGCTGACGCCACCAATACACGCAGCGCAGCGGGTCGCGCGAATATTCTTCAAGACACACATAAAAAAGGACTCGCCCCAGGGCCAAGTGCTAAAGCGGGAGGGAGATAGATGGCACGAGAAAAAAAAAACAAAAAACGCAATCCTCTAACACAAGGATTTGAAAACTAGCGCCCCGGGCAACGGCGGAGAGTAGGCGGCGGTGCCGGCGGGGGCACACAGCATCCATTGTCCTGTCGCCCACCACCACCCCGAAGAAGGACTGGTGGGCCAACTACGGGCGCCCCCTTCGTCGCTTTGGTAACAACTTCTTATTTCCTCTGGAAATTTTCGGAAGAGGTGTGTTGTACCCCACGTACCATAATCGTCCTTTTTATGTATATTCCCCACCACGAGGCGCGATGACAATGATCTGATGGCAACGGTGGTGGTGAAGCCGTTCGTTCGTTCGGCCAAGAAATGAGTGATCTCACGAAGAAGTCACCGATTCGGGAATTTCCATGACAACCTCGCCGCACGCCGCCCTTAATGGCGCATTTTCTTTCGTGATAATGGTGCGCGATTGGAAAACTATCTTCCCGATTCATTACTATTGATTTCTCCAGCCCTCCCTGTGTGAGGTGCGCGCTGCCTGACAGTGCCAGGGATCTGGAAATTTTCTGGACCCAGTTTTCAATTCTTATCAGATTTTCGATCCTTAGCAGCCTTTCAATGCTGCGAGAGAGCGAGAGAGTGATTAGAGAGCAATTGTGGAGCGAGAGAAAAAGAATGGAAAATCTTCAAGTACACACCTCTACA
This sequence comes from Anopheles bellator, assembly GCF_943735745.2. Classification (NCBI taxonomy): domain Eukaryota; kingdom Metazoa; phylum Arthropoda; class Insecta; order Diptera; family Culicidae; genus Anopheles; species Anopheles bellator. The sequence goes on along the minus strand of NC_071286.1, from coordinate 19,061,797 downwards.
ACCATCGCCATCAAATCATCTTTTTTTTCTCAAGAGGCCCGCACCGAGAGGACATTCGCGCCGCGCGCTCTCGGGAATGCTTCGCGGAACGCCAGCATCATATCCCCGGTTTGTAGTTGTGTGTAGTTGTTGAGCGTCACACCACGACCTAGTAGGCGCGCGCCCGGGGGCCGTCGTCGGCGCGGGGCCGTTACAGCAATAGGCGACGACGTTTAGCTAAAAAACTGCAATGCTGCTGTGTATGTGCTGCGATTGTACCATTTACTGCTGCCGGGGCTGGGCTAATATCTGCTCCCCGGCACGCGCGGGGCCTGCTTGGACGGAGGAGCCCGGTACCACCAGCACCTCCGATCGCCTACTTATGTTACGCGCCGTGCTAGTCGCCTAGTCGCCATTTTATGGGGGTAAATTTTTAATCTTTTCCTTGCTTTTTGTGCGCTGCGGGTATTAGATGCGGGTGTGCGGAGCGAGAGGGGTACTTGGCTGTTGTAAGGAGTCGTGTGCTGCGAAGCGTTGCGCCGCCAGGACCTCCTCCGTGGCTCGGGGAGATCCTTGATCGCACAGCCTTCTTTGGCAGATGAGGAAATAACTCAAGTACTCAGCCAGTAGGGGTGTGTATCCGTTAAATAGGGGAGGTCCCAGATGACACAAGGAGGACCACCGAAGCTGTGCTTGCCGGGTGTGTGAGTCCCCCCTAGGGTTGCACGTTGCTTGCTTCTCGCTTCTTGAAACGTTTCAGGTCAAATTAGATAGACATCTTACTTCCTTTATTAGTTCCATTAAATTTCCTCCCGTGAGCCGGCCACGATGCGCCTTGCGTTGTCTTTCCACATCCTTTCATCCACATTTTCATTTTCCACATCCGCAACTCGGTCGTTTAACTCCTGGTGAGCGGTCTCTCTTCGGGCTAGTTTCGCCCGAAAGGTTCGATCCGATCCACCCTTCGGCGGCCATCCTGCGGAGCCCCCCGCCCTCTCGGAGTTCGGGGTTTGACTGCAGTGCTTAATGTATTCATATTTCGTATTTTACTACATTGATGGAGGATGGATTTTTTATCAGCACATTTTTCTAATCTTCTTTCTCGTTCCGGCCGCGCGCACGATCCACACCGCCTTTACGACTTGTGTCTCGCTTGTCTCTCGCCCGGGTTTCCGTTTTCCCTATCTATGCGGTGGTTGGCGCGCCTCACGCACACCTTGTAGCTGGTGGCGAAGAACAGAGCGGTCGCGGCGGCCGCTCCTCTGCGTCTCGTCCCCTTCGGTTTTTCGCCGGCACAGTTTTCCGCTCCTTCTCGAGAGGCGCTCGAGGCTAAACTTGGGATTTTCCATTCTTTTTCCCCATTTTTTTTCTCTGTTGTTTTTCGGAGTTTCTTTACCGCTCTTCGCTCTCTATATCATCCGCCCGGTTTTACTGCGCCTGCCACGGCAAATGCATTGTAAATAATTAAAATTTATAACCCCAATACACACGACGACGACGACGCTCCCCTTGGACTGAACTGGTTGCTGGGACGAGCGGGGGGGGGGGGGGCGGGTGCGCCACTGCAGCGGCGCAGCCTCCGGGAGGCTGCTGCTGTCGGTTTTACGACGCCGAAGGCGAAGAGCGAGTGCGGCGCAGCGATATCGATCGGTTAAAAATTTATAGCGTCTTAGAAGGGGAGACCCCCGGTGCCCGGCTTTCGAAGGTATCCTTGGGCCACGCGCGCGCCGTCTTCAGTTTTCGGTTTATGGTGCCGAGAGAGGTGTCCTTGCTGCTTGGGAAAGGATCGCCGCGGCACAGCAGAGCGCCGGGAAGTTGCTCGAATTGGCTCGAATTGGTAACAATGAAGCAATTGCGCTCGGTGTTGTTACATGCTCTGTTAAGTTTTTTTCCCCCAGCGAAGCAAGTTGGAAAGTTTCTATTGTTTTTTTCCCTTTTCGTCTTATTTTTCAGAATGTTAACCAACCAGCCAATAATCTGGAGATTAGCGAGCGCGACTTAGCGGTAAGTGAAATTGTTTGTTCCCGTGCTCAAAATATATACTCACATGAAATTTCATGCTATTAAATGTTTGTTGAACACACGAAAATGAGAACGAAGACTACCATTGTGTCACTTTGTTTTCTGATATGTCAATCGAAACGCGTCGCCCAAATTATCATCATAATGTGGTTTAGGTAGCATTTATATGGTACTTTCGTACTTCTTCGTTCTTAGCTACACGTATTCCGACCATGTTCGTAAAACTATTAAAGATCAAGTTTGATCACTTATTAATCAGTCATCAATTATTTTATTAATCACTATCGAATTACCTACCAAGGCCTGTAAATTTTTCAGTATTCAACTTTCAGGATTCAATCGCAAGTATGATCCTTGAGGGTGGAACATCAATAATGGTGTGTTTGCTTGTGCATCGTCTGCCGTTACAAATGAGATCGGCATTGTTTGCAAACATCATCATGTTAGCGATCGTGTAATGTTTGGCATCAAAAAATGCTCAAATGCCAAAAAATGCCTGTTATGCCATTTAATCATAGGAACAGCGAAAGTATTGTGCGCTATAAATTGCGTTGTTGCTTCGGCGTGTCTCGCCACGCCGAAGATCCATCCAGATATCGCTCTACTAGTGAGCCGGATTAGACGGTATTTGTTTGCATGAGAGAATTTTATAAATAACCAGTTAATCTCGTGAACAAACCAAAACAACCAAGCAAAGGAACGAAAACGCGAAAAGAAAACTCCTTAAGCCGCGGATGGCTAACGAAGTAAAGTCGCAAGGAAAAAGTGCGCCGCGAAAGTTCCCCACCGGGTGGTGTGTGCGCGCGTACCTTTTACTGTAGTGGTGGTTGATACTGTCCCACCGAAATAGTAATGATAATAGAAAATAAAACATAAACAAAAACCATAAAACAACCCCCTATTCAACCAAACACAAACACACGTGGGAGTTGCATCGCCAAGCTGTTCTGCAGGCTCTCCTCACTATCGCCACCGGCACTACCACGGTCATATCGTTGTTCCGAGCGTCAATATTGGTAACAAAAAACCGGAGCAACAAAAAATGGCAACAAGACATTTTTCGTTTTCTAATCATCGAGCTTGGTCGCGGTTTTTTTTCCTTTCATTGGCGTTGATCGCGTCGGTCGCATACACGGTGGCTCCCTCTATTTCTTCTGCTTCGATCCGTGCTCTTCGCATATGGCTGGCTGGCGGCACATGCATAGTTCCTGTTACTAGGCGCCCCAAAATTAGTACGCCGCGCGCGGCAACTTTGCTGCCGACCGGTGCAGAATAGTTCAAAGGCAATAAGAAGAGTAGGCGCTCTAGGCCGGCGCGAATGTGTTTGTTTCGCAGCCGATCGGGCGCTGCGTGTGGCAAAATTGTGAATTTGATTTTTTCGCCAAGGTCAATCTGCTTACGATTGTAGAAAATAGAAATTAGACTCGTCGGCGGCGAAAGGAGCATACGGAGCGTCGCGGGGCGCCCGCGGCCCACACTAACACTTTGCACTATCGCAGCGTAATTTGTGCGATAACACAGCACAGTTGCAGTCTTCTTATCGTGACACGAACTAGATTTGTGGCGTGTTGCGGTGCACATTCGTCAACGGGTAGGACGCGGAAGGGTATGGTTTCGCGAAGTCATCACTCTGTGATCAGTTAATGGCGCACATTTAGCCCAAAAACGAGATGTGTGATGGTTAGAACAATTCGTAAAAATAAACCTAAAACATTGGAAAAGAAATACGAATATAAATACAGATAATGTAAAACATAAACCGGAACGGCGTTTACAGGGATGATACACGGGCAAGCCAAATAAATTATTGTGGCGTATTACTGTGGCGATTAATCATTGATCCTGTGGCGAGCTTAGCTCGTTAGTATAAATGAACAAAAACGTACTTAGGTGTCCAGTGTGGGACTTAAGAGTCCACTGTGTGGCTGACCCAAGATCAGTGCTGATCAACTGCTTTCTACTCGGCCTCTGGGGTCAGTTGAACATTGTGCACTATTTAAGGTTTACTTTTTCCCGTATTGCCTTGTGGACACTCCATGCTGCTTGGTACTGTTTCGCTCATTCTCGATGTTTGGGACCTGGAACTTAGAATTGCAGCGCGGTGCGAACGGTTACTTCGGTTTCGGTTACTTCTAGACATTCACATGTCCTTTGAAAGACGTCATAGACACCGTTTAAGTCATTTATCAGTTCTTAAGCTGCTCTGCTCTAAGCTGTTCTACATTTGTTTAAACCTCCTGCACACCGGATCGCCCTGAACTGACCTAACCGCGTTAATTTATTAGGGACGGCCCACATTGGACAGTTGATCCTGTCGGTAAGAAGTCCCGCGATAAAGGCGCATTTTCCACGCCCGACCAACACGAAGAGAGGATAGTGGATTTACTAATTTAAATGAACCAGTACTATTTACTGATTTTGGGGAAGCCTTTCGCTTTTCGTGCTTTTCGCTCCTTACAAGTTACCAGAAAGTTTAAAATAGAAAACTTGAACGGTAGCAACGGTGTTTTGAGACTGAAATCTGTTTGTGTTTATTTCATTTCCTCTCTCTAGATTATGGGCCCTATTATGATTCTCGAAGTCGATCACGAAGTTCATTTGAGTTCATTTTGCTATCGCGGCAGTCGATCGAGTTTCCGTAACGGAATCTTTCAACTGGATGAACTTTTTCTCGATCAACCGCATTATTAATTAACCGCAACCGCAACCGCAACCGAAAGAGCCGTTCTGTTGGGATGTCTTTGATTTTATCAATTAGTTTGTATCGTTTATGCTGCGCCGTGCAAAGATAATGATAATTTCAAAGATAGTTTATATTTTGGGGATGAAAAATTCAATTTGTCAAATTTACATTGCAATATTTTGCGATGAATCTTTGCATTTTCAGTTCCTTCACTCTTACTATCGCTATCGGAAACGTAGAAATCATCAGAAACGCGGAAATCGTCTAAAAAAGTCAGAAATATAATAGCAAGAATCGCACGCACATCTGACCTGCTATCTGTGTATGTGGATCTGTGTGGACAATGTTTAAAAAAGTCCACCAAAATGACACTTTGTACTCAAAGAGCTTGACAAGCTTTCACATTTAAACTTTTTAGCACATTTTTGCACATTTTGCACTCGGAGCTTCTCTAATTGAAAACCGTGATCCCGGCAAACGAGTTCGATTGTACGAATTTGTTAATAGGGTATATGTTGTAGCTAAGGGACTAATAAGTAAGGAAGTAAGTAATACTTTTAACTCTTTCTAAGGATTGTCCTATTTTGTGGGCTTTCTCTTCGATTAAAAGCTCTGTTTACCGGCTAGTTTTACTCTCTTTTCATCGCTTGAGGCCGTTTCTATTTCGCCTTACATTGCTGCCAGCATTCGATACAATGTATCGATTGTTGGGTTGCGTTCTTGTTAAAATCCCAGCGGAAGAAGAAAAACCCAAGTACACGAACCGGAACAAGCGGGAGAGAGAGAGAGAGAGATACAAACAGTAGGCGGATAGAGCGGCACAGCGCGTGTGGCTCTCATGGGTGGAGCCTTCTCCGGAGGTTTCTAAGTTTTAAAATAGGCCCTTCCGCTTCTGAATGGAAACTCGCGATTTTGTGTGCCTGTGTGTGCTGGAAGTCATTAAAAGTGGTTATCATACATCATCGAACCCCGTCGTCGTCGTCGTCCGCGCGAAGGAGCCGCGCTTAGTGCCCACATGTGGCGCAAGCGCGCGTTTAGTGTAGTTACTTAACATTAACGTTCCAGCCTCCTGCGGGGTGTGTCGGTGTGCCGCGGGGTCCTCGTCCCGCATCTTGTTGGGCACGTTCGTTCTAAGTACTAAAAAGGCTGCCGTTTTTCGCGAGATATTACACCATTTTATTGCCATATCAAACACACATACACAGCCAGCCAGCCAGCCAAGCAGCCTCCGCCGCCCACTGCTGCGCGCTAGAGCAAAATAAAAAATCGAACAAAAAAGCCGTAAAAACCAAAGTTGGCCGTCGCCGCGCGCGCCCGATGGTGGTGGTGGAAAAAATGGAAATAATAATAAAAAGTAAAAATAAAAAGGTCACCCCTCCCGTGTGGCCCGTGCGCGCGGGGTGGGGGGGTGTATGTACCTAAGTTCTCACCCCTTTTGCGCGCACACTACACACGATCCCCCCTCCTGCCTCTCTTATCAGCATCCCCGTGTCGTGCGTTGTTTCGTCATAACATCATCACACCCTTGGGTCGCTTTCATGCACCACTTCCACTTCAATCGAGCACGGGGTGGGGGGTTGGGTGGGGCGGTACTCCCCTTCGGCGGTGCGTGGGGGAGTTAAGGGGCCGTAAGGCGGAAGTATAAAAGTGTGTTGTATTGCCTGGCGCTGTGCGCGCTTAGAAGCGGTTGGTTCCCCCCCGCAGATGAACATAATGCAGGAGCAGCATATCAGGACGGGGGGTAGCCACTAGCACCTTAGTAGCCCACCCAGCCTCTCGCTCTCTCTCTCTATCTCTCTCTGTCGCTCTCACTCTCCGGGATGGGGGTCTGTATGACGTAGGGATGAAGTGGTGGGCCCAGGCCACCAGGACCCAGGGTACTTGGTTCGGAAATTATTTGCCCGTCGAAAAACGCTATATTCTCTTGAAAAATATTATTAACCAGGTGGGGTCGCAGGATGATGCTCCGTAGGCTTTGCTCTCTAAATTCTCCGCACCACCACCACCACCCACCGACGCGCGAAGCATAAAAACAAAGGCGCGCGAGGCGGTGGTGGGTACAGAAAATGATTTTTTTGCCCATTTCCGGCCGGTTTTGGTTTATTTTCTATGCAATATCCCACCTGGCCGGCCACCCATCGCCCGATCCACCTTTTGTAGTCCGGCTACGTTGTAGTGGTGCCTTACCCCGCGTTCTCTCCCCCTCTCTCTCGGGAGCAACATGTCCTAACGCAGCATAACGCGCTGTTCGCGTGGGCCCCGCGACGAGACTGAAAAAGCGCGCGCGAGATAAAGGGAACAGTGTAATATGAAATAAAATAAAATCGACCCTTGGAATAGATAAAGCAGGCGGTGGCGGCGGCGGTGGCCTGTTGGCGGGGAAACTTTGATGGAAGAAGAAAACATAAAAAGCGACGGCTTCCTGTGTGCTTCGTGTTCGTCCTCGCCCCCCCTCCACAAGCCACTCAAAATTGCGCCGCGAAGACATTCTGGCGACGATGACGACGACGACCACCCCCACGGTCTTGGTTGGGTGGTACTTACCACCACCACTAACTCGGTCCACTATTACTACTAGTCTCAACATCACCACTACATCCAGAGTGGGAGCGAGATGAGAGAGCTCGTCCCTAAGCAGCTCTCCTTCCCAGTCGCTCCTTCGCTCGTAGGTCCTTTCCGTCTTATAATCTAAAAATTCCTGCCCGGGCGTGCATGGTAGGGAGGCAGGCTTATAGTGGCGGGGGGGGAGGAGGGGCAATGCACAATCCATCTCCAGCTGGCGGTTGGGTCCTCGAGAGGGGCGGGCGGGGATCGAAGGATGGTGGCAGCGAAAAACTGTAAAAAGCTCCGCTCGTTTTTATGTATCGAACATACACATAAAAGTGGGACATAAAAAATGCGCTGAGAAAATAACAATATCTGGTGGGAAGCTGCTGGCGCGCAGCATCGCAGTCCGCGTCCGCACCGACGACCGACGACGACGACGACCGACGACGACGGCACTCCGAACGACGACACTTCGCGGATGTCGTCGGCGCCGTGTTAGAAAATAATAACGAGCCCTAATACTCATGCATTAACTATGTCCTTACGTCGGCTTGCTTGATGTGTTGTTTTTCCTTTTCTCTCTCTCTCTCTCTCTCTCTCTCTCTCTCTCTCTCTCTTTTGTGCGGATTTTCTCTCATTTTTCTCTCTCTCTCTGCTTGGCTGCTTTTGCTGCGTCTGGTCGCTCTCTCTCGAGTTGGTCTCACTTTTTGTTCGATTTTACTTCGTTACTTTGGGTTTTTTACTTGGGACCACCGGTTTTTTTTCGAGTGCGCTTCGCATGTTTTATGTGTTACCTCTAGTTCGTTCGCGGCCGTTAGCGTTTTCATCTATCGGCCGGGTGGTGTTTTCGTTTCGAGTCGCCATTTTTCAATTATTTTGTTTTGAGTTTCATATTTCTGACTTTGGTTTGTCGCTCTTTCGATTGTTGCACCCCAATCGTTAAAATAGTTCCCGATTTTGTCTAACTCTCTGCCACTACTACGAAATGAAGTGTGCCGAACGGGGGGACTATTGAGAGAGAAAGAGAGAGAGCTAAAGTGCACCCTATTTTTTAAGTTTTTTGTTCACTTTTTGTTTCCCAGCTCACGCTCTCTAGTCCTTCGCGTCACCCTCGTTTACTTTGGCTCGGTTAAATGGATGTAGGCGCGCGAATTTTCTAGTATCCAGCGACAGAGAGAGAGAGCGAGCATTCACAAGGGTTCTCTAAAACAAGGAACGCGAAATGGTTAGAAAGAACAAGACAGTAGCGAAGGGTTCGGTGCGCTAGATGGGCCTCGCGGGGGCTCCTAGGGAGATGAATAGAAAAAAAAATCTCAACCGAAGGGGTTCGGCAAATAAGGGAAGTGCTGCTGCTGCTGCGTTGATGTTGATGAGCGCGAGAGTGCGGCACAGAAAAACGCGGAGGTTGCCTGCCTGCCATTCCGAAGTTAACTTCCAACTAAACACGCACTTTGCACTGGCCGCACGGAAAAGGGGCGCCTTGAGGGTAACAAAGGTGGAATTATAAAATAGGTTCCTTTGAAAATGTAATGTGAACTTTTACAATGACACCCAACCACACACAGGCGCTCGAGCGCGCCCGCGCGTACTTGACAAGCAGGACGAAGCCAACTGCTGGGATATGAAGTGGTTTAGCGAAGCAGAAAAAAATATTAAACGAGATTGAAAAACTAATGCTTTGGGCCAGCTAGAAAGAGAGAGACCCGGCTGGGTAATACCGAGCCGATGTAATAGCGAACGGGAAGAATCGCAAAAAGGGCCGATGGAGTGTTTGCGCGTAGAGAGAACACTTGTAACAAGGCTCCCGGTCCCCCTGGGAAGGGATGAAAAGGAAGTGAATAAAAAAAAAAAAAGAAATTAAAACCAGTGCACGTTACGTGCAGCAAACAAAAGGGAAAACTTACACCACTACACTGCGCCCATTCAGTCATCCATCCATTACATGCGCCATGCATGTGCCCCGCGCGCTATTCATGCGTTCAAGCGTCAATGGTCCCACGCGCCCGGTCCCGTTTCCGTATCCTTTCGAGCATCAAGACGAATGCAGCCGTGCCTCTTCGGTGCGTCCTCCTGATGCCCAACCCACCGACCCACCACCCAACGGCCCTCCTGCCCATTACTGTGACCGAAGTAATGGTCGGCCGTTTTTAACCCTTGAGTGGGTATGGCACCGATTTTAAGACCGCGCTCAGTAATAGGCCACCGAATTTGAGAAACTGAGCGCTGGACACTTGAACTCTGACGTACCAGCTAACAACCTGTTTCTGGTGTCCATCCCAAGTTCCGATTGTCCTCCACATCGAGTATGCTGCAATTTTCCACCGTAACGTGTCGTGAAGCGCGCCCATCTAAGGGTTGCTCACGTGTGCATCATTACACAACCCCTCAACCGCCAGCAGGTCCCGGGCTCTGAATCTTTGGCCACTCCATGCTCCTCGGCGGGGACTTGCGGATTTTGTTTTGCACACTACTTTACAGGCAACCCCCTTTTACAGGAATCATCTCAACTACGTGTCCTGCAAAAAGGAGCCCCGAACCCTCTATTATGCCGCAGGTTTGAATGTCGCAGGAAGTGAGATATTCTTTCCCGCGCTGCACCGGCAAGATGTGTGGGGGATTGCTTTATGTGGAATGTCGCGAGGTGCGGACATTCTTTGAAGATAAAAGCGGAATATTTATTTCTATAACCAAATAGAAACGAGAAGGGGGCCGACGAGTGCGCGACAGTAATGAGCGTTGTAGCTCAATTGACACCCGATTTACCTTATCATCCTCTTTTGCGTTATGATCCTCGTGGGGTTGCGTTACTGGCCCCGGGTTTCACCCAGTCGCCTGCCATAAATGAAGTGTGTGCCTCATCTTCTTGGTTACTTTTCTTGATTGTGAATTAAATTATGATCTCCTAAGACTCGAACCTATGTTCCAACCAGCCGGGTTACATCATAATTGGAATCTGACACAAAACGCCATTTCTTTCAAGCCATTGTGACGACGGCGGAGCTATCTCCGGAAAGTAAAAACCAGGACCTGCAACAATGCTTTTATGTAAAAGCCCTACAAAAGGATTCGAAGGTTTCAATTGACAATGGATCTTCCACTCTCGTTCTCTCTCTCTTACGCTCCTGCAATAGAGCAAACACACAGAAAATACACACAGAGTGGCGCCAAATCTCAAGACCCATGATCTTCGGGAGCAACATTTCTACAACGGCCATGAACAGAGCACCATTACTAACCCGGCGGCCACGGGTTTCGCCTCTTAGTGATTTTTAATATTCAAACACCACACATACACTCGCCCGGAGCCCGGTCCCTCGGTTTTTTTTCCCGGCCAGATTTTCCCATTGTTTTCCTTGCTTTCCTAGTTTTTTTCCCATTTCTCCAACGCACACACTATGGTCTGCTATAAAATATGGATTATTTGAACACCCCAAACAAAAAAAAAAGGGAAAAACGACGCCCCAAGAACGCTTTGGCCGCGCTCAAATAACAGGGTTTTGGAGTTCTTTTTGTGTGCGCACGGAGCTGCCTCTAAGCAGCTCCACCCAACCCTCCGTACGAACATAATGCTGCTTGTTATGTTGGTCCGCGCCAAAATTTGTAGCTCTCAGGCCCGACGACGTTCAGTAGTGCGGCCAGAAGGTTTCGAGATTGAAGCAACATCCTGGCATCCGTTTGGGCTATTGATGGACCTTCGGGACCTTTGTATAAATGAGTTAGAAAAGATGCAAGAATTGAGGTCACACGACGATCGCGTTGCCCACAAGAAGCATTGCCTGAGAAGAAAAACACCGCCATTAGTTCGACGTGACAAGAACAGGGTGCGAATAGCCGGTTGTCAATACTGACTCGGAACATTCCGGCCGCACTGTGCTATGCGCTTTGCTCTGTTGCTGCTGCAACGTTCTTCCCACCAACACGTGTTTTTGAGTCTGCCGGAAACCCCGAGACCGTTACTACAGGACTTGACGATTCAGAAGAATTCCGTCCTCTATTGCCCGGGAAATTCCGGGTTTTCCCATCGCCAAAGCCGGCACCGGCATTTTCTTCTGCACGATGCATCGCGATCCGGCCCGGTCTGTGTGCGTCTTCTAACTTCTTGACCCGGCATATTTCCGGTGTTCCCCACTTTTTTCCCACGAAGAAATTAAAGAAAATCATTCCCACTTCCTTCGGGCTTGTTACGTTGGGGAGACGGAGAAAGAGAGAGAGAGAGAGTGATTTCGATCTAATTCTCTCTTCCATCGCCACTTGGTCCTGGGCCAGCAAAAGCGGCCCAATATCTGTCGCTGTAAGTGGTGCGGTTTAGTAGCCGTCGTCGTCGTCGAGTGATCGAAGTATCCTTCGTTTTTTGCTGCCATCGTCGTCGTCGTCGTCGTAAGCGATCGCCTTTCGTCCTGTTCGCTTACGTTCACTTCACCTGAAACGCATCCTTTTCACTTACACATTCCCAGCTGTCGCTCTCTCTGTCTCTCTCTTGCTCACAGTAGTTGTGTAGCAAGTGATGGTAGCCGAAACTCCTCGATCCTGGCGCCAGTTCGGCTCCCGTCGTCGTCGTGGCGGTCTCCACGCGCGCGTGTATGTGTTCGCTCGTTTGGGATCGTTCCGTTTTTTACTATTACTTTTATTATTATTATTACATTCGCCACCCACCCGACCGCCCCCCTCCCACCGTCATGGGCGCCCCCTTTTTATTTTCCATTTCTGGGATGGGGTAGGGACCCTTTTTTAGTCGCTTTTTTTTCCACAGCATCCTTCGCGCCAAGTCTCTCGCCGCCTGCTTTTCCGCTCTCTAAGCGCAGGAGCGCCGGAGCACGAACGCCACCTTTCTAAGCAACCGGAAGCAGGCGCACGAGCGAGACGGAAGAGGACATGGGAACGGTGGACCGAGTGAGACACAGGAACGGCACGAAGAAGCATGCTGCCGGCGAAACGGGGAACACAACCGAGCGGGAGGAGGTCGCGCGGCAACTCGCGAACAATCCCCGCGCGGCCACATACACCCCACCCTTCCCGCGGCGGGGGTGGTCGAGGGCGGCGGACTCATTTTTATTTCGAACGAACGAATTCAACGTATTTGTGCGACATTTTCCTTTTTAACCGTCGCTCATATTTGTATTTATTTTTATCTTTTCGCACAGCCAACCGTTTTGCAGAATGGGTGACTGTGTGCGAAGAACGATGTAGTTACCCTTCGGCGTGGAGGCGATGGTGAGGTCGGGCTGGGGGTGGAAAGTGCGATGATGACGACGGCGACGACTGAAATGGTATTAGTGATGGCCTATAATGGTTTTTCGGCGGTTGCGTCGTCCATCGGCCGTCGTCGTCGGTTGTCGCCGTCGTCCTTGCCGATTTTTTGGTCCCTCTTTTTCCCAGCGCTTACTTGGGGGCAACGATGGCGCGCGGAGCGTTGTTTAGGGCCATAAAGGGGGTAAAGATTTGAAGTAGAGGTTCTCGCGAGAGAGAAAAAAGGCCACTTCTTTATGGGGCGCAAGGGTCCCGGGTTCAAGAAACCGACGAGAGAGGGAGTCGTCGGGGTCGGCGAGGGAAAAAGGACTTGCTTCGTCCTTCGCGGAGGGCTTCCCAGTGTGGGGCAGGGCAAGCGGCCGCGACACAGTGTAGCGAGCAGGCACTAGTGGCTGCAGCATCCCCGGCCTTAGCTCTCTCGCAGCTAGTAGTAGCTATTGACTTGGCATTAGCGCGCAGTGGAGCCTACAGTGACCTGCGCACTTTTCGACACTGCACCGAACACCGATTCGCAGAATTAAAGCAAATTTCATACGATCTAGAAAACAAATTAATTTAAAATGTTTTCAACATTGTAGTTGTTGAGTGAAAGAATACACAAAAGTAAAATGATAATGTACACGCTTGTGGTGTCGTCCATAGAGCAACGAAGTCAAGTCAAGTCAATTAAAGAGATCAACCATCTATAAATAAAGGGATACCATAAAGCATATTAATTTTAGTTCGAAATTAATTGGGTTCTAAACAATAGATTTATTCCCTCACAAACAGCGAAACTTTTACTCACTCATAAGACGAAAACAGTGCAGTGAATACATTGAAACTAAAATCTTTTTATTATACAAAAGAGAAGTGGCGTCCGAATAACAGATGTACGTCAAATCAATCTTCGATCAAATCGTACAAATGAAATATTTATTTATATTTATATTTAACTCTCAATAATACAATGACAAATAATGTGCACTATACACATCTCACGGACGTGACGAATATATTTTCCTTCTATTTCCATTAAAATATTCAATAATCGGGGACAAAATTTCGTTCGATGTTCACCTTACGTCAAAAAATAGTAAACAATGTTGACAGCAGTCAATAAGCGTTTGGTTTCAAAAGCCATCTTTATTGGGCCCAAAGGATGTCTGTAGGCTCCTCTAGGACAGTGCAACATAATGTAGACACGTGATGCTGTCGACGAAATCGACCGTGCACTGTGTCTGTGCGTGCACTTACTGCGAGTCTCGGTTCCTCGGGAAAAACCGAAAGTAAAAGAACTGTTCAACCTATTTCATCCGTCTCTCTCACTCTCTCCCTCTCTCAGTCTATTCCTATCCCTGTTTAGCCGCAGCACGATGTTTTCGATTTTCCTTCCGTAGCATCTTCCGTCCCCTTCCGCGTTGTTGTTGTGCTCCGAACATTTCCCAGCTGCTTCTCAAGGCCTGCTGCTGCTTACTTTTCCACCTGCTGCTGTCAGAGAGTGCCGCGTGGTCCGCTTACAGGAAACGCACACATACACGCCGCGGGCACTCCTCGGGGTTTTCCTTCCTTCGCTCGTTCGCTTCGCTCTCACTCTTCGGTGTCCTTTGCGCGCGCTCTCTCTCTCTCTTTCTCACGCGCTGCGTTGATGCTGTGAGGCGAACTCGCGGGACTCGGGTTTCCTTCGCGGCGCGCGCGGCATTTTTCCCGTTTTTTCTTTCTTTCTTTTTTCGCGTCAGTTTTCTCGCTCGCACACAAACGGCACTGCGCCGCGACTCTTCCTTTTTTTTTTGCTCGCGCTCTCTTTCCGTTCCACGGTGTCTGCTGGGCGCCGACCGGGAGAGCAAGAAGATGCTGGCGATCGCCGTCGTCGTCGTCGTCGTCGTCGCCGTGATGGTGGTGGTAAGCCACCACCCACCACCCCCCGTAGGGTGGCGAATTTTTCCGCTGTTTCTGACGTTTTCCATCGCGCCGCACCGCCGCCTGGCTGTATGTGTGCCACGGCGTGGTCTCTCTCTCACTCGTCACTGGGCGCACTTGTTTTTTCTTGCCCTCTCTCTCTTTCTCTCTCTTTCTCTCCCTCTCCCTGGCCGCCTCGCGTTCTATTCCCGCGAGTATATAATGGCGTGTTTTAGTGTGTTTTACGGCGAGCGGAGACGCGCCGGGTTCCTCCAGCCTGCCTGCCTGCCTGCCTAAGCCGGCCACCCCGCACACCATCACCCGGCCGATCCCGGCCGATCCCGGCCGAAAAGGGAGCTGGGCTTGCCAGGGGGGAAGAGTGCAAAAACACGGTAGAAAAAGCGAAGGAAACCCTTACAAAGAGGAGAAGAGTGTAAAAATGAAATAAAAAAGTAACCGGGGCGCAGAAGTAATAATAATGGTTTTATGTATATAAAGCACGCGCGAGGCGGCGGCACACACAACATATCATTACATAGAGTTTTCACTTTTTCCTCCCCGCTGCCCTGCGGGGCGGGTGGCACCCGGGATTCGGAATAGAAAGAAAATTAGTGCAGCAAATCAGCAAAATATCTCGCCAAACCGCCAAACTAATAGCGCCGCGCCGCGCCGCGCGCGCCCCGCGAGAATCCTGCAGCAGAGCGGTGCCCGTTCGTCCTCTCGATCCCCCCCTGACCCGACCCAACCGGGGACGGGATGGTAACGGTGGAGGGAGCAAGGGAGGAAAGGCAGTTTGGTGCCGGGCATTGCGGGATTTTTATTTTCCTCTCGCCGTAGACCGGGGCCCGAGCGCCAGTAAGTTGCTTACAAGCAATAGCGAAGCAAGGACGGCACTCCGCTTGGTTGGTGCTGGTGCTGCCGCTCTAGTGCTGCTGCTGCTGCTGCTGCTGCTGCGACTACTGACTGCAGCGTCCTGTAGGTGTGCGTTGTCGTGTCCTGTGTGTCCGTCGAGAATCGTGGTGTGTTGTGGCTACTTTTGGCCTCTGTTTTTCCGGAAGTGCCCGGTCCGGCTGATAGCCCATAGTATCCTTTTTTCCGATGCTGTCCAGCAGCCTCGAGGCGCGCGGTGCTAGTGCCAGTGTAGTTGCGGGGCTTGTTGGTGGTTGTTGGGGTCAGCTTCCCGAGATGTTGGTGTGCGGAATAATGTGTGTTGTGCCTTGGTGCGTGCGTTTGTTGTGATGAGGCTCAAGATTTGAATTATTGTTGCGTGTTTCGGTTGTGGTGTTTTGAAGAAAAGATCTCGCAGCACGCAGCAGGAACACGTGGGGCCTTCGGTGATGTGTGCGGTTCCAGGGATTTGGACTTTCCGTTTCTAGAGTTTACTACGTACACACAGAACACAGAAGGGACACCACAGTAGCTGGGGTCCGTGGATAAGAGCGTCGAGCGTGGAGAACATTGAGAAGTGGTTGACTTTTCTACCACTTGAACCTCTTTTGACCTTACCGTTGAGGTATGGTTAAAATCCATCGCAGACGACGGTATTAACATGACCCTCCACGATCTGCGATGGGGTGCGCCTGGTACTTCACTGTCTAATAGTGCCTCACGCTTCAACCAACTTTTGTTACATCCATTTCGGCTCTTTCGAGGTTCACTTTGACGCTGGATTATTTAGGAGGTGATTTTTGAACGCACGAACCCCAACGCTGCGACTTATCAGACCCGACCCGACTCACGTGATAATTGTGTTTGGCGAAATTTGCGAAATCAAACCCAGAGGGCACCAGAGTGAGTTGAGCTCCATTACATCGGATTGCCTCATTGGGGTGAAATGAATCACGTTGAATGAAATACTCTTTCGTCGTTAAGCTCTCAACCTACGAGAAGGGAGTGGAGTGTGCTTGCAGTCGAACGTTGGGAATGATGCAAGTCCTGGTTTTTCAAGTTCGCGAAATCGAAGAATTGGGAAATCGATATAGTAAAAAAAAACCCCCCAAACGTAAACCGAGTGTGCTCGTCTGCCGACCGCGATAGTGTGCGGTACTTTTTGTTAATATCTGGTTACGATAATTTTCTTTTACTATCGGAACCCTTTCGTTGGCACATGGTCCAAAGAACTCCGGAGATACGCACACAGAGCTCTGTACGATCACGTAGACCATGAACATCCAGTGCCGCCAGCGGGTGTGATAGTGGCAGGCGAAGAAGTAGTAGGCTGCGCGTCTAGGAGCCTAGAAGCCGTTGACAGGCGAAGGAGGCGAAGGAGACGAACTGGGCGAAGAAGCCGTACGTTGGGGGTCGGGTTGGTACCGCGGTTCCTTTTCTCGTTTTGTGCCACATTTAACCTTGCGAAACCTTGCCACAGCGAAACGAAATAAAGAAGTTCGCGCTCGAATTTGTGGACCTTCGCACACAGAGACGCGCGATAGTGTAGTGTGTGAACCGATGACGCAGGAGACACCTCAGATGGTGGAGGGATGGCTGGCTGGCTAGCTGGATGGATGGAAAATAATACACAGATGCGTGTTGAAGCGTGGCAAATCGAACTCCTTTCTCGCGTCTGCTCTCGTCGGCATACACAGCAACCTTCGGCCTCGAACGAAAAAAAATGGTGCGAAATAGAGCAAAATAGCAAAATAAACTACAACCCCCTTCGTAGAGTGAAGCGCGCAGTGGTGGTGAACTCTCGGGAGAGCCGAACACCCGAATCAACAAAAAAGTCCGGGCAACACAACAACACTTTCGGCCAAGGGGGGACGCGTGTATTTGGTACGTGCACGGCGTTGCTCTTGGGTTTTCGGGGAGTTGATAAGAGTTGCCGGTCCAAGCACACCACGCGCGTGCAAAAAAAATATAGCGAAGCGAAGAAGAAGACGAAGCCCGGTCCATAGAACCGGCGAAAAATATAGTAGTGTCGAAAATAAAAGGCCCACATTATCTCTCTCTCTCGCGAGCGCCCCAAAAGTTTCGCCGGCTCGCCTCTTTCGCGTACCGCCTCCCCGACGCAGTAGTGGCGCGAACCGCGCCGCACGTAAGCCGGTAAACGACGGCCATGCCACACGGATGACTAGATGATGTAGTAAAGGCCGGACCCCTTCCGTGTGTGATGCGAAGAGTAACGCGGTGCCATCGTGCCATAGTTTTAGCAAACGACCGATCGACCGAAACTGTGATTCGAATCTGCTAACTGGTCCCCTAGACTGAGGCTCGGGATCGGATAAAGGAACCACTGCCTCTTTCACGGCTGTTAGAAAGAGTTGTGAGCACCGCGCGGAGGAGATCCTTGTGAGGTGTTCCGTCCGGTGCATTGGATGGATGGAACACGCTCCGCTCTTGAGAGTGTCCAGTGTCCAGTTTTGATTAATGTTTGCCCACCATTTTCCTCTCTTGTGCGCGGCGGGATCTTGAATGTCTGCGAACAGAGAACCCTCGACATCCATCGATATATCTAGCGTGCGGTTTTCAGGTGAGAAGGGCGTGCATCTTAGAAGGCTTTGCAGTAGCTGGATGCTCCACACAGAGTAGAGCTACGGCCTGTGCAAAAGTGAAATGAAATGCTTTCATCAAACGGAAACGTAAAGTGGAAATAGTGTCGTGGAAAATGCGATGGGCATACGACCCAAGAAGAGTGTGCTCCAAAGTGATGCTGTTGTTGTGCAAGTGTTTCAGGTGGTAATCCCTGAAAGACGGGAACCTCCAAAAGCTAGTGGATCGGCAACGATGTAAATATAGATCGGCCGGGGGATCGGGCTGCTATCAGTAAAGTTCCAACGACGACACATTCCGCAGAGAGAAACATGGCCCGTGGTGGCCGCAACAGACCAGCTGTGGTCCAGCGCAGTGCAGTGGAAAATCGCCGGAACGGCTCTGAAACGCCGCGTCCGAAGCACGGCGGCATAGCGCGATGATGCTGATGATGATGCTGTACTGCAAGTGCTCCAGTGCCAATCCCGGCCCGGTTATCACACCCCCGTCTGGTAGTGGTGTTTGAGTGATATGGTGGTAATGAAATTGCAGGCCAAGAAGGAGCGCGCAGGATCGCAAAAATTTACTTACGGCGTTGGCCGTGGTGGTCGACGGGGAAAGTGCGATAAAAGTGGTGGCTAACGGTTGAAAAACGCGGTGTGTTTCGAATTCGAAAATTCCCCGAGAACCCAAGCGCAGTAGAAAAACTAAACCCGCCTCTGGGGAGGAAACATGTGGTGGTGGCACAGAGGATGAAGTGCTCAGCACCTGCACCACCCGGCATTGCATCGTAGGAACAGGTACACAGCACCTTGCTTGCTTCCATTTACACTCGGTACTCGAATGAAGCTATTGTAGTGTGGTTAGTAGCGTTCCAGCCAAGTAACAGCGCAAGATGGAGTAGCTTTCTAGCACCTGTAACCTGCGCCAAGAAGCCCCGCAAAACCAACCAGAGATCGGGAACGACCCGCCGATCATTCAAACATCTGGGTCTATGGCGCACGAATTGAGTGGTGGTGCCGTCGTCGTTTTTTGCTCGTTCGACAGACGTGTCTGAACTATGTTTGTGCAGATGTTGTGCCAAACCACCCTTCGGTTTCAAACAAATCCTTTACCAACTTTATTTGCTCAGCCTCAGCTCTACTCTTTCTCTACCGTTGACCCAGCACCCAGCTCACTTTAAACCGTGCATGTTAAAGATTAGCGTCTTGCAAGACACTAAGGTTCGGGCGAATCACAAACCGGGAGGGGGACCAAGTCCTGTCACAACATGTGATTACAAGTTTCGCGCACAAACACACGCGCCGTGTCTATTTTTGCAACACCTCCCAGGGGACACCGAACATTGCCAAATAGCGCGCAAACCTTACTATATACACGTTTGATAACACGGACCGGGTCCGGGGCTGCTGATAGTGGGCCGCGACCCTATTGGAAACCTGCTCTCGAGAAACTACAGCCACACGGTGGCGGCCCCCCCCCGCCCAGACGGATGGACGGACGGGAAGGCACTAATTCGGGACAAGACGCGGGAACCACTTCTTATCTTATCGACCCACAAGAGACCCACACAACACCGCACACAGAAGTGCAACGCGCGCTCCAGAGAGAGAGAAAGAGAAGAGAGCCTAGCCGGTGTCATTGAACGGACGGAATGGGCGGGTAGAGTACCATCTGACATCCGCAGACTGCGGGGTCGCGCACGTACACCATCAATGCTTTGTGTCTGCGCCACCCACCACCCACATTATGTGTTGCCCGCCGATGGTGGCCTATTGCTTATCCGGTTGACCTTGGCCAGCTGATTCCGGCTGGGCTGGGGTTTGAGTCATCAGTCAGGACCACCTTTGGGTCCTGTGAAACCTTTAGAAGTATCAAATAAGGGAAACGCACATGGAAGAAACCCTCAAGCCATCTCAGGAATTAAGGCACTCTCTTTCTTCTACGCAAACGTGTGCCTTGTCAACAAAGAAACAAAAGCACCCAGAACTTAATCAACCGCGGGCGAGGATAAAAATCGACAGAAATACGACAGATTAAAAGGGCAATAAAATGCGCACGCGGTCAAGATAAGCAGCGAGCCCTATCAGCCTATAAGACCTATAAAAACCGTATCTGGATGTGTGACGTACTGATTCTCCGAAATGGCCCTCCCTCCCTTTTTTGATGACACGAGGACTCGTTTACGCAACACTTGGATTTGCCTACGGTGAACCACAAAATGATCCGGTTGATTGCCCAGAAATACCCGTCGATTGCATCGCCTCATTAGACCTATCTACGGATGACGATTTATCTTGATACTGCTCCTGTTATCTGGATGCATTAGGCCTGTCCAAAATGTTTTCCCGAAGACCTACTAAGGATATTCTTTATCATTCATTTCGATTTGTTCATTATTTTATCATTTTGTCTATGGCCTGTTGAAACCAAAGGACATCCAAGTTCTCAGCTACAATTTCGCAGAAGAACCAATCAGCCAACATTGCTTTTCATGCATTCATACAGCGGAGCATTGGCTTCTCTTGCACGTGGGTTTTCCTTTCCAAACCCCAAATATGGCAGTTCTGCATATTACCATAACCACCGAGTTTAAAAATGATCTTCAATTAAATGGGCTTATCAAATTTCGTAAAGTTTGAGTTGAAGACTCACCACTTTGGAAATTACTTTATAATATTTCTCAATTTTCTGCTACCGAAGCTATGCATTTTATACATACATGGAATGAATGAACCTCTCATAAAAAAGTTCATCCATCGAAAAATATTGAGCCGTTTTTTATAACCAAATGGAAAACAATATCTTCCTGCTTCGGAACGATTTTTCCGGGAGAACTTCGACGGCTTAAAGTTATAAAAAAATGCTTGTATATTATTTTTACCATTAACAACGAATTTGTTGCTCACTTTTAATATTGCACTTCATGGCCTCGAGCACTAGAATCGCGATGAGTGCGCCTGGTCACCCATCGCACCGCGGAGTCTGACTCAGTGCCTTGTGTTCCGACTGAACGTCTTGTAGTTACTTTGTGCACTGAAAAAAAATCCAAACTTCGGTCGCGGGCGAAGAAAGGAGCTCTATTCACACTATCGTCTTACGCGTTTCTTCGCCCCCCGACGGCCATCGCTTTATGATGCCGCTTTCCTTTATTATCACACATGTTGCACATCGTTTCCAACGGTCGGGTCGGTTCCTCGTTCACACTGTACCGTCATCACCCGTCATCAGCAGTATCATCATCGGTGGTGGTGAAGAAGGCACGCACGCTTCAAGAACCCAAAACACAGTCGGTGCGAAGAAGCATTTTTTTTGCTCTCGCCACAGCCCGACCCGGCCACGATGTTTAATGATGATCATCAAGCCGGCATTCATGATGTGCCTAGGAATCGGTTTCAAACACACAAGCACACATGTGGAAAAACCGGCCAACCGCCGGCTGCTCGGGAGAACAACGTAAAGAAGAAAGGAAAACTCGGGAAAATCTCTGTGTGTGGGTGAGTGAGGGAAAACTTTCCTATGCCGTATGCGGTATGAGCTTATGTGAATATGCAACACATTCGGCGGTGGTCACTCCCGGCAGAGAGGAGTGCCACCGCCGAAACAGAGAGAAGAGAGGAGAGAGTGAGAAAGAGAGAACGTCTGACCGTCAGCTGTGTGCGGTGGGTAGCGAGAATTAAGGAGAGAACGTCGTCGTCGTCGTCGTCGGCGATCTCGAGTCCGGCGTTTTGGCGTCTCCGATGCCGTCGCCGAAGGTGTTCGGGTTCATTCACGTGGTCGCGCCGACCGCCGCATCCTGGAGTGTGGAGCATAAGACTTTCACTCCTTTTTCTATGCGCCCCGGCGGACACCACCCGGGGGGTGGACCTTATCTCGTCACCGCAGCGTGGCGTTTTAGTGGTGTGTGGTCCACGTGTTGTGCGGTGTGCTGCAGCTGTGTGTGGGTCCAGCTGTTGGATCCTGGCCGCGACGGGCAGGACACCAGTACCAAGAGACTGACAGAAACGAGACTGTGTCGCCGACTCTGCCTTGAACTTGAAACGTGTGAACCATGGTATGATGGGGTGCACATATGCAGTAGAAAAAGAGAGAGAGAGAGAGAGACACGCCATGTGCAACGGTGCGAAGGGATCGTACGTCTAGAGGTCTCACTATCTATGGATACCGCGAACTATTATCAGCCATCAATCGATGGTGGGTTTTGGTAGTAGCCAAATCGATTGGTACTTTAACTTACGGATCACGCTACCTCCAGGACATTCTGTCATCCTTGGGTCATTACTACTTTATTCCACACGTTATGTTCTGGAATCAAAATACCACCTCTCTTTCGCTTGTTACAAATTCTATATCCTAACCAGATTAGTCTTTTTTCCTTTTCTGGACTACCCCAAAGTGAATCGAAAAGCGTGATTCACAATGGACCACTTCCTGTCCATAGCTCGAAAGACGTCAGTTCACACCTGGACATCGGATCATATTGAATGGAAAACCTGATGTTTAGAGTTAATGCCTAATATGGTTCTGTCAGTTAATAAGTTAATTAATAAGTTAATAATAAGTTAATTGGTGTGCCGAAGAATAAAATTAGTTCGAAATGGGACGATCTACTATGCGTTCTAGCAATCCAACGAAAAGATGAAGCATATCATTTGAAGTGCCTGACTTGGATAGTCGCTTCTGTTTCTCTAAGCACATCCTGTCATGGGTTTGGAAGTGATTATTTAATACAAAACACAGTCATCGGGTAACATAGCCTGATTGAAAACCTATAGGAATAACTTAGAACAAATAGTGCATAAAACAGTAACATGAACGAAACGGTTACTATGAAGACATGAAAGCAAAAACATCACGATACTGATTAAGGGACATACTAAAGTCAAGAAGTAACGAAAAATGGTTATACTTACGACAGCGAACTACTAATGACCCGTTGAGTAATGACCCCGATTATATCAGATGAGAGAGAACCGCGCAGAAATTCCGAGTCCCAGATTGGGTCGTCGTCTCAAACATTAAGATAGGAGAATCTTTATTTATCACGAAACTCTATTTCGATATTAGATATCGTGAGTCAGATACTAGCATTGTTTGTTTTTTAAGTTTCTGTGAAAAACCTGTGATTAAGAAGATACTCGAACATGTAATGCCAAGTTCCGAACTCATTTGCTGCCAAAACTCGCTTGACTGGCAAACTTCATTAGGTTTTTTATGGAGTATGTTTTATGCAATGACAGTGAACGTTGGATGTACTTAATCTTGCCCTTTAGCTTGTCCTTTAGCTTGTTCTTTCTGAAAGATTTCAATAACAATTTACCTAAACTCTGCGCTGCTGCAGCTTGGCCAATCCTTGATCACGGTCATCCTCGCATTCAACTTAAATTTTGTCTCGATTTTAAAACAGACTACACCAGTTGTGCTTCGTTTGTTGCAAATGCCGCACAATTAAATTGTAGTCTCTGTTCTCGGCCGGTTTACCGTTTGTTACAAGGTACCGACCAACGATGACATAGTTTTTATGGAAATCCTTTTGCGCGTTGCTCAATAAATCACTCCACTCCACTGCTCGGGCCGTCAGGCTGTCCATTGCACGGTCCAGGGCGAATCGTCGGCCACCGTGTGCTGCTCGTCGTCGTCGTGCACTTCTTCGAGCGCAACAACTGGCGGCACGGTGCACCCTTCTTCGCCTCGTCGAACGCCACGCATGCATAACGCGCTCCGACACTTCCGTCTGTCCGCGACAGAAAGAGAGAGAGAGAGAGAGAGAGAGAGAGAGAGAGAGAGAGAGGGGTTGGTGCAGCATACCGCGAACCCGCGATGGGAGCATAATGTTGTCGGGCGCGCAGAGCGGACGCGCGAATGGCGACACGCGCCGTAGTACCGTTGGATCGCTGACCTTCACCTTAACCTAGTGAGCATACACACGGCACGGATGCGTGCCTGTGTGCCTGTGTTTGTCTGTCGGACAGACGGTCGATTGCCTTTAGCATCGTCGTCTCGCCGTCGCCGCTGCAGCGCCGCCGTGGTTGTCGTTGACATTGGCCACGCCGCTGGCATGCGAAATCCGTAGCAACGATCAGAAGAACCGCCAGGCCGCCGGGTGGTGGGTGGCTATTAATAGAAAGTGAGAGTGAAAACCAACCCCCCCACCCGGTCCCACCGGTCTATTCGGGCGCGCCACTTCGCGCTCGCTCTCGTCTATCTGACGATGGGAGGTTGTTGGCGTTGCATATGCTGGCACCGTACCGGCACAGCACCGTGCTTCAGCATAGTTTCGCATGCCGGAACTGCTCCCCGGTCCACATACACGGTCCACACTAGTTCCTCCTCTAGGGTGTCCGTGTTTTTTGTGCTGCATGCAGCGGACGATATGCGACGACGATGCGATTTTATGCGATGATAGAGCAACAACCGGAGGACCACCCTTTGGGGTGGCTGGCGCTTGCCAGTCACCGGGGGGTTCGTTGTGGTGGGTTTTTTCGTCCATTTTTCTAAGACCCTACGACAGCGTAGAGCATGGCGTACGATTCAGCGTAACGCGTCAACCCAAACACACGGGGTGTGGTGGGTGATTTGTTGCTTTGCGTTTTCGGCTGAGGCCGAGGTTGTTGATATGAGCAACGATGAGGACCCATTGCGGATGTGTTATTAATTTGCGGCGGAATGTGCCATTCTGCGAGTTGCGTCTCCTTGCGTTTTTTTTTCACCTGGTCAAGCCAAAACTTGGGGCCAATTGTTGAGGAACTCCAACCGATAGACAAAAACAGTGCCGTGTTCCACTTCATCAGCACAACATACGGTGGCCACCCACTGCCCAGTGCTGAGGCAGCATCATCCCGCAACGTGCTGGAAGTCGTCGGCAGACGCTGTCATATTATTATAATATAAACGCCTACAACATTCTCAGAGGCAACGTGCCTTAGCCAAAGTCGTCAAAGACCGTCCTCGTGGTCGGTGTTTAAGACCCATTGCGACATTAAGTCTAAACTTGGCTCTTGAATCTTGTCTCTCCTGGGTTTTTGGCTCTTGTAACTCTTGGAACTGAGGAACATGGAACTCCCGAAACTGGGCTGGCAAGAAAGACTCCGATTGACTTTGTCCAATTCCATAAGCTAAAAATTCCATTTTAAGTTATATCTTCCGGGTCTATTAGAAGAAGGGTCTATTAGAGCATCGGAAGCTATGGTCGGCAACTGACGCAACTTATTGAAAAACAAATTAGAATTCAAAGATCTCTTGACGCATGTGCCTTAAAAGGGGTTTACTGATGAGGCAAACATTTTTGTGGTTGTTCTATTTGCTTCTAACTTCTAACTGACAAAAGTTGTATTGCGGAGAGTCATTCAATGGGGCACTCGAGCTCCTAACATTGTTTGCTTTATTTGATTCATCAGCACACATTCCTACAGCGCACAAATCAGTTCCACTTCGTATGGGTAGGTTTGTGGCGTGCCCAATCGCTCAAGACCCGTGATTATGCTTGGTGACTTAGATTTTTTATTACCATTCTTAGGTTTCATTAGGTTACCCACAGTGTTTCCAACCGATCGCCAGTGTTTATATTTTGTCCGTGATGCCCATTATTAAACCGAGAGAGCATCGACGACGAGAGCTAGTCGGCTAAAACGTGTTGGGGGTCCCATAGGAACTAATTGTCGAACTAATGCGTCCAAATGAGCCCCAAGTCCGTTCCACGGGGCCGATAGAACAGGGCCGTACGCACGCATAAATAACGCCCCCCGAAATTGCTGACCAGCGTTTGTGGTTTGGTGCCGCCATCGCCACCGCCGCCGATCGTCAGCGATCGTCTTGAGGACGGCGAGGCCTTCGGCAAAGTGATTTAGTATAGAACGCGATGCGTCATTAAAACGTGTGCCGTCTCTTCTAACCATGCCCGCGACCCTCTTCTGCGCTCCACTGCATTCCAGTCCCTCAGCATAATCTGTGCCTGGATCCGACAACGACAATGTATGACAAACGCCATTTTTGGTGGCCACTTGAACGAGAAATTTTGTAACACTTTTAACCGCATAATGTTGCTTCATGTTTCTCGTCCGGCGGTCTTTTGGGTGGATTCCATTTTCCTATGCCGCCGGCACCGATCCGATTTCAGTTCGCTTCCGACTAGTGAGTAGCTCTGAGTGTGTGCTGTTGGTAGAAGCAATGAGGCGCAAATAGCGTCCATTAATTCTCCGATCGCCCGGTGGCAATTGCAGTGCAAAATAGATAGTTATTAATCCTGCCTGCTCCTGCGAGCGATGGATCATTTTTCGAGCGTTTTTAAACGATTGCAATAATCGCGTGGACCACCAGCAACCAAGAGGAGAGAGAACGAGAACCCCGAACAGGAATGTGTAGCACGGATTTATGGGTGAAATATGGTGTGCATAGGCATCCCCTGCTGATAAATTGACTAGCGGGCCGGGCCGGGGGCCGGGCCGTGTGGAATATAATAGTTTTGTTGCACAGCTCTGCTGCATCGCGAGCATCGATAAATAATAAGTGAAACAAGTGGAAACGCCGTTTCAATACGCCAACACTTTTGAAGCACTCCCCAAGTGGCAGTAAAACGATATCGCGCGGTATGATTTGTGATGAGTGAATAACGCGCATTTGCGTAGTCAGAGCATAACAATGCCCCATAACCTATTAGAAAGATGCTCTATTGCTTGTTAATGATGTGAAATACTTGAATGTTTCAGGTATTTAGACGTGGCTCATTAAGTGTTAAGGCCCCCAATACTGGCCAATCTATGTATGTCGGGCGTGTAGGAAACGTTTTATCTTTGCCTCCGTTTCGACGATCACTTCTCCAGATGGAACCTAACATTTTACAATGAAACATACTTTTCAGGTCGGAGATAATTGGGACAATTTTATTGCATTTCAATTAATTAAAGAATAGATTTTGAAACATGGTCAGAAGTCGTTTGAAGGTTGAATTAATTCAGAAGATCACTATTGCTGGGTCAATAAAAGTAACACCATCTTAGTGTCAGCTTAAGGACTTATCGGGCCCAAATCTTCTTCTTCTTTGGCTCTTTGTCGTGATCAGTGATTCTACTTCTTATCCGGCAATTGCAACTGCCGAGCGGTCTTGGTCTGTATTGTTGTTGCTTTCTGTAACGTTGTAGTTTTACGGTCGGGGTTGTTGGTCAGCTAAGCAACGAGCGTTATCGACTACTGTATCAACGGGAGCTCCATATCGTCGCATAAGCCACAATACAACCTTTAACATGTTATGAAATCCTTTTCCAACATTATGCTTACTTCTTGTGTATGATGGGAATACGTTACCGAAAATTAAAAGTCAAGGATTTTTTTGCCAAGGAACCAATGATTTTGGAACCAATGAACTCAACTCAACACTGATCGTTCTCCAATTTGCTGTTGCAGATTATCATATCAGCAGCATCATCTGCGCTGCCGGCGGCAAACGTTAGAGAGAGGGAGAAAGACGGTGACCACAGCAGCAGAGGGCCACAGGATTAGAAGGAGAAGGAGTTCCGGTGCACACGATAATCAAATCGAGAGTCATCCGCCGACACGCGCTACACACAAAACCCCGTACTAAAAATCCACAGCCCAAAATGGTGGACACACAGCACTTCTGCCTGCGATGGAACAACTACCAGAGCAGCATAACGTCGGCGTTCGAGAACCTGCGCGACGACGAGGACTTCGTCGACGTGACGCTGGCGTGCGATGGCCGCAGCCTGAAGGCGCATCGCGTCGTGCTGTCCGCGTGTAGTACATACTTCCGCGAGCTGCTGAAGGTACGTTGATGGGGCGTTCCGACACGGGCCCACCAGTTCTCAGCAACATTCTTCTACTCCACAGAGCACACCCTGCAAGCATCCGGTGATAGTGCTGCAGGACGTGGCGTTCACGGACCTGCACGCGCTGGTCGAGTTCATCTACCATGGCGAGGTGAACGTGCACCAGCGCTCCCTGAGCTCGTTCCTGAAGACGGCCGAGATACTGCGAGTGTCCGGACTGACCCAGCAGCAGGCGGAAGAGACGCATGGCGTAAGTAGTGATCCGAGGACCCGCGTTAGCTCGACTCGATCCTTTCTCACAAGCAACGAATCTCCTTTTTCCACTCCATCACCGTAGATCCACCCATCGCTCGGCGCGAATCTGCCCTCGGGGGTCGTCCACCACCCGATCTACCCGGAGAAGATGCTGGACGACTCGCTGTACGTGTCGCACGGTGGCTCGCCACCGCCACACCTGGCCGGTGGGCTGCCCAACAGCGGCTCGCCGCACCACAGCGCGGGCGGCGGCGGCCCAGGAGGAGCCAACGGGCCCGGCGGTGCTGGCGGTCCGATGGTCAACCAGCTGCTGAAGCGGGCGGCCGCAGCGGCCGCCCTGCGGCGGGAGCGCAACAACTCGAGCCACTCGGACGAGATGGCGCTCAAGCGGCACCGGATGTCGGTGGAGAGCAACGGGCCGACGGGCCAGCGGGGGGACCCCGACGTGATCTGCAATACGCCCCAGACGACCGCGACCGACTTCTCGTCCAGCGCCACCAAGCAGCACCACAACCTGCCGTCGCCCCAGGGCAAGGATCTGCTCCTCCGGCAGGACACGCTGTCCGGCCACGCCAACAGTGGTGAGTTCACTCCGTCCGTCCGTGCGTCTCGCGCAACCTGCTAAAGTTCAGTTTCTCTTACTTCAACCGACAGGTAGCAACAGTTTCTCCCTCAACAGCTCGAGTAACTTAATAAAAAGTAGTATTAATAACAATAACATAAACAACAACAACAACAACAGCAACCACAACTTGAACAACAACATGCTGCTACACAGCAAGGAAAACAGTGGCAGCGGTGGCGTCGGTGGTGGTGGCGTCGGTGGTGGGGTGTGCGGTGGTGGCCTCGGGGGTGGTGTGGGCGTCGGCAGCATGCCGGCGTCGCTGGGCACCTCGAACGGAAGCAACGCGGGCAGCCTGTGTTCGGCGGAGAAGGAGAGCCTGGCATCGTCGCCGTCGGAGCGGTCGGCCGAGGACGTGAAGTCGGAACCGCTCGAGCTGCTGTGCGGTGCGGGCGGCGACCACGAGAACAGCTCCGACTCTGTGCCGGACGACCACGTCGACCTGGTGAAGGGTGGGCTCGACGTGAAGGGATCCCTACGGTAAGTCGCAGGCGCAGACACCGCGACTAGGAGCTCCCCGACCACTGGCTGACCCTTTCCTTTCGCGCAGATCACCCCACGAACATGACCTGGACAGCAGCATGCATCATCACAGCGGGGCACAGTTTCTTATGAGCGCCGGCGACAACAAAATGTTCCCATCGCCGGCTTCCTTCAACTTCTCGATGGCGGCGCTCGCCGATCCTGCGGCGTTGGCAGGTAAGTGTCCGCACAGTGCCGGCACAGTCCACGTGGTTGTTGGTGAACTAATGGCCCTCTCCCCGATTGTTTCCCGTTGCAGGCTTTAACACACAGGCATTGCAGGCAGTCGAGCTGGCCGGATCGCCTCAGGGTAAGTTCGATTCGTTTCGTTTTTCGTCCCACCTGAATTTTTTATTTCACTAGTTTTGTTCTATAATTTGAACTTCAACAAGCCAACCAAATTTATACATACATCGACTACTATCTTTCATAAACTTTCTTATTTTTATTTTATACCTTTTTACAAACGTTATATATTTTCCATTTTCCAATTGAAACCAAATTCTAAACAACCAAACAAACAAACAAACAAGCCAAAAAAAGTAAAAAACAAAACAAGCATAAAATAGAAACAAACCAAAACCAATGTTGCTATACTAACACACTAAAGATACTCTGTACCACCCCCTTCTCACTGTCGTGTTGTGTACACTTTTGCTAATAATCCGGCGCAGAAAGCGGGGGACACACAATACGGAGCTTAACCAATTTTAATTTGTGTACAGAAACTTGTATAGTACCTTCGAGGTGGTAATCGTTTGTACAAAGCGAAAGTAAAAATCAAACCCCACCAAACAAATGAGGTTGAAAACGAAATGTGTAAACTCAGAGAGCGTAAGAGAGACAATACTTAGACAACAACTCACCTGCAACAACAACATCATGGCTCTTAGTTGAAGGCAACCAACAGAGACAACTAAAAAATCGGAAAAAAAGCTGCAACATAATTTTCCTTGATTTTGTGTGAACACCAAAGAGGGCGATGCATTATGTCGCTCTCTCTCTCTCTCTATATATATCTCTCTTTCGCCGGAGAGATACTACGACACACAGCCCCAGGACAGTCGATTGCCTCTGGCTGGCTGATGTGAGACCACCTTTAGCACACAGTCTTCTAGCCGGTCACCCGAAACAGATCGGCTTTCCAAATTTCCCCGTATTTCATTCCAATTTTTTCGCTCACTAACCAGCAAAACGGTGGCGACGAATTTTAGTTGCTATGCTTGCTACTGTTGTGTGATAGGATGCACATCGCCTGCTGTTGATCAGTTTCCGAACTGCTGCTGCAAGTCACATTTGTACAGTCGATTGAAGCACCCCGAATTTGCTGGATGCCAATCCAATGACTAACAATATAAACACCAACGAAAGCGTAGCCTCCTGTTCGCTGCATTAAATTTCGGTTTTGTGATGAACAAACTAACCTTGCGCGAATATGGTGTGTCATTTTTTTTGGTTTCTTTTATCATTTTTTTCTGTTGACAAGAGAAGAAGCTTCGAGTTCAAGAATGTTATTGTTATTTTCTCTAAAATCAACGATTCAGTTTTCCGATTGTGTACTCATTTATGCTTTTCCTCATCAGTTGTGTGCTGTTGAAATTTTTGACTAGTGTAAGAATGTATAACTGTTGTTTGGTAATAATATTACGTGTTTGATCGTGTTTATACGTCGTTGTTGTGTGTTTTCAGTTGTCAGCAAAACAAAACTCTATATACAACCTCTAAATGTTTCGAAATTCATTTCATTCATATTTACTTTACACTCTGCTGCATTTTCCAAAAGTGAACGTGTTTTGTTTGGACATTGGAAGTACTTTACTTTTCGATTCTTTTCGCCAAATTTACCTTTCTCCAACTGTTACACGAACCAACTTTCTGGACACTTTACCACTTTCACAAACCTAATACCACTACTACTACTACTACAACTACCACTACTACCACTGTAACTATGGCTGCCACCGTTACTACCTACATACGGCTACATCCCTGTTACTACTAAAATTACATTTATCACTACTCTACTACCACCACTACAAAGCAACTACCAAACCACTATTTTAAGTTCCTTTTCTCTATTTCTCACTCAACTCTTGGTGCCCGCAAATTAAAGAAAATGAAAGCAAAAGTCTGAAAGCATTTGCCAAAAATGAAACAAAAGAAACCATTTCACTTACCATTCCAACGTTAAAACTATCGAAACACCCCCCAAGATAAATGGAAACGGACAAATCAAAAACACAAACAAAAACTGGTCTAAAAATCTCTCTACAAAACGCAAAAAACAACAAATACCAATAATCAGCAGAGACTCTCTGTGTACAAAATATCTAGAGGTTTGGATTGAGCAATAGTGATATTCTAATCGTAACTACTGTAATTATTATTTTTATTTAGTTATATACTATTAGCGGTAAGAGAGGGACACACGACGCGCGGTGTCCTGAGGAAATCATTAACCGGTGTAACAACAACCCCTCTCCCCCAATCGAATGCTATGGAAAATTTCGCTTCTACGCATAAGAGCTAAAAGGACAGTTTCGCCTCGGGCCGAAGAAGCACAGTGGTGGGATCGGTTGTAAGCTGGCCCCGGGGCGAACTCTTGGGATGCAAAGACACTATCGAACACAAAATTGAACTCAAATTATGTACAAAACTTTTCGCGTATCTCTCGGCTGGTGCGGAAACATTGGATATTACTAGCGGTTAAGTAGCGTGATAAGGTACCAAACAAATCAAATCAACCCCCCCACAGTGCGTGTACAATGGATGAGGTCCAAAATTTTGCCTTCCCACAACAGGCTCCGAAAGGCAATCAGCCACAAATCTGTCGGGAACATTTCGAATCGGACGTAAATTGCTTTGCAGCAGGGCAGGAGGTGGCCCCACATAGTAGCTAACCTCGGTTCGTTCGTTGTACAGGCACGACTAGTGTAAATATTAGCCTTAGTAGCTGGGTAAATTGTGTTATGCGCTGCGGAACTAAAGAGCTTGGAAAACAAACGCGCTTGTGGGCTCACTGTGAAGAGAGAGTGAACAAAACGAGCGGAAGGAGGAGAAATTGGTGACCACCACCACCGCGCCATAAAAAACCGCCAACACACTAGAGCAGATCCCATTACTACTACCCGATCGGAAAAACAATCGGAAAAGCCGCACGGAGAGCACTGTGTATGTGTGTAAGGCTGTGTTCTAAACGAAAATGAAGAACTCGAAGAGCTAAACTCGTAGGCGATCGACTTCAGCCTAGTTCCTAGTGCATTCACGATCGTCTAGCATTAACTGGTGCTCACATTAGAATGTCATTCGATTAGGGAATCCGTGGCGCAGAGCCTACTAAGATTGATTTCCCTTTTTTCGATCAAAATTCATCCAACTGTCAAACGATAAGTAGCCAAACTTTTGAGAAGGATGTTTTTTCAACACCCGTTTCGTGCGCGACGAGCTTCACTTTTCATCTTCATTTGACATCCTCATTTTCATTCTCCATTTCGAACACAACTTCGCTCTAAATTCATTCCGAGAATTCCGAGCCCCGCCTGGCCCATAATACCAGTGCAATCTTGTGCCGTTTTACATTACACATTCATATCCCTCGGTGAAGGTGTTAACTTTACTTTTACATACATTCCTTGAAATACGCCAGTTCCAACCTTCAGACTATGGTTTTGTTTTATTTTATTTTGATCCATTTTCTTGACCACTTCTTGGTGTAATCCTATTCCACCCACTCGCACACACACTGACTCATTTACGATGCTGCTTTTTGTCGGCCGCCGAGTTCGATCGGGTTTTGCGCGAACTTGTGGAAAATAGTACTTTGCCTACTCATTTTTCGGCTATAAGTGCCTTCAAGCGGTGTGTGTGTGGGTGGGTGGATGGGCGCGAAAGGCCGGATCGCCCCCCCCTACTCCTTCCGTTGGTTTTCTTTGTTTTTTCTCTACGCCAAAGCTCTAATATGTTGCACCTCTCTTTATGGACTCTTCCGTCGTCAGGTCGCCTGACGACGAACCCTCTGCAATCGAACTTCTCGTACGCCGTCGATTCCACCGAACCGCCCAATGCTACCACCACCAACACAACCACCACCACCACCACAACCACCACCACCACTACCATCACACCACCATCACCATATCCCATCTCATCAATCTTAGGCGAGGATTTCCGGTGCGATCCGTGTAACAAAAACCTATCATCACTAACGCGCCTGAGACGGCACATACAGAACGTTCACATGCGCCCGACTAAAGAGCCGGTCTGCAATATCTGCAAGCGGGTTTACAGTTCCTTGAATAGCCTCCGGAACCACAAGAGTATCTATCACAGAAACATGAAGTATTCCAAAGACGACGCGAAGCCCCCCGCGGCGTCGCCCGGTGGCCCGGGGGCCGCCGCCAAGGGCAGCCCACCGTCCCCCCTGCCGCCCTCGTCGCAGTCCTCCTCCGGGGCGGCGGTCACCACTTCCGGTGCCGTCTCGGCACACTCGGCGCACGCCGCTGCGGCCGCCGCAGTGGCCGCCGTCACCGCCGCGGCCAACCTATCCGGAGCGGCCGGACCGATCGGCCAGAATCGCCAGAGCAGCTACTATTAAAGGCAGGCCTCCCGGGGAGGGGAAGGAAGGCCGCTAGACAAAATGGCACGCGAAAAGGCCAAGCAAGGAGTGCCGATCGCCCCAAACGAGATTGTTACAGAGATGCCGCTGATATGGATGCGGAAGAAAGGGGCACGTGGGGTGCGGCGGCGCCAGGACCAGGCGCCGTGTTGTGGTGGGCGTTGGTGGGTTGGTATCGGCGAGAACGAGAGAGAGAGAGAGAGAGAGAGAGAGAGAAAGTGCGGTATACTAAAACGCTAAATGAAACAGTTCGAGTGACATCTATCGGTGGGCAACCGAACCATCAGCCACCAAGGCAGACTAAGCGCGCGCCTTTGGCAGGCTTTGCTCTCTGCAATCTAACGATACACAAAACACAAAAACACACGGTAAAGAGATTAGCAACAGGTTAAACTAATTGTTAAGCAAACTGTTCGTTAGTGAAGTAAACTGAGTTTAATGATGTAAGTGAAAAGGATTATGTGGATGCACAGAACCGTGGAACGCCTCTGGTGACGAAGAAGACGCAATACGCATAACGCTCCGCTAGGTTTCTGCGTCGATGCCGAAAAGCTGATATAGAGAAAAACAATCAGCTAACTGAAGACTAAAATATTTAGAAAAACAGAGAAACCACGTAGAGTCTTCGGAAAGAAAGAGAAAACAAACTTTTTCACAGCAAAGGTTGTGTTGCACAAATTTCAAGCAAAAGTCATAGGGCACACTAAGATCAGAAAACTACTGCCGCATGTGTCAACTGGGTGCAGATTCGTTGCGCTGGGCTTCCGACTACTACCACTACTACTACTTTCACTACTTCTACTGTTCGGTTGGATTCAATTGGAAAAATCAAAACCCATACTCACACAAACACATACAGAAAAACTTTGCACCAAACAAAGCCGGAAAAACAAAAACCATCCCGTCGATTGCCAACCAATTGGAAATATGAAAATTACGAGACATTAGTGACTTCCAACAAAAATCGGGCTTGCTAAATTTACCCTTTCATTGTTCGATTTATGTATATCGTGTTGACGAGCACCAAACTACTAGCACTACTACTACTACTACTACGCAGAAAATTGCGAAACTAGCGAAAAAGGATCGGCAGAACCGAGATTGGTTTGAGTGATTTTGGACATTCGAATGAATGTGAAATTTTGCAAAAAATGTTTTTTTTTTAATTATGAAACCAACGCCACACACATACGCACACACTGTCAACGCCAGTTTCTGCAATGCCCTTCGGTGGGTCATAGAGAGAGAAACAGAGAGAAAGGAAGAGAGAGAGGGAGAGATAACTGAAGGGTAAAACAATGCAAAACAAAATGGGCACCAAAAAAGGAGAAGAACGTGTCGTGTACACAAACCGTCACACTTGCCGTTAGGGAAAACAAAAACTACAAAACAATTGGTCGTACAAAGCGATTGGCCGTTAATTTTTCTGTTGGTTTAAACCATTTTTTTTCATTAGTTTCCCGCCATTTTTTTTACCTTCATTTTGTTTTCCACACATTGTCTTTGTTATGCACTTTCGAACGAATCCTCCCCCCGTACACCCACCATCCTGTTCCTATTGCTCTCTATCGTCTCTCTGCCCAATAGAGCGCGCCATGCTTATGCTAAACGCTGGCGATATGCTAAACTGAATGCGGACCATAACCGGGCACCTGCCGGTTATGGGACGGGTCAATGGAAATCGCGATCGTTTTTGTCGCAACGCACACTGCTGTGTTGCCTATTGCTACTATCCTCTTTTTTACGGCCAGCCAATGTGTTTGCGGCCACTTTTCGACCGTTTCCGCCGGTGAGCCCTTTTAGGCGTCACTATTTTTGAAAAAGGCAAACAATGAGGTCTGGTTATGCAACGCACACGATTATGATTGGCTCAGCGACGGCTCAACAATCAGCAAGAAGTTAAACCACATTAGACAAACACAGTTAGGACAACAGTTTGGTGTTGATGGCACCAATTGTTTTGCTTCGTACATTTTGCGAGTTATGTTAGGTTGTCCCGAAAGACCGTTTCGTTCGTCCCCATGCCCATTCGGGTGCTCAACACTCAGAGCATCAACAGTGCTCAGAGCATAAAAAACTCACTGCCAATGTTGCCAAATTTTCGTAAAAAAGTACTGTAATAAATCGCTGATCGCTGGGTCACTGTGCTGCACTGTGTTCAAAAAAGCATAACTGTTTCTAATCCTATACATAAATGAAATCGATAGGTAATTGCAAAAGATTACCATAATAGTTCCATCAGGAAACAAAAATCAGGAATGAACCACGCGCGCGGTATATTATACTTCATCAACCTGCCATAAGTACCTCTCATTGTATAGCTTCTATTAATCGAACTACTACACCCCTGTTTCCAGTCACACCCTGTTCTATTATCCTTTCCCGTTATCCTTTACATCCTGTCCCCGCGCAAAACTGATTCATCTGCGCCACAAGAACAGTGTGTGGTGTAGCTCGTTACACGATTCGAATCCTAGTTGAAGTGGCGCGCGCGCTCCCTTCTACTCTTCACGTCCGTCCATCCGTGTTTTATGTGTTGTTACCTCTCACAATTCTCTACTCTTTTTTATTTATTTTTTTCGGATGCTGATAACTATTTGAAAAATGGAAAATATAATAGAAAACGTTCCACAAGTGAAATCATTCGTAAAGATTACTTTTCCGACCCCCCGACCCAATTTGGCCACACATATTTTTACATTGCATTACTTTTGTTTTCGTTCTATTGGCATAGCTCTGAACTGTTGTTTATATATATATATATATCATCCACCATTCTGTTTTACCCTATATGCATCATAACCTAAACTTGTTCGGAGGCATTCGAAAATTGGACAATTTAATCAGAGAATGAACCAATCAGAATACGAACCAACAAAAAAAAAAACCCGTACTCTCGAAAATCACAGCAACAAGGCTCGCCCCAAGACAAGGCTCGCCTCGGCTGAAAAAGGACAACAAATGCCAAAAGATGCCAAAATTCCAATTCGCCAAATTCCAAATTCCTTTCAAACACAAAGAGCGAATGTCAAAACAACAAACAATGCAAAAAAGGACCCCTAGAACCGCTCACTAAAATCGGATAGTTCGGAGTTTGATGAAAGATAGAGTTAGACGCGTGTATGAAGACACTTTCTCGAACAAATCGTTATCTCATGGACGAACAATCGAAAATTAAAAAAATACAAATCAAATCAAATCAAAATCGAACATCGCACATTTACCGAAAATCAAAAAAAAACCAAAACTCAAATTCAAAGTTCAAATTGAACAAATCTTCCTCAAAAAAAAAAAACAAACAAACCAAACAAACAATCAAACTTAGCAAATCGAGTAAAGTAAGTCACTATTGTCTCTCTTTTCTTTTCCCGGTGCTGCTTATCGAACATACACGATATATGCACGGTGTATCACGGTTAAAATGGCTGGTTTTGGGTGGACACAACCTCCGTGTATGTGTGTGTGTGTATGTGTGCGTGTGTTTTGCCCGGGGATTGTCCGGTGCGCGGGCCGTGTCCGTGATCTTGATGCTGGTGTCACTCACTCACGAACGCACTCACGCACGCACGAACATGAACGGTCTCATGAACACTCTGAA
Organism: Anopheles bellator; assembly: GCF_943735745.2. Taxonomy (NCBI): domain Eukaryota; kingdom Metazoa; phylum Arthropoda; class Insecta; order Diptera; family Culicidae; genus Anopheles; species Anopheles bellator. The sequence continues at coordinate 19,024,579 of NC_071286.1, read as the reverse complement.
ACACGCGCGGAACTCGGCGAACGAACGACTCCCTCCGCTGCGCGCGGCGGCGCAGGTATGAGCATGGCGAGCATGGCCGCCCAGCGCCCAACGTCCCCGCTGGAAGGGTCCGTGCACGGTGCCGGCGGCGGTGGCCACGGCCACGGCGGCGTCAACCGGCTGGCGCTTCCGCTGCCCCTGGCGGCCTGTCATCGGTGCGACGTGTGCGGAAAGCTGCTCAGCACCAAGCTGACGCTCAAGCGCCACAAAGAGCAGCAGCACCTGCAGCCGCTCAACAACGCGGTCTGCAACCTGTGCCACAAGGTCTTTCGCACGCTGAACAGCTTGAACAATCACAAGAGCATCTACCACCGCCGGCAGAAGATCCTGCACCATCACCACGCGCACCACCTGCACGGCCAGCACCCGTTCGCGGCCGTGGCCGCTGCGGTCGGCGGCGGCGGCGGGTCCGTCAGCCCCCTGCACCACGGGGCGGGCGGGCCCGGCGGTGGGCCCGGGGGGCCCGGCGGCGGGCCCGGCGGTGCGCACGGCGGTGGCCACCATGAACTTTTGAACAACAACGCCAGCGCTTCCGACTGTGATATCAAGCATAGTGTCGCGGCAAAGCTCGAATACATGTAAATAGGCTATATGCTCTCCCCTCGCTGAAGAGAGAGAGAGCGAGAAGATCATCCGATACGTTTACAATTACGGTTTTCTTACGGTCACTATTGTTCCGCTGGAAAAACAATCTGCTCTCAGTTGACGAACGCGCGCAAGGATCAGCTCCTAGTTTCTGTTAATTTTTCGTTTCGTTTGCCCCATATGGATGAGATATGAATCTGTGTGTGTTCTCATTAATAGATTAACCGGTTCTTTACAGCTAAACTCTATCTTTCTTTCTCTCTCTCTCCCTCTGTCTCTCAAATTCACTCACTCACTTTCTTAGTGTCTTTCTCACTTTCTGATGGAAACCACGCGATCATCAGGCTCACACAAGCCACCGGTTCGGTTGCTTAGTTCTTGTAATAACCCAAAATTTTTGCTTCAAATTGAATGCTTGACCCGAAGAAAGGAAAGGCAGTTTTGGAAAGTTTGGACAGGCAAGCCATCTAGTAGTCATCGCTTGATTTGATCTGATGAAAATGTGCTGCAATTATGGAAGCTTTGGATTTCTTCCATCAGGTCCTTGAACGAGGAGTAAAATCGACGTTTCTAAATTGATTAATTGCCCTTAATTCATGAATTGTGTTAAATTTATTAGTAGTCCTAGCTGGCTGCCAATGAAAGTGGCACTGTAGCGGCAGTCTTTAGTGAGCCAGGCTTAAGAAGAGCGTCTTATACTCATACTATAGCAATTCATTTGGTTTACGATCACAGATCATATTGCCCAATCGGAATAATGGAACAAAATTAGTTTGACGAAATAGTTTCGCAACATTAGCACTACTCACAGTTATTGTTGCGGGCTTGTGTGAGCTGTGATTCTCAACCAACCGATCGGAGAAAGATAAATCCAAAAACACTAGACATTGCTCCCTCTCTTTCTTTCTCTCTTTCACTCATTCTCTCTCTCTTTTGATCACTTTCGGCACACTAGCTCAACGTTAGCTAAACAGAGAGACACGAAATAGAGAAATGTGTATCGTCTTCAGCCAGAGGCGCCCTCGGTTTCGAAAACGCGGTCGGTTGAAACTGGGCGCGAAAATAGCTTAGAATATCATGCAACACTTTTGCCTTTTTTATAGTTGATTTATCATCGATAATTGTTTTGTTGAACGTATATATATACATTTATTACGCATATCTTATATTATACACAACTACGGCCGTACATTTTTGTGCTAAGTAGATAGATTTTATTTTTACCTTTACTACGTGTGATCTGCTCACGCAGGATCGTACTCAATATAATTGCAATCCCCATAGAGGTTCTTACTCGTACCCGTCGGGGGGTGGGGTGTCCTTTGGAAGGACTCTGCGGCTCTTGCCTCGCCAACCCCTTGGCTCGCGGGTTGACGAGAGTTTCACCGCATTACGTTTTTTCCTCCTGCTTTTTTATCCACTGGCCAGCGGCGGCAACATCCGTATATTAGCCGCCGGCTGGCATTTGAGTGCGCGACGCCGAATCGCGATGTATAAATTATTTTAACCTAGCGAAATTATTTGTTTTGTTTGTCTCAAAATGCAGTAAAAAAGCCAAAGTCGTATTTCGGTATGGAACATATATATTTTTTGACTGTACGTGAAATTAATGCGAAGACTGATTTTCATTAAAGTATCACCGGTTTACTATCTCGTGCTGGAGATCTGTAAACCGTTATATAGCGCGCATACCCCATCATCGTCATCGTTCGTCGGTTGAGCAAACCAACCGCACTTAAGTCGTTAGACAAGAACGACCGAACAAGCGAAGCGTTCTATCAACTTCTGTCTGTCCTTTAAGGTGTTTTTGTTTTATTGTACCATAGAACAAACGCAACACGCATAATATCCCCCAACGTCTACAATATCATCTTTGTTACTGTGTACGAATAACGAAACATCCTCGAAACGAGAGCAGAGCACAGTGTACGTTTGGCTAGGCATAGGACGATAGCTAAACCACTAACAAGCGCGCGAGTACGGATACGGAACCAAGAATCTATGTTTTGCCCACCCCGACCACGACAGTGTAAGGACGATGGTTGTTTTTGGGGCCCCCAAGAACGTTCGCCATTCGGAGCACGTTCGAAGACGACGGTCCGTAACACGTGTGACCACCGCACCGGAAAACTCGGTGCGGCTGGCTGTCCAACGCCAAAGTTGTTGGTCATTTGAAACGAACTGGATTATGCTGCCACTCTTCCATTAAACTTACTATTACAATTATTATAGTTATCATTATTATTACCATTACAACCACAACAACAACACTACTACTACTGCTGCTACTATAACGCGGAATGAACTAATGAAATCCCATGCTTTGACTTTAAGTTAGATAAACACTATTTTGTGTAGTTAAGTTAGTGAGATTGACAAAAACACACGAGCACGTCGAAGAGAGAGTAGAACGAGAAAGAGAGAGAGAAAGAGAGAGAAAAAGAGAGATAGAGTAGAGAGATAAAGTGAAAGAGAAGGGAGGAGGACGATGGAAAAGGAAAGATTCCTTATGGCGAGATAAAGTAGTGAATGTTTCCTTCGTGTTATTTTAGCTGTTGGTGTTATACAGAGTGTTAAGTTTATACTATAGTTTTTTTTATTCTTTCCGATTCTTTGGCACTCTAAAAACGGGCAAAATGCAGCCACACAATAGCAGATGTGTATGCGTATGCTGCTGACAAAAATCCGTTGCTGGGTGTTCTTCAAACGGTGTTGTGTTTTCCTCGAACCCCGATGATGAGCATTGATTTGATGTTCTTCGCAATCATCGGGCGAAGTCGTTCCTATGTAGCTCGTGAAGCAGCATTCACATTCGGGAGTGCTTGATTTTTCAAAAGCATTTCCCCATTGAGAGCCGAATCTGAAGCATTAGATTTTTAGCACAGCATTTACATTGGGATGTTGTGCGTTGCGGATTTTTAAGTTTTCTTCTTATCAAAAATAATAAATATCGACTTTCGCATCGATAAAATGACGGGCATAAAAACGCCGACGGTTCGACGGTGGAACTTGGAACCACTGAGCCTGCGAGCCTGTCAGCGAGCGCAGATGATCGTAAAGGATCTTGGCTATACAGTTACAGCGACAGCACAAATACGCTCTATCGTAGGCGCTAGCAGAGCGTACGATGGGCGGAATCTTCGTCTAAATCAAATTTATAATGTAAGTAATACACATCCATCAATTGTATAGAAAAGAAACACAAAACGAAACAATATGTGGCCCCGTCGTAAAGATGTCATGTCATATGAATTTCAAATCCTAAGGCAAATGTAAAAAATAATACACAAAGAAGCAGATTGATGATACCCAGCCACGCAACCGGAGCAAAGCAAATTAGATAAACGAAGAGAAACGATAAAGCTATAGTATACGGCCTGCGATTACGACTGATTAGATTCTAAATCAAAAGAAAATTTATGAGCAAAAAGAAAAGGCTCTTGATCGGCGCGATTTGGAACACACGAATTTGGACGACGAAATCACCGTATTCCGTTGGGAGAGCTGTGTAAAAATGTTTGGGAATGTGTAGAGTAACGAAGCGAAACGAAAAATACAAAAGTTGCGCTGCTAAAAGCGAGAAAACGTTAGGTGAAATTAACTGTGAAGCAAATCACTTCAAGTAAAATGGAGAGGGTCAAAAAGACAGTGTTTACGAAGTACGATACTAAAAAGTTACCAAAACTGATGTAGTATTACACACAAGGCTATTTTGGATCTTGGCATGGAACGCGCAATATGTGGAACGGAGATAGAGAGAGAGAGAGATAGAAAGAGAGCAAACACTTGCAAACATTGACGGAAACGAATCCGAAATCTGCAAGGACGGCCGGCGGCCCTATTTAATATTGAAAAGTAAGGTGTAGTAAAAGGGCGTTTGTTTTGTTGTTTTCAATACGAAATCACGTGCTGCAGAAACACACAAAATTCTAAGATATATACGATATTGGCACACGGCAGAGAGCACGATGAGCCTGCCACGGAGATGGCAACGTTTGCATTTATACATCGGTGTGTGATTTATTTTTTTAGACTTTTTGTAGCGTTAAGGATAAAAAAACGTTCTCTAAATTCCCTTTTTGGCTACAAGCGGACACACATTATCGGCCATATCGGGATTGTGAGCGGTGAGTGTGAATGCGCTCGCAATTACTAGAGTAGCTGCTTTCGAGTGATGCGTTCTTGAGAAGCCCGGACAAAATTGAGACCTTTGACAAAAATTTATGATTAACAAATGCGAAAAAAATATCGCGCGGTGGCAAAAACGGCACAAAAACCAGAAAGTAACAAAAAACCTGTTTGTGATTGTCTAAAAGACTGAAATAAAATAATATTGTTGAATTGGCATCAGTGTGCTCTACGATAAGGAAAACCGGGAGAGGCAAAAACCGGGGGCAAAAAAGTTTACCGAAAAAAAAATTAAAGATATGAATTAAATTTAAAATTACGGCGGAGAAAAGAGCAAAACAAAAGTCTGATATTTAATTTCTGAAGCAAAGTCAAAACTAAATGGGCGGCGTGCGTATGGAGCAAAAATGGAGAGAAAAACCAAAATTATAGTAAAATATATTTTTTTTGTATATTTATAAACAATCTGGCAACGTTTTTGAATGATTTATGTTTATTTATTCTATTTTTTGTTTTCCTGTGTAAACTTATATTATTTATTGTCCAAACTCTGGAAACAACAAAACGGAAAACGGAAATCAATGCGTACGAACTACAAAATTATGAACTTTCGACTGTCAGCTAGCGTGTTGTGTGTCAAGTATGCAAAATCCCTCCGCCACAAGCACCACCACTACCACCACCGGCCGGGACACAAATTCTGCCAAGTGTTTGCTCCAGCAACAGATTAAACTCCTGGATCCATCAGATCCATCTCTGGCATCAAGCGATAAACCATTCAAATATTACCACTACTTGCAACCATATTACGTGTTGTGTTGACCGGAAGGAACCAGCAACACACGATAGCGCAAACGGATTTAATGTATAGAGAAGAAGAAACAAAACCACCATAATATAGTACGACTTGCAACACTTTGACTTGTTTCAAGCTGGCAGAACTGGAATAGAAATCCGACGTCCATTTCCGGTGGCGAGTTTCCCTTCAGCAAACCACCAACCAATCACACACGGGCTACGTGCGAAATGGACGCCATATCACGTCAATCAATCTTTAAATAATTCTTTGCTAACATTCGAAGAACAAGTACACCCATCAATAGCACACGGTCGTGTAAGGCAGACGGTTTTACACCCGAACTTTTAGCGTCTCAATAGTTGAACCCTTTCCCTGGTGTCCCAATACACCATCTCTTCTCCCACATGGGGCAATGGGGAGATCTTAAAAATACGAAAACATAGAGAATAGTATGCACCACGAGAACTTAAAATGTACTTCAGTTTCAAATGGAATACGAGGAGATGTGTATAGGGTTCATGGAATTGAATTGACAACTAATCATGTCCGCTCACAGGATGCGATGTGAACACATAAAATAAAACGGTAAAGCTCAAGTAAAAGCAACACTTGATTTAACAGAACGAGCGAACGAGAGAGAAAGAGAGTTAAGTAAAGTAATTGAAACAAACAAAAACAGACAAACAAACTTCGCTAGAACGAATACACAAAACCAGAACAAACCAGCTTGTAAACAGTTACAACAATTATCAGTAATTGAATAAAACAGTATCTAATATTTCGAAATGCGTTCTTCTTTGCCGCGAAAACCGTCCGCGGCGACCACAAGAGGAATCAGAGCCCAGCGATCCAATGTTACACAATGCGTTATTATGTTTTAGTTTGATTGTGTTTTTGTCGTACTTCAGACGAGAGGAGCGTACGAACGCCGAGCGCGCAGTTCCGTACCATGCCGGAACATTCGTAACTTTCGTTTTTCATTAACTGTTCAACTTTTTCAACTCATTACCCAAGACTCTCTTACCCCCATTGTACTTCGGTGTGTTGTATTACTGTGTTACTCGGTTAATGTTGTGGCTTTTCAATGTCGATGTGGAAAATGTTATATTGTTGTTTTAACTGCTTACATCCCTCACTGTGTACGTGTGTTCCCATCTCTATATATGGCTGTATTGATTTTGTTTGAATATAAATGTTGTGCATCGAGAGCGGTGTAATCGATGTAAAGCCGTTATGTGCCAAACGATCTGAGAATCGAACGGAAGAAGATGATCAACCAAACCATCCAGAAGCGTGCGCGTACAGCCGAAGCTGTCAGGGGGTGAAACAACAGGTAACAAAACACAGGACACACGTTATGTCCGCGACCGGACAGGCCTCTTTAAGGACAGGGTGGAAAACACTCACTACAGCGCGTTGTCCAGAATGCGTGCTACTAGCATAGGGGGCAAAACCCACACATGTTTGAGGGCCGTTTCGAAACCATTCGATTATGCTTTTTGATCATTTTGTTACGCTTTCCCTACTACCGTTTTCGTTATCCACCACAGACCACACCGTTTCTCTTACACCTACCTCGCGATCTGTCTCTCCGTGCTCTCTACTCTACACTTCGTCCTGTGATCGCTCTAATCTACTCTACTTCGCCCTCTACCCTCTGTTGCCACTCCACTCTCTCTGTGCTCCCTCTCTCGCTCTCTCTCACTCTCTCTCTCTTCACTCCACGTGTTTCCCTCTGTCGAATCGAATCCTGGGGCCGCTCTTGGACCCAGGTCCCTTCTAGTAGGTCCCTCTCCTTTCGCCCACTCTAGTGTTTCTTTCCAATTCTCTGCAAAAGACGTTCCCGAAAACCACGCACACCACCGAAGAGTCCACCGAACTCCGCGTGTGCCTGGTCACTACCAACAACCGCGACGTTTAAACGCGTACCACACTTGCGTACAAACAGAGAGAACAACAGAGTAAAAACTGCAAATGCATCTCGTGCATCCTTGTTTTAAAGGACCAAACAGCGCGCGCCATTGTAATCTGCGTGACGTTGTTGCACACGACCCTGACTTAGTGATCTAGTGCAGGTCCTGGGTCCGTTCTGTCCGTCAACTCTTCCTAGGACTCTCTATCACTGTGTCTCTCTCTTCTATCTCTCTTCTATCTCTCTTTCTCTCTCTTTTACACTCTGTGCCTCACTGACATCGCCAAATCTCGTACTGTCTTTTCAAAAAGCGAGCCAAACCACCACACTTGGGGGTGTCTCCTTTTTTGAAAAACCCAGAAACTCAAAACAATTTCTAAAAAACCCAGTAATTCGCCCCCATCGCCAACCACCACCAACCAAAAACCAATAGTCGGGTAGTTTTTTGGAAATGTTTTCGTGTGTGTCTTATATATTCCAGGCTGCTCTCCTAAGAAACTGTTTTCATGTCAGCTGTGTGGCAAAGTACTGTGTTCGAAAGCATCACTGAAGCGGCATATCGCCGACAAGCATGCGGAGAGACAGGAGGAGTATCGGTGCATCATATGCGAGCGCGTCTACTGCTCGAGAAACTCGCTGATGACACACATCTACACTTACCATAAGTCGCGGCCCGGTGAGCTGGACATGAAGGATGTAAAGTTCTTCTAGAGCACGGCGCCGGCTGCTGCTGCTGCTGCCGCTACTACTACTACTACTACTACTCCTGCGTACTCCTGCGTTCCCCTTCGCGATACCTTTCGTACTACTTGCATCAACACCACCACCACCATCGTCAACCACCACCACCACCACCACACCATCCTAACAATCCCGACTGGCCTTCCTCCTATGTCCTCGGACGAGCGCGCGTGTCGACTAGGGACACGCGCCACAAATTGAGTGCATATTGAGTGAGAGAAGAGGCGCATCAGCAGGGCTCGCCTCGATGAGTAAGATAACACACAACAATAACAGAGGAGCAATATAGAAGTGTAACGCAAAAATCAAAAAACCACTCTAGTGAATAGTTGACTGTTAGCGAGATACTGTAACCGATATATTATATGGACCCGCGGGGAAAAAAAGCGAAAGAACCGCACAACAACCAGTGAACAGTATAGTGCTCTCACGCAGTTGTGGCCGAAGGACCCTCAACCCCTTAGAGCGGCACCTCCTGGACACTAGGCGATCAGCTAGCAGCCTGCGCAGCGCAGGAAGTGGACCAATCCGCACCACCACAGTAGGCCACACACCCGCACACACTCGCATACACTCAGACACATCTGCAAGTAGTAAGCCGTGATCGTGCGCCGTAGCAGAGTAGCGTAGGTCGTCCAGGACACGAGCCGATTCGTCTTCCTCCTTTCCTTCCAACGGTTTCAGCAGCCACCAACAGCTTTAAACACAACCAACTTCTGAGTCTGTGTGTGTATGTGTGTGTGCTGTGTATGTGTGTGGCGGTGGTGGGGGCGTGTGTCGCGAGAGTCTGAGACGAGCAGTCGAAACAAACACACACTGAGTACCAATAAGAAGCACACGATGAGAGTGAAAAGAAAGACTTTATGTGTAAAAGGTTAGCGTTTTATGTTATTATGTTATCTCTTTCTCTCTCTCTCTCTCTCTCTCTCTCTATCTCTCCTGTCACTAGCCTCTCTATGCGCCTCTCTTAAAACAACTATCTTATCTCTCAGTATATCCAGCTATAGAAAGTATACTATTTATATTTCGTATAATATCCTCACTTAAAACTATTTGCGCTCACCCATTGTCTCGCTCTCTCTCTCTCTCTCTCTCTCTGTTCTCCATCGCTCTGCTGTTTCTCACTCTCTCTCTCTCTCTCTCTCTCTCTCTCGCTCTCTCTCTCGCTCTCGCTCTCGCTCTCGATCTCTCTCTCTTGTTTCGAATATTTATACTATGTAACTACTATGTTTGGAGTTTACTACTTCGTTGCGGAACAACAGCCAGAGCGCAGCGCACCTACTTTTACTCGCCAATCCAAGTTGCCTACGCATATTGTGTTACGTGCCCAAACTAGCAGACGCGCTACCTCTTTGTACCTTTTACCTGCAAGCCTTGCGTTCTCGTTTTTACTCGCCTTTGGCCCTTTTTTGTACTCTGTAATAGCAACGTTTACGCCAATCACACACGTTACTTACTATTTAGGTAGACTAATTTTACGTACGTTCCGTTTCCGTTTCCGTTGCGGTTCCGGTGCAAATAGTTGAGAGCAGCACACACTGTTTTGAGAGATAACAATTTTCAAAACAACAACAAAAAAAGATTAAACATTGCCACAATAATCACAACCTACACATCCCAGTATATCCCGACGCAGTGCTGCCAGTTCTCTTTATCCTTTCGCGCTCTCCGTGCCTATCGCTTGCTTCCATGAAGCATAGACTATTGTTTGTACACACATTCACACAAACACACTGTACAGCTGTCGATCTCTTTCATGCGCTCTCTCCATCACACTCTGTTCACTCTAGAAACGGGTTTTGGGGGCGAACCACCCCCTGGTTTTATGTTCTGTCCACCCCACATTTACACACACCCCTTTTCACCGGTAGCTCCCCATTGGCTTAGTAAAGCGGGTAAAATACTAACGATATTCTAGCTTCCTCCATGACTGCGCCTTCTCCACGGAGGTTCACCGTAGTTTGTTAGTGTTACAAGTATGATTATTATTTAAACGCAATATTATGACGCGACTTGAGTGGCCTCAGTTAGATCGAGTGCGCCCTGCGCACCTAGCAAGGCGCCACAAAAGCTCCTACCTCCTGGCGGCGGCGGCGGCGACGGGATTCCCGTTCCGGCGATCATCCGCCACGTGATCCGTGACTTGTGGGGGATGGACATGATAAGCGCTGGCCCGAATGGCCGTGGTGGAACCCACGTAAAGTAAAGGAAGCATCTCGTAGTGTAGCTAGGATGTAACGTAACGTAACTGCACCACCCATCCACTGCATTCCAGCCGCATCCAACACCACCCTCACCATCATCATCTCTCGCCCTTTCTCTCTCTCTCTCTCTCTCTCACTCTCTCTCTCTTTTTCTCTCTCTCTCTCTCTGCGAAATTTTCTACCGTTTCCTCACTCTTTATCTGCTCTTTTGTTACCTTCGGCTGCCTTTTGTATTGTTATAAAATAGCTACTCTCTGATAATGATTCGTATTTAGTGGTTAGCGAAACAATTGTACATATCCCATAGTCAAAACCATACACACCCACACACACACCCACAAAATCCACAAAGACAGTAAAAAAACAACGACATTGTTACTGGAATGACTAGAAGAGTGTGTACACCACAAGAAAACGAACAAGAAATCAAGCAATGCCATATACGTATACATATATAAATATACATATATATATATATATATAGTTATACACAGATACACAACTTAGCAACTGAGTAAAATAAAACAAACAATATTTTAAAACATCTCAACCGCCACCGATGATGGTGATCGCCGTATGCTGTTGTAAGGAAACCGCCCAATCGACGACGATGGGACGAAGATCGATTTTCTCCTGTGCTACGGACACACACGGACACACGGACAATCCCCCTCATTTCGGACTTGGCCCCAAATTCGACACTCTCTCTCTCTGCTCCCCATCACTCCCCATTCGTTCCATTCGAAGCTCCTGCATCCGTGCAGGACATCTTCCATCGTTTCGTCCTCGGTGCTACACAACAAACCGGTGTTTGTTGTGGCGTATGTTACAACGCCATACAAACCCATCTGGAACGTTCCCCGTCAAGCTGCTACTGCTGCTGTGTTGTCGTGTGTTGCATGCAATGTTTGTGATCCTCAATCCGGTTGCGGTGGACGTTCGCTGCTTGATGAAGAAAGACACCCACTCACACAAACACTCACTCACACCCACACCCAGACATCGCTAGCATCTAAGACACGCACCGCGCAGCTAAGAAGCCATGTTTTGCATGCAATGTTCATTATTTACGTATTGTGTGTTGCGTTACCTAACTCAGCTCAGGGGCCAAGAAACAATAGTGTTTCGCGATCGCGAAACAATTTTCACGCATTTTCCACCCCACCGCAACGCCGCGCGTCCAGTCAACGAGAGAAAGCCAAGGTACGGTGGGGCGTGCGCGCACTCGATCGCGATCGCGCAGGATCGGTTATGCTCTCTGGTTATGCTGCCTTTATGTGTTTCTGTTTTTCCCCTTTTTCTTTATTGTTTTGCATTTTAGCCATTGTTTGTCCAACCTCCTCCGTGTTCAAATCACCTCACCACACACGCAGGCACGGAGAGTGCGCAATGGGGGTGCCCCGGGTGCTCGCATGCCGTTTCTTCTATGTTACTTGTGTGTATGTATGTATGTGTGTAAGTAAATTAGTGCGTAAGTAATGGCCTACTACTGCAGTAAGTATTAATCTTAAACACCCACCACATTATGCTCCCTAACTATGCTCCAAGGCAGGGGGAGGGCAGACATCTTGGGAACGCCGCAACCATTGTTGTGTTGTAACTAGATTGTGCATTGTGTCCTGTTGGTGTTCTGACTCCCCCTCTGGCTATCTATGTCCGGTCCAGTTTGTGTTGGTGTGCCCCCTGGCCTATCCTGGCTGTCGTTCTGTTCATGTCGCTTTGCTGGTTTGACGCTACCTATATGCTAACGATCGTTTGTCATTTTGCTCTTCTCAACTCTGCCGTTGCATACTTTTTAATTTTTGTGTTTTATTAGCCACTTACAAATACTTTCATAGAATTTGTTGTTCGATTTGGTCCACTTTTGGGACACTTTTTGTAAGCCGCCTCGCTTGCAGTATCTTGCGTGCTGCCGCCCAAAAAAGCAACCCCGATTTCAGTGTTTAGCCTTGAGTTCTTTTGCCTTTCGCTGGCCTATGAATTGTTCTGCATGGTTCCGAATGCTTCCCAAGCCATTAGTGTTGTGTGCTTAGTGTTTCGTACGAGCGTTTCAGTAGTAGGGCTTGTGTTTTCCGGTTTGCTTCTCACGACGCGTACGATCGTTTTAACGCCCAGGCTTTACTTTACGTTTGCTGATCAGTTGCCCTCGTTCCTTGATCACACAGCCCAGCATACGCGCAAACCACGTGCCCCGCGCGCTGTAGTGCCACGTGGTTTATGTTTCCCTTTTTTTCTATTGGCCTTTCTTCTCTTCTCTTCTACCCTTGTTTGAAACCGTATTCTAGTAACACCTGAACTCTGAACTACGCTCTGTGTACTTACTAGATTTGTACTTCTTGGTCGGCGGGGCGGCGGCGGCGGCGTTTATTGTTGTTGCCGTCCGCCAGCGTCTGCGGCCACATGTATACCGTTCCGGCACACGTTTACTCTTCTTTCTCAATAGTAATCAACGTTGCATTAAAAGTACTACTTATTACTACTACGTTCCCTCAGCTATTCACACAAGAGGGCCTAGTCCGCGAAGAGGAAGCTGCAGCCGAACGCCTGTGTACTAAAGTCTTTCTCTCTCCATCTCTCTTCTCCCACCCGCACACACACACACTCCTTTGCGGTGCAGGAGGACCACAGGGCTCACCGACGGCATCCTCGTCCGCGGCGTCACCGTCTTCGTCGTCGTCGCAGCTGATACCGCTCCGAATGCCGCCGCCGACCAGTGGCGGCATCAACGAGCCGCAGGAGTGCCCGTACTGTCGGCGGACGTTCTCCTGCTACTACTCGCTCAAGCGCCACTTCCAGGACAAGCACGAGCAGTCCGACACGCTGTACGTGTGCGAGTTCTGCCACCGGCGGTACCGGACGAAAAACTCGCTGACCACCCACAAGAGTCTGCAGCATCGCGGCTCGAGCGGCATGCTCAAGCGGTTGCTCAAGACGTCCGCTATCAAGACGGTGCTGTCCGGCAACGGGAGCACCGTTGGGGGCGGCCTGCACAGCGCCCACCCGCACGCCCATCCCCATCTGTTCGACTTTGCCACCGAACTGGGGCAACCACCGCCCGGTATCCAGTAAAGCACCGAGCCCGGTTCCCGGCCCACGAGCTATCATCTGGAGCGGCCGAAACTGCTGCTGTTGCTGCAACACGACAGGAACAGCAACGCCCGGGAAGAGTACAGACGCGAGACCAGTGGCACCAGGAGCTTCTCTTGCTCAACATATCGAAAACTGACATGTACACATCAAGTAAACGGCAAAAGATCGCGATCAGCGGGATGACTCTGGAACTCTCTGTGCAATATCTGCGACCGCTCCGGGAGCCCGGGTGTTCTGCGAATGGGTTTCACACATATCGACCATCCGGGTCCAACATATCGGTGTTGGGGGGCGGCTGCGTGTAATAAGTGATCCTCTGCGAAAATAAGATCGTGTTGTGGGATCGGTAGCTTCCAAGCCCTTTCTTCTTTCTTTAACCTACAACCATATCGTCCGATCTGCTGTTGCTGCTTACCCCGGCCAGGGCAGGGATATTATTAATTTGTCTACTTGTGATATACTGTAGCACACGGCACACGGATGCGGGCCTCTAGTGGTGCCCCCCACAGAGTTATGTGTAGACACATTGGTTTACTTCAACGCATTGGTTTTAGTTCCGTTGTTTAAGTAGCATCATCGCGTGTGCAATAATTTGAAGCCGAAATCGATTTATTTATAGTTTGTTGGGCGCGCGACACGCCGTTCCGCACCGGGTTCCGGTTCGTAGGAGTGAATTTATCGTAACGCGCCAAACACAGTAGTATAAGGAAGGATGGTGTGGCCGACGACCAGTCGCTTTAAGTTAAACGTTCTGTCAGCGCGCGTCAGCCGCTGGGTTTACATATTTATTCAACACATATCAGTGGACACATTTCATTCATTTTTATACCAATAATAATAACAACGGAAGCCAGAGGCAACGGAAGCGCAACACTCTCTTCCGGGCACAACGTGTGCTGTGCCGGGTCGCCAGTTCAACCGAACTTACCTGCATTTACGTAGAGTTATAAAAGTACGCGGTGCTTCTGAAGCACCACTCTATTCCACGAGGAGCGAGCGTCTCTGGCCGAGCGCGTGTACGTGGCGCAAGCAGCATCATTGTGTGGCTCCAGAGGACTCCAGGAGTCGGCACCGTCCGTCGGCGGAAGGAAAAGCAAGCTGAGCAGAGGAAGGGTGCGCGGTGGGGGTCGCGTAAGTTTAAGGAAATCAAGACAAAATGAAAATCTGTGATTTTATAAGAAAATTAAAATTAATAATTTAAATGGTTTATTTTTGCTAACTTCTAACTTTGGGGAATACGAACGGCGGAAATAGGCTCACGACGGTGCTTCACCCTTCGCGAGTCCAGACTGGTGTCCTCCTTCGGTGTGCGAAGGAAGCGTGTGAACTTTAAAGCGAAGCCAAACGCTGCGGCTGCACAATAAACAAGAAAAGGAACACACATTTTTAAAAGAACTGACTAGAGCACTTGTACGGCGGGAGCGACTCCAAAAAGTGCGCCCTTCACTTTCCTCTTCGGACTTAAAATGCAGCCACCTTTCAAGCAAAAACACTTAAGCACACCGATGAAAAAGCCAGAAAAAGAGATCGCAATCGGAAAAATCCTGAAACACTCAGCACCACACGGCGCACACCAGGGCAGTGTAGGTTTTTATGTTTTCAACGGTACTAGACATACTTTCTGGCTGGAAGATACATCTCGCTCTCCTATCTGCCAAACAGTTAGCAAAAGATTTAGGACAAAGCAGTGCGACGAGCGGCCAAAGGTGTAGTAAAAGCCAATCCCGGACTCGGAAAGAAAGCTTATCCTTGGACACATAAATTTGACGAAAAAGTGTGCAACCGTTACAACACCGGCCCAAAGCGGAAGGGTGCAGTATGGTTTTGACCTCTTCAACTGTGTGTGCCATAGGTTTTCGAGAACGGAACGGAAGATCGAATATTCACTTAACTCTACGTTGAGAGGTAGTTTCAAAACGATCAAACAAAGTTGAACGAAACTCCGGCCGGAGGGAGCGACAGTGTGTGTGTCCTCCGCCACTCACACACATTACATTGCCGGAACGGCGGAAGTGTTTGCCCCCAAAAAGGATGGCATATTTAAATGTTTCAAAGTGAAATATGGTAAAAACAAAACAAGTGAAATAGTGTGTGACAAATTAGATTAATGAAAATATGTTGTACATAATTATTAGGCTAAGAGTTTGACTTATCTTGATGCATACAAAAGAAGTAAGTCTACGACGAGAAGCGGAGGAAAAAAATGAGTGAAAATGAAAATGCTCCCCCCCAAACCAAAAACAAAAAAAACAACAGCAAGATGAAAATTGTGTAATACGGCGGGCGAAGCAGAGGGCGTATTTAAACGAATGTGTATGAATCAATATATCCAGTATACAAAGGCCGTGTGTCGTCAGAATATTGCGATTGAGAAAGTGAATGGTCTACAAGATCTGTTACATTTAGCCATAATTGCCAAATTTTTTAATACTGTCTTTGGAAACAAAAAAAAACACATATCTAAACAAAAGAAGGACGACAGCTGCTCAGATGGGGAAGCTCACTCACAAAACCTGACGGAGCGCGGGACGGACCGATTTGATCCATTATTGATTCGATTCGATTGAACCGGGGTATGATTAGTGGCGCGCGCAGTATTAAGAGACTTGCAAGTGTTTTGATAACTCTAAATGTACGAATAACTATCCAAGATAACTTATAGGCACCGGCTAGATGAGTCCTGACAAACTTGTAAAATGTTCGAATTTATGAAAAACAAACACAAAACAAACGAAATTAAGTAAATACTATTGAAGTTGAGACCTACACACAACTAGCCAATCGAGAGGGGAGGATGATGTAATAATACCTAGCGAAGAAAGGAAAAGTCTATAGAGTGGGATTCTTTAAAGGTAACAGAGAAAGAAAAACAATAAATCCACAAAATGTAATATTTACACCGAGTGCGCTCTGACGAACTGGATGAACACGAACCGGCATTTCTTGTGCGGTGTTTCAGCCCTACAAAGGCACATTTAGTAGTGAAGAGCAAACGAAAAACGAACGCAACCAACAAACCTCTAACGGATTACACATTTCACGCACACGCCCGTGTTTGTTAGTTTCTAACTTGACCAAGCGGCCAAACACTGTCCGGGATTTACTCCTAAGTTCGTCTAGGCCCCGTAACACACAATTAGTTTAGTTAGCAGCAGAGCAGAGGGACCGTCGGGGCCGCAACTCGCTCAGTGTATCATATCCAAACAGCGCATATCCAGGCTCCAGGTTCGTTTCGGATTATTTATCTCTTAAACCGTTGTTCCTTAAAAAAAGAAAACAAAACAAGTTCTTCAGCAATAATGACACACGACTGTGAAAAGTATATGCTGCGGGCTGGTTAAGTGAATAAGTTTACACGCGCTGTGTGTAGCAATGATGAAGCTCACCATATCTCGGTCCCCGAATTCCGGCTGGATGGAATGCGACACGGCGGCAACATTTACATTCCGATCTGTGAGAGCAAGGATGTAAAGTGAACGAAGAATTCAATGTGTTTATATCACGACCTTAATTTCTGTTGTGCAATGAATGGTTTTTTTCCAGCAACAAAGAGCAAAGCGCTGGCGAGGCCTCCTATGTTTTAGGAAACTTCTTTCACTTGTACAGTGTTGACGTTCCCACATTCTGGGGGCGAGCATTCTTTCTAGTCAGCTTAGCCGCCACGCTGCTGCACAATCCAGGGGTTGCTTTGCCCAGCGCAGACGATCAAACTGACATCCGCCAACCCGGGAGCGATCAGGGCGTGGACCACAGTGATGAGGACACAGGAATCGTGCAGAGGAAACACTCTCTTTCTAAGTACCAATTTTGTGTTTATTCGAGGACCTATCGGGCATTTAGCTAGTGATAGACAAGAAATTTCGCGTCATCGAAGTCTGAAGCACACACATCACACCTCACCTTTGACTTGAGTCGTTTTCTTCAGGGATTATTGTAAGAGTAATTTGATATTGGAATCAAGTATACGCCTACCGAAAACCAATTGTGATACGATAGCAGATTCACATATGGGTTTTTGTGTAGACAACACACCACAGGGCGCGATGCAGAGAGATACGAAACGATACAGCCGGGCTCTCTGATACCGCCACACGTGGTAAATGATGGAGCAACGCATTTTTTTTAAACAAATAGATAATCAACAACTGTGCGATTCACAGCCGGGAGCATGGTGGGTCCCTTTCTAACGGAACTTTTCGTATGTTTCTAGCAGAGAATTCTAACGTGCCAACAGCAGCCACCACTGGAGAATCGAACACGTGACTTGCAAAATGAGTTTGTTTTAACTTACTACACGCTACCACCACCGCTACAGCTGCGATAATTCTTTTAAACAGCAAACAACCGTTTCAAGTCCGTTTAAAGCCAACACGTCAGTTCAAATGCAACCAAGCTGCCTTTTAACAAAGTACAACAAAACCAGTAAATGAATAATGAGGGCGCTACTCTCGAAACATGCCAAACCTATCGGGACGGGTGGGGAGTACAATCTGTATAATTTGCGCCACATTCATGAACTGAACGGCTGCACGAACTCTCTCTCTCTCTCTCTCTCTCTCTCTCTCTGTCTGTCTCTTCCGCTGAATGTAAAACTTTTTCCTTCACATGTAGAGAGCAACACTGGAGGTGTCAGAGGCAGGCAGCATCAAGCGAAACTGTGACTAAGGGACAAGAGGAGCATTACCTCGAGGGCGCATGAATTTAAAGCAACAAAACAAAGACATGCTCATCAAAATCACAAAAATGCAACATGGAACAAAGTAATACACAATTATGTCTTAATGAAAAATTCAAACGATATACCTCAGGTAAAGCACAACAAAGCTCACACAGGTGGAAGCGCGAGTGAAGCAGAAAACATACAAATTGAACGATTTTTCTTGAGATTAATAGCAGGTGCGGGTGCGAGAGGCAGCAAACTAGTTTTAACTGATGGCGACGAGTGGTGGTGAAGCATAATTTAATTCAATATTATCCATTATAGTAAGAGATTGTTCGAAAAACTATTAAACCAAAATGTGTCGTCTATTTTACAAAAGTCAAATCAGAGAAAAACACAATCGAAGAGACATATTCACTGCAATAGAATAACAAAATCCAGTCAATATTTATGGTAAAAGTACGTTAATACAAGTACGATAATGGTGGGCTGGAGACGAAAATTGTAGCTAAGGAATTCAAATACAATCATAAACCAAAAATACAATGGTGTGGTGTGTAGCACACATAAAATACAACATTGGCCGACGAACAAGAGTTCTACGCACCAATGCGCCACGCGCGCCTGGGAGTGGGTTTCGATCGCCGAAAAGGCTCGGGTTCTGATTCAGTAAAGCAATTACCTTTGGGAAGAATCATGCACCACGGACGCGGAATGTCCTGCGCGGATGGTGGATGATCTTGGAGCAGCTCACCCATACATTAGGATACTTGTTAGCTAGGGATCAGTGACGAATGGTGGACGACCCGTGCAAAAGTTCTACACAAGGGAAACAATGTGAAAGCAAACGTAATACGACACAGCAAATAATGGTTCACTCATCTTCACGCGATGATGATGATCACAATCAGATGATGTTCGACAACTCTTGTTTCAAAGCGACTTTCTGTGGCCGGTTCATCTTTTACGTGTTGTTGCAAAAGCACAAGTAAACCCAAAAACAGGGGCGCGACACCTAGCACAGCCAAAAATTGTGTTTCCTTTCCATTTGTTCTACCATCCGTATGTGTATTGGCGATATAAATTTAGCATAAGTTCATTGTGTCGCGCATAAATCAGCACGCAAAGAAATGGGCCACACGTGCAGAGGCAATAGAAGAAAGGAAGTAGCTTCGGTGAGATTATGTATGATCCGAGGCGTCAGTTACATATTAAACGAATTGTGCAATGTGCAAGCGGACAGAAGTCAACTGAGTGAACCAACTAAGGGAAAAGAAGGACTTGGGACTTGGGGCGCAGAATGCGCATTCAAGAACTTCAAAAAGTCGGTTGCAGTTAAAGGTAAAAATGAATTTGAGTCAAAGACATCTTTTGTTGTCCTTTGCTTCTGTATTGATATTCATACATTTTCATGATACCTATAATAAACTCAAATAAGGAAATGTATACTTTCTATTCTCGTTTGTGTGATTTATTTACTGTACTGTCCGCGGCAATGTAATTTTCGTCCCTTCAGAAACTGGAAGGAAGGAAGAAGATGGAAGCGGGTAAAATTTGAATCCAGTTTTGATTGAGACGCGTTTCATGCAAAACCATCATTGCATGCAACAAAACCGATCAACTGTGGCACAGCCTTTCCGTCCACACTGCCCGTGCACAATTGCATACCGATTAGGGGTCTAAAATAAATAGCAAATTGTGTAAATAAAAAACGCGAATTGTTGCAAAAAGTGGTTAGGAAACCTCGCATGCCGATTGCGATAGATTTTGCCCTTATCGTCGTAACCCGTTTCTGCAATCCAATCCGGCCTAATGTCTTAGACACGTGTGGAGTACTGAACACGGGGAACAAAACCTACACACAGTGCTGAGCGAAATTGATGCAACGCATTTGACAGCAGCATATGCTCGTTGCGCATACGCCACTGTGGTTGAAATAAAGAGCGAGGAGAATAATCGATTGGAAGGGTGCGCGTGAAGGATTTGTTTACGGTTGTTTGGTGCTTTTTCGCTCCGTGTCCGCCCTGTCCGCTGGCAACGGGCCGCCCAAGGTTCTGTGACGTACGATGCGCTCCTGGATGAGCCGATGGCTAACGCGGGCACTGCACCAGAGCATCCAGAATGCAGGCACGAGCGTGGAAAGCAGGCCCCGTACCTACTCGCGGTTCATCTCGGTCGTCTCGGGCTTCCCGAAGAACCTCGCCCAAGCGAAGTACAAACAAACGAAGGGCAAAATAGGAGACGATGCGTGGTTCATTGCAAAAACCCAATCCGCGGACGTTCTAGGTAGGTTCCATGCCACACATCGGGGACGGTAGAGTAGTGGATTAATAATCTTTTCTTTCCAACCTCGTC
Organism: Anopheles bellator; assembly: GCF_943735745.2. Taxonomy (NCBI): domain Eukaryota; kingdom Metazoa; phylum Arthropoda; class Insecta; order Diptera; family Culicidae; genus Anopheles; species Anopheles bellator. The sequence continues at coordinate 19,004,066 of NC_071286.1, read as the reverse complement.
GTCGTCGCGTGACACAATGGCCCGTCTGACAGGTGTCGCTGATGGGGTCGGCGGATGGCGCAGTTACGGAATTGATCCGGGCGAGTTTGCCGAGGTGCTTATGAAGAACTGCGAACGGTTGGTGAATTTTGCCCGATTCGATCCGGTCAAACCGGTGAACCTGATCGCATCCGGATATCGGGAACTGCGCGCCCATAGAGAAAGCATACTGGGTAAGTCGTCGTTACGAGGGTCGATCCGTCTCGTTCTTTCGCGTGCGTCGTGCGGCCCCCTTGGCTCATGCGATCCCTGTCGCTCACGCCGAACTCCGCGTGACCATGACGAATTGCGAAGAAACACCGTAGCAGGCCGTGATTACGCACGCATCTCAAAGGTTACTATTAATACCTCCACTTTGTTTTGCTGTTTCGGTGTTTTTCTTCTTTTCTGTTGTCAATGGTTGAATCCACGTCCCGGTACAGGTAGTAGCACAGCGTGCATAGTTGTGTTTAATCGTGAAGACAGCAGCATTTACACGGCCAACATCGGCGACAGTGGCTTCATCATCGTGCGCAAGGGGGAGATAGTGCATCGCAGCGAGGAGCAACAGCACTACTTCAACACACCGTTTCAGCTATCGTTACCTCCGGCCGGCCACACCGATGTACTAAGCGATAGTCCGGAGTCTGCCAACACGACCACCTTCCCGGTGTGCAACGGAGACGTAATTCTGGTGGCCACGGACGGTGTGTTCGACAATGTTCCGATCAAGCTGCTAGTGGAAACTCTGCATGGGGTAAGTGTCTGACCGTGGCCTACTGTTGTAGCCACTTTAGTTGCCGCACACGATCGTGATGAATGATGTTCGAATTCTTAATTTTTAAACTTAAATGAAAAGTTTTTTATTAGCAATCTTCGGAAGTCAAACCGATGAACAAAGTAATTTTGAATTATATAATCTGAGCATAGCTTTGATAGAAACAAAAACTTAATAATGTCAGATAAAAGCACTGATTTAAGGAAGCTAAACTGCGCAATAAAACTTCGCCCATTGATTATCACCATTATCTCGTAACTCTCTCGTCGCAGATGGAAGGAGTGTACGACCAAGTGAAGCTGCAGATGTGTGCAAATTCGATCGCCCTGATGGCGAGATCTTTGTCTTTTGACAGCAAATTTCTTTCACCATTTTCTCTCAACGCTAGACGAAATAATATCAGTGCAATGGGTAAGTATCTTTGTATTCAGCTTAGCTTCATTTGTAGTGACCACAGAATGACTTACTTTTTTGCAACCTTTCTCCGGACATGTCTTTCACAGGTGGGAAACCAGACGATATAACTGTAGTTTTAGCGACAGTGGCCCTGTAACAACGTTGTAGCTATCGGTTGCTTTCTTGTGCATACTGGCAACCGCAGGATATTGGCGGGTTGTGGCAAAAAGGTAGACTTTCACAGATGCATTAGAGACGCGAAGCGCATTAACCACACTCACCCGTTACTGGAAGCCACCGAGTGAACGAAGCGCCTTCCTTGCTGTAACGGAAATGGCTGTTTGGAGAGAGAATGATTTTTGTTTGTTTTAGATTTAAATTTTAGTTTTATTATTTTTCATCTCAAATAGACTGGGATTGCTACATGATCAAATAAATTGAATACGAACCTTTATGTAAGTTTAATTTTGCCTCCTGCTACAATGTTAACCTCCGACGAGGTAGTAAATGGTTTGTTGATGTTGTAAACTGTTTTATTGATTTTGAAACATGATTAACGCCACAATTAAGATGAACGATACACGCCGAGTTTCTACTAAACAGTTAAATAAGCAGAGTAGCAAACACTCTCGTAATGTTCGCAGCCTTGGGTAAGCTTTCTTATTTCGTTAAAAACTCCATGATGTCCTCTTTCGAAAGCATTGGGCTTGTGACGCTGGACTTGGACGAACTCTGACCCGATTTAGTAGGCAGGGGAATTAGGGGTTGCAACTGGCCGTAAGGAGAGGTTGCCTCCGTTGACTTCATGCCCGAGGGCTTAACCGAGAGTGGCGCACTGGTGGTCAACCAGCTGTGCGGAACCATCGCCGACCCACTTCCGGCCGCAGCTGGAAGCATTGGTTGCTGGCCGAATGGCATTACCGTTTCCGGCTTTCTAGGGTTTTGCGTCGTAGTATTTTGCTGTTGCATGCTATTATACTTGTTGCTGTTTTCCTTTGCCGTCGTCGCCACCGGAGGTACGTTCCAGTTAAGAGTACTGCAAATGGTTTTTATAAGTAGTAAGTAGAAAATATCCCGCTGCGTAGAAGAAGACGGTCTTGGCAGGTACTAACCCCGTAAGTTGAAGCGATTGCGCTGGCGGGAATTGTGGTTGCAACGGAGAGGTAAGCGTTCGCTGTTCTGTGCCAGATTTTGGCGGCGCCGATACCGATGACGATTGCATGAAATCTCCATAAGGATCGGAGCCTCCTTCAATCTGCAACCCGGCAAAAGAACTTCGCACGTCGGATGTGGGCAGCTTTTCTGACAAACTATTCCCACTGCCAGACGGGACCATCTTACTACCCAGCTTTTCACCTTGTTCGTCTTCAATTTTGCGTGTAAACTCTTTTATCAGCGAAATAATGGCTTGAAACTGTTGCACCGTAAGCCCGTTTACGATTGTCATGGGGAACAGATGTGGCAACACTTTGCACGCCAGTACATCTTTCGGAATGCCGAGCCCCTCGGTGACGAACGATATTTTATAAACACCTGTAAATAGTTTCATTTAGCATTATTGCACAGCGTTTGTCAGAGCATTTAGAAGGCGAAAGAAACTTACCAACAATAGCCATAATTACAGCCGGTTCACGGCAGTTAACGGACGGAAGGTATGCAACGATATCGTCTATCATCACCCACTTCTCGATTTTCGTTGCAAGTTGCCCCAGACACAGTAAACACTTCACCCTCACAGACACAAGGTTCGTTCCGGAGCAGAGCGCTTTGACGCGCGGCACCAGCCCACCTTTGATCGTGGCCTTATCTAGATGAACCACGATCGATGGAATGATCGAGAGGCACAGCTCTTGGATTTGTTGTGACTTGGCTTCGAGTGCCTTATATACGAGCGGCAGTATACTCGCGCGAACTTCTTCCGTTGGACATACTTTCAGTAAAACGTCCAGATTTTGGAAAAAGATTAGCATAATTTGTACCGGTTCTTCTAGCAGCATGACTGGTCGCAGATGAGCACTGATGTGCTGCATATACTCGCTTCGCGTACAACTTCCGGTGACTGTGAGGATGTTCGTTAGAACGAACGGAATCATCGAGCAGTTGACAAACTCTTTCACCAACGACGGTAGGACACGGTGCAACCGCACCCGATGTGGGAATTCACCGATGATCTGCGAGAGTCGTTTGTAGAATTCCGACTTTTCTAGATTATCCTTCGGAAAGAGCGTTTCCAGGCTGTCGAGACACTGCACGTACGTGTCGCAGAAGTATGAAATCTGGTGGGTGCGCGAAAAAGCTCAAATAAAATATTATTCATCTCACTTGTGGACCACTCCGGTACTCACCTGAAGTAATGACTGAATAGTGGGACGTGCTTGTGGATTTACGCTGAGCATCTTCTTTAGATCGGCCCGCAGTGCTTCCGGTACCGCACCGATCCGGGCAGGGCCTTGGTTGCTCAGCTTCGTGACGGACTGCTTATAGCCGTACAGGTCGGTGGCCGCGTCCGGAGTTGGAATGATCTCACGACTGTGAATCGTGTAGATAAGTACTCCTAGGGTTGTGTGGAAAATAGTGTGTCAAAAAGCAGCAGACTCGAGGACCGAGCTTTCGTTTCTCCGTGAATACCTAGTGAATAAATATCTGTCGCTTCGTTGCAACTGTTCTCCAGCACTAGCTCCGGGGCCGTCCACCTAGAGGCCGGGTTGCCCAGCAGGCGTGTTTTGAAGTGATGGTTGGCCACGGGTACTGCCGGTGGGCGCTTGTTCCAGCAGTACCCAAAGCCGAATAGCTTCCAAACGCCCTGCCTGTTGACGATGATGTTTTCCGTGCAGAGGTTCCGATGTAACAGCTGTGCCTCGTCATGCAGAAACCGTACCCCCTTTAGCAACTCGTACACACCGAACCGCGTCTCGAACTCGGATAGCTTGTACTCCGCCAGTAAGCCGGTGTTGGCCACATTCGTTGTGTTGCCTAGCAGATTGGCCAAGCTGGCGACGACCGGTTCCGTGGCGAACGCGATCGTATCGCGACTTTCCTCCATTGCGTGCTGGACGGTCAACACCTGCGGGTGACGAATCTTTGTCAACTGCACCACACCGCGGCGCACGTTTTCGCAAATCTCTTCACGCTCATCTTTGGTGAACAGTTCCAGTTGCTTCTTGTCGAACACGAAGATAGCGGCCGGTTCCTTGGTCGACCGTTTACAGCCAGTGTAAATTTTCCAGATAAACTCTACAAGCAAACCGAAATTTCGTAGCAGTGCGTGAGCGCTGAGTCATGTCGTTGATTCGTTTTCGAACAATCGTTCTGCTACCGTGTGTCTCGAATCGTACCTGTTCCCGCAGAACCAATATGCTCGGCGATGTCATACTCTTTCGTTAGCGGGTTACCCAGGAACACCGATGATAGGGTGGACACCGTTTGTGATACGGATGAATAGAACTTATTGATTGCATCCATGGGATCCCAGCAGGCTGCGCATACGCGGCAGCAATGAATATTCTTAAAGGTGCAAGTCTTCGGTGCTTTTCGTTCTCTTGATTGTCCCAAGCAGCTGTTGTTCGGTCGCAGGTTTAACGCAATGAACACTCACTACGTTTTTCCATTGATTCCGTTTTGCACAACCCGATAAACGTCAGCAACACCTTACGCTGGTTCTTTGCAATAAGTTAAATTATCTATGCTCTTGCACGGGCGTAAACAAACGATTTGGAGAAGAAAACAACATCGGATCCGCTCTTGACGTTTGCGCTGTCACACGCAATCGTCCGCTGGAATTCGTTCATTGAAATAACGGAACCTTGCCCAATTTCAAGCACAAACCACGCTAAAATTTATTTGAAACTCACACGATGCGGTGGCCTTTCACACTAAATCTTCTACGGCCACAAACACACTGGAATGGATGGAACATCTCCTGAAGAAAAATGGAGCCTCGCCAAGAAGACGTAGTTTAAAAATCGTCACCTAGCGGTTTGATCAGCATTTTCTGCATTATGTGCTGCAATTCCTGGTTTTGCTTGCGCAAGAAACTGCACTCCTGATCCAGAGCTTGTCGTTCACGCAGGACCTAAAACAAGATGCAATCATTAAACTGTTCTTTTTGCTCGAATTACAGCCATACGTGCTTACTTGAAGATACTTGCTCAGACTTTCTTCCATCGTGTTCCACACTTTGATTTGGTTCGGGAGGAAAATGTTTTTGAACGATTCCCAAAATTTACGCGTGTCGGTTAGGGTTGGTTTCGCATCCGATTTGGAGTCCCCTGCGGAGTGAATGCTGAAATCGGAAGTGGAAGTAAATAAAGAGTGATAAACGCAGAATGGCGATTACAAAAGTTCTTACGTGTCATCGTCTTCTTGTTGGTACATTTTCAGTGCCAGTAGATCACGGGAAGTCGTCAAGGCTTTATTATCCACCTCAATATCTACGTCAGACGCAGAGGCCTGCACCTGAGTTTTTAAACCTCTTATCAGTATTGAAAACCAACTCAAACAAAAGCGAACTCACCCCTGCTGCCGTGTCCGTGGCTTCTTCGTCGCAGGCCAGATTTTGAGCTACCCATTGGGTGGACTGCAAACCACGAACGCCATCCATACTGTGGATTCCAAGTGCATTTAGTACGTTGTCTAGACAGATCAACGTTAACCCGCAGCTGTTTAGTTGCTGCCCTTGTAAGGTTGTGTCCAACTTTTTGTCGCTCAAGAATCGGGTCTGTTGTAGTAGAGATTCAAGCATCGGAAAATTGTTCTGTTGTTCATCTTTTGAGCTTGTCAGACTGCGTTTTGCTGGAAGGTGGAAGTGTAGTTGATAAAATCCTGTTCGAAGTAGTAGGTAGGAATCGTCTTGTAATACTTTTAGCCGTGCCGGGTAGCTTCGGTGTGCACAAAGGATCGTACTCTAGGAGCAGTTCCGAAATGGCACTCAGATTGTTGATCCACTTTCGGTTCAAATGCTGCTCGACGAGAATCCTATCTATCGACGATATGTTTTTGATGATTTCGAAACATTCGTCCCGATTCATGTTCCAAATGGAGCGTACCTAGTTGTGGTAAAATTAACTTCAATATGCCACCTCACGATGAGATAGATAGAAAAACTGCGAAGCATACCCTTTTATCGTAAGCCTTCTTGGAGCATTCCAACTTGCTGTGAATGTGTTCGACGCTGTGATGAAGCTTCTCAATCACTTTGGCCATCTTTTCGGTCTCGATGTAGTATCCCGTTTTTGTGTCTTTAAGTTTGTTTCGAAGAGTAAAGATTGTTTCGTGCAGTTTTGCCAACCGGCGCTTCTGGGCGTTTTTAACCATCAGGTTTTCGTCCTCACGTTTCTTCAACACCTGGAAGCTGTAGTCTAGCTTTTCCGAATTCAGCGTTGTGTTCGTTTTGATTTTCTGTAACTCGATCGCCAATGCTTGGGTGTCTTTGTCAAGCTTAATCCTCGTGGCGCGCGTCGTTTCAACATAATCGAGCTCAATTTGTTCAATTTCGGTCAAATTGGCGATAAGCTGACATAGAAAAGGCGAAACAGTTTAGGAATTATTCGGCAGAAACCCTCTGTGAACGTGGAATCATCTTACCCGCTCTTTTTTCTGCTTAACTTTTAATCGTTCGTTGGTGGCTCGCTTGGCGTACACATCGTTCCAATTAAAGTTGGCAGCATTCTGCAGCACAATCCTTTCCTCTTCAACTGTAATCAAAAACAATAATTAGGACCTGCTTCATTGAAGTGACTGTAAACGGTCGGTTATCACCTGTTCCTTGAATAAGATCAAGATTCTCCTTCAGAATGCTTTTCATTGCTTCCACTTCCGTATCGGCTCGATGGACGAGACTCTGAATGTCAACGATTTGTTTGCGTATATCCCTGGCGTAGCGGTCGTCAGCAGCAAGAAGCTCCTTGCGGCACTCGGTGATAATTATGTCTTTTTGCTTCAGAAGTTCTTCGACACGGCTTTTCTGAAGCTGTAGCTCATCGTTCATCATCATTGGATCTTTTAGCTCTTTGATTTCGGTCCACTTCTCATAGGTTGTTTGAAATTTGGTAATGGAGTCAACCGATTCAGCGTGAATTTTACTTAGAAGATCTAAGACGAGATGGAAATTTAATGTTCTATTTCACGTTCAATGTTGGTTCATTGGTCTTACTCTCCTTGATATCGGCCTCAGCGACTCGTCGTTCAACCTCGTGTCTATCGCTGGCCACGCGAACATCCTCGATAAGTTCCAATCCATCCCGCATAAGTTCCGCAATTCGTTTGTCCGCATTGTTCAAACACGTCCGAATCCTTTCCTTATCCTCTGCGTAGTTAAGTGGGATGCTATCAGAAGAAAGCCATTGTTTTAGAGCAATAAGACCGCACACGTTGCAGGTGTTCTTACGTCTTTTTACGAAACCGATTATCCCGCACGAAGCTCTCGACAATGCTTTGTGATCGGTCTTCAAGCACCGCCGATGCCACTAAGTTCAAAAACTGCGGACTAGTCGCATCTTTTCTTCCTGCCTTAGGTGACGGTTCTAAGGTGCCCATGTCGGCCGGGACAGATTCCAATTTATTCGCTTCGCACAAACTACTTGCACTCATCAGCAACCGCGTTCCAAGAAGTTCCAATATTTTCAAACATCCTTAGCTGTTGATTTGTCTCAGCGACCGTTGCTATGCACTCGTGGCCCAAATGGACCAAATGACAGCACTTACAGCTGTGCAATTTGCATTTAACCTGTCGGTTACGCGATTGTGCATATGACTATTAACTTAAACCTGCTTCTGATATTCATAGAACCAGGTTTAAGTTTCAAATAGATTTCCAGAATTAAATTTACTTCCTCTAAACCGCAATCGCTGTCCCTTTCTGCCTTTGCCACAAAACGTAATCGCAACTTTCGGTACACACTGTACTAATGTCAACATTTGACAGCTTCCTCACCGGACGCCGGAACGGTGTGTTGATGTTGGATTCTGGTGTTTTGCAGGACAGCTTGCAAGGACGCTTTCACGTGCCCATAGCGTTTTTATAATAATTTCCCGGGAAACGACGCTGTTGTAGTGTAAACGCAGGTCGAGATGTCGGACAGTGAGCAGGGCGGGTACGCCAAACGAACAAAAACAATTTACTATGGATCGCTGGAGGAATCCGATCGCTGGCACGTTGACCGAAAGGACACCGATGGCGAAAACGGTGGATTGGGCAAGACTGACTACAACTCGTTGGTTACATCCGACGACTACATGAACCTCGATGCTGAAGTGTAACTATTCCTCGCCTGGCATACTTCCGACAGAAACCCATAATCAATGTTTGTTCATGTTCCTTCATTCCAGTGCCAAAGATAAAGCAGCATTGCTGGAGGAGTTTGAGCGCAGGAAAAAGGCTCGCCTCATTCACGTCAGCACGGACGACGATGAGGTAAAAAGTGCGCTACGGAAGCTGAATGAGCCAATCTGTTACTTTGGAGAAGGTCCCGCAGAAAGACGACTGCGTTTGAAGGATCTCTTGTCGGCGTAAGTATAGTGGCAACCGGTTTTCGGCACCCTCTTTTTGTGTGCACTGCCTCTTTTATGCCGTACGTTCCTGTATTTCAGGTTGGGTGAAAAAGGGATTCCCTCGAAACCGGCTAAGGATGAAGAGAAGCCGAAGGCACAGCAAAAGGAAACTAATGAATCGACGTGGTACCACGAAGGGCCGGAAAGTTTACGGCTTGCACGCTTTTGGGTAGCAAACTATTCGCTCGCGAGAGCTAAAATCCGGCTGCAGGAAGCGAGCGAAAAAGTGCGCCAGAACTCATCGACCAAAGCAGGACGCATGGTGGAGCTGCAAAAGCGCATCCAGCAACTTGCTCCGCAGTGTAGCCAGGTTGGAGATACGCGTCCAATCACCGGATGCTGCATCAGTGGCGATTCATCGTTGCTACTTACGTGCAGTTTGTAAGTGAACACTGCTTCCGACGGCTTTCACCTAAATTCTCTGATGCTACGATTCTCCGTTGCTCTGTTCACAGGAGCTCACTATGCAAAGTCTGGTCCGTTCCCGATTGCACCCTCAAGCAGACGCTGCGTGGGCACAAGTGCAACGTAAGTGATGTGGCCTTCCGGCCCGGTGTTGCGAGCGATAGTAACGCGGAAGTAGCGATGGCTTCTTGTAGCTTCGACGGCACCGTGAAGCTGTGGTCTTACGACAGCGAAGAATCGATAGCTGACATCAACGGGCACGTGCCACACCGAGTGGCCAAACTAGCTTTTCACCCTTCCGGACGGTTTCTCGGGACGGCGTGCTACGACGCATCCTGGAGACTGTGGGATCTGGAGCAAAAACAGGAAGTGCTGCACCAGGAAGGTCACACGAAGGCGGTTCACTGCATTGCGTTTCAGGGAGACGGCAGTGTATGCGTGACCGGGTAGGAACTTGCGACGGGCGGAAGCTGTTTACAATGGTCCTATTTAACGACGGGTCTCGTTTCTTTCACAGTGGCTTGGATGGATTCGGACGCGTGTGGGACCTACGGACCGGTCGGTGCATCATGTTTCTCGAAGGGCACTTGAGCGCAATTTATGGGGTCGATTTTTCGCCCAACGGATTTCATATCGCTTCGGGTAGCCAGGATAATTCGTGCAAAGTACCTAGCAGACTTCAGTTGATATGAGTGCGTCAAACTAATGCTTCGTTTTGTCACTTCCGTATGTTTCAGATTTGGGACTTGCGAAGACGCCAGATGGTGTACACCATTCCTGCGCACACTAACCTGATATCGGATGTGAAATATCAAAAAAGTGGAGGTCATTTTCTCGTAACCAGCAGTTACGATAAAACGGCTAAGGTAAATCCTACCGTTGACGAGTTGAATCACAAAACAAACGTTATCAGCAATGCAATTAGAGGCGCTTGACGTTTAATCTATTTAATTGTTTTCGCAGATTTGGTCCGATAAGACATGGCAGCCACTGAAAACACTGTCAGGACATGATGGCCGTCTCGTCGGGATCGATATTTCGCACGACTCGCAGTACATCGTTACCGCTTCGTACGACCGTACCTTCAAGCTTTGGGCTTGGGACTAATCCGTTACAGCATTTATGGTTTATGATTGTTCAACACACATTAAATACAATTGTCCAAAACTCCAAAAAACTTTAAAGACATTTAACATATGATTTGTTGGAAGAACGTGGCTTTTGTGCTAAGAAATGCTGGAAAGAGCTTTAAAAGTATAAAGCATTGTTGGCTGGTTCTTTTGTCAAAAACACTTGCTGTGTATTCTATAACTATAACAGAATATTTATTGGGCTAAAATACGAATAGTGTACGGGTGATTGGTGAGCACAGTTTTGCAAGCACTCAATTCTATGTACAATTCCATTGACCATGTACCTCGTGCTGATTGAATCGTTTGCTATACGGAGTGGGTACCCTTACAACCGCAGATTAAACAGATCGTTCCTTTAGCTTTGGCCTCACTATACGTAGACCCACCTTGCCTTGTGCCGTCTTCAGCAGCGAGGCACACTGTTCGATACCGCCTCCCTCCAGGGTCTCGCCGTTGATTTGCGAAACAATGTCTCCCAGTTGAATGCGGCCATCAAACTCGGCCGAACCTCCGGGAACCTGTAGGGGAAACAGAATGAACATGTCGAAGCGAATCTACGACCCAACGATGCCACGTACCAGTCCTGTAATGACAACTCCCTTGGGATTGCCAGCCCGAAAGGTGAGCCCAAGATTTTTGCCCGATTTTTTCATTAGATCTACTTCGACGGTGTCCGTCTGCGGTGGATCAGCCCGGTAGACGACCATACGCACCTGATGCAAAGCAAGACAAGTCAACGAGTGTTTGCACATATCTAGCAGTTCGTCAAGACGTGAAATACCTTCGGATGGAGTTGTTTCACCGCACGGCGTATGGCCTCGCTAGTGACACTGTTGTTGACCTTGAACCCATTGATTTCGACGATTTGGTCAAACACTTTCAAACGATTGTCCTTCTCGACCACGCTCTGTGGCAGGATGTCCATGATAGCGGCACCAGACTGCGAAGCAGAAAGAAACGGCAGGGAACCCTCATCAGACCCTCTAGCTTTAAAGGGATCCCAGTGCCAAACGTACCTTCACGAGCGAATCACTGCCACCGGCCACGACGATGCCCAGTGGTTTGCCCTCGGTCGGAATTTCGATTAGTGTAAATTCGTTATCGTTAATTGATGCCTTCAGTGGATCGACTACTTCCTTCGTCGGAGACGGTTCCGGTTTTCCACCGTGCGGTGTGCTAGCTCGGCTCGTTGAAAGCTTCTCTGGCCCGGCTGGCCCTCCATCAAGTGCCTTCTTGTTTGGTGTGGCTCCCGCCGCCTCACCGTTCGGTTTCTTATCCGTGTCCTTTTTCTCGTTCGGGTTGCATATCTTCAACGTTACCACACCTTCGGCCTTCTTCAACAATCCGGCCGCCGTCTCGTAGTTGCAGCCTAGCAGTGAGTCTCGATTCACTGCGAGGAGCATATCACCGATCTTCAGTCCGCTCTGTGGGTGGTTAAAACGTTTCATTTTTGCGTCGCGCTATTCGGGCGATCGATTCAGTGGCATACCTTTTCAGCGGTCGATCCTTCCTGGATGTCAGAAATGAATATTCCTTGACCGGCGATAGAATGTTTGCCCTCAATTATCATAATGCCAAGGCTGGATGTTCCCTGGAATAACGAGGATGGTACATTTTTCATTTATTTACCGACAGGGAAACTGTTTTATGTGCACGGTGCTATCCAACCTTCTTAACAGTGATGGTTTTAACGTCCTTAAACTTCTCTAATATATTATCCTGTAAGAAGGGATAAAAAAAATTATGAATCTCATGGAACTAGCTTGGCCAGTACTCTCAAATTATACGCACGGTGTAATCGAAATCGGTAGGGAAATGCTTAACAGGCTTCACGGCCAAGTCGTCGGGAGATGCCTTTTTTCTGTAAAATTTAGATCTTTCAAACTATCTGAAAAGCGGTATCGGCTCCAATAACAATTCTCACCTCAGGACAATAAATTTCACCGTCGGGCTGACGAGATTCTTGATGATGACGGAACAGTTTAGATGGCACCGACCATGAAGAACAGTTCCATTAACCTTCGGAAGCGATTAACGGATAATAACAAAATTGTGATAAGGATTATAAAAATTCCTTTCCCCAGACCACCTTACCTCGAGGACTTCATCGCCTACCACTAGCGAGGTACCGGCTGCCGCCCCTTTCGGGTTGATGCCAGCAATTAAGCAAGCCATACGGGTGCGATCCCGATGGCCGCACAGTGAAAGCCCACACGACTCATTAGTGTCGCGCATAAACGTACAGCAAACCACTTCACCCAGGTTTGCATAGCGTTTCTTGATCTTCTCTGATAAACAAACAGATTGTACTGGTCAACATAATCCATACAGTATTGTGATTTTCTATAGAACTTACTCATTGTGTAACCGAAGTCGTCTTCTTCCTCGTTATCCTCTTCTGTTATCTTGGCGTTGCCCGCCGAAGCACGATCGATCTGATCAAATTGAAATGGGAAAAATGGCGTAACATGTAGCCCGTAAGGATCTTAGCCTTTGCAGTGCAAGTAACCATTACCTCAACACCGGCTGCCGTGACCGTTTTGCCTTCCATCTCCCTGCTATCGTCCTCTTCGTCCGAAGAATTTTCCGAGTCTGCACAATTGAATGTACCAATTAATGCTCATTTAAAGATATTTAATGAACATTCCTTGGTGCCAGATTGAACTTACCTGAAGAATCTTGACGTGTCTTTTCGAGCTTAACTGAAAGCGTTTTGGTTGCTTCGGGTGGCAATACACTGGTTTCAGTCTGAAATAGCAAAAAAACATGTGAAAAGCCGTCACCGTCGTCTAGGGAATTAACCATTAGTGATATTAAAAATGTACCGCGTTCCGTTTTGGTGCCCCATCCTGGATGAACTCTGCCTCTGGCGTTTTGGCTGGCGTAACCGGGGGCGGAATTTTCTTCTGCAACACCATTGGATTTGTCTGTGACAAAAACCCGTAAAGTAGGGAAACATATTTTGCTTATTACTATTGCATTTGCGAAAGAATTCGAAAAATTCAATCGTCGATGGTTTTTGTTTTGTAAAAGTTGAAAAGATATGTTGCACCCGTTTCTATAAAAAGTTTGTAGTTTCTATACTCACGGTTCGTTCTAGGCTTTGCACGACGAGAACAATCCGGGAATCGGCAGATTTAATGTAATTGACGGCTTTTTCGTGAGATGCATTTTCCAAACTGTTTTCATTTACGGCCAGTATTCGGTCTCCGATCTGCGAGAATGTATCGAGAGCACAGCAACGGCTTAAGATTTCACCACCATCGGGTAAACTGAAAGCATTACGAACCTTCAGCATGCCACCCTTCTCTGCCGGGCTGTCGGGGATGATACTTTTGATGAACAATCCCGATGTGACATCGCCTCCCACGTTAACCTATAACAAGGGGGCGGCAGGTTAGTTGTGAAGTCCAGTAAAATTTTCATCCGAAGGAAGGATGTTCAATGGTACCATTAGGATTACCTTGCCACCGACGATGCTGAAGCCGAAAGAAGATTTTTCCGTTTTGTCGATGACAACTTTTCTCTCCGGACCCCACGCTGAAAGGCAAGACGAAGAACGGTTCATTGCTATCATTCTTATGCCACTATCTGCTGTTGGTAAGGTTCCTTTTCAATTTCTTAATTTCTGCACACACTACCCATACCAGAGCCACTTCCCAGACATGCACTTCCCACTTAGTTAGTGACCACAAGAGAATTATTTACTGATCGATGCGGGCGCCCGGTGCACGTGATTTGCTAATTTACCGTGAACTGGCGCGCTTTGACTTATTTTTGTTGAGCTGGTCGCCGTGTGCCACTCTAATACTCCTGGGAAACCTTTGAAAGACGTCATGAGCATTGGCCTAAGTCTGCCATCCCGGTATTTCTGTTAGTTGGTGAACGCTAGTAGGGGGGGCCTAAACGGAGCACTTATTGATCTTGACGAACTTTTGCATGAGCAGATATTGTGCATTTCCGAAAACGTTGGAGTTGTTTTAAAGTTTAACGTAATATTAGCACGTGCTATTAATTTTTGATTCGACCAATTATAATTGAACACTATAGAAAGCGAACTCTACTAATGCCGCGTAATTAAATAGCACGAAGCTGTGAGGCTAACGTTTTATTATGATTTCGATATTTTTACACACATAACCAATATCCGACATCATTGCGTTGTAAGATCAAACACTAAACACAAGGACTATGTTGAACCGTGTTTCACTTCTTTCGAACAATAGGGATACTTTTGCTACATTACCTTCAAGTGCCCCGGATCCAGGAAACGCACTGACAGTCATGTTTACCCTGCGAACGATAGCCCACCAAACACGATAAAAATCCTATGTTAATTTTGAGTCGAGTGATACAAGGTACTAGAACACCTAAGGATACCGTGTCCGGAGTGTACCGAACGCAAATCAAAACTGTCCAGTGGATCATTCCCTGACTCGAAAGGTGAAAACAGTCCGGCACTCTCGTTCGAGTCGAGCAACTCCACTTCGGTCGGGATCGACAGAAGAAACCATACAGTTCCCGTAGTAATTGAATTAGTGAACTAAATCGCGACCACGCGGAGAACTGGGATGGCTGGGCAAACCAACGGTCTCATTTGCTCACTTCCCTCCGAGAGGTAAACCAACGGTTTAAATAGGGCAGTTACAGTCAGATATTAGCATGATGCAAACGCACTTATTCAGACACTTGTGTTGGCCTATATTCGTGTTATTAAAAATAAGGAAGTCGTTTTAGTAACTGCAACCAGAGCCTGGCAATCTCCACTACATAAAATTTTTGAAAGCTTTAGTAATCCTACAAAAGAAGTTAAGAAACATGGCACAGGGAAAACATCAATACTCAACTGTGATAGATCGCCAAAAGTTGTCTGCAATCGATTGAAAAAATAAAATTGGGCATATTCTTGCATGATGTTTCGCTTCGAATTGTGCATGTATTGTGAAAACTAAATTGTACGAACTTTTGTCTGATGTCATTTACTACTGATAACCTTGGTATCTTTGTTGAATAGGAAAATTTCAGGAAAGGATCGAAAGCAAACCGAAATGGCGGGCACAACAACAGTTGCATACCTCTCTTTGGAAGGGCTGTTCTTTAGATCTGTTGGAATCTGTTGATCGGTCGTTCGATCGGCTGTGCTTTCTGTGACCGGGAACCATAGCGGCAGCTTCCGGTTGCTTCTTGCGTGGTCGGACGGTATTTTGGCTTTGGTATGGTAGTAATCGAGCTCTTTCAAATAGATACAACTATCGTCCGCTGGTTGCAGCGTGCCTTCTTCGTAGTCTCTGTAATACTGTATGCGATACTGGAACAACCCTACGCCGTCGTTCCGATGTTTGTACTCCATTTCATGCTGAATTCCGTTGGTATAACTCAATTCCGTGTAGTTACTATAGTTTACATTATTTTAATTTACTGTAATCCATAAAAATGATTCAAAAAATTGGGCTGCAAGAACAATATTTGCGAATTTATTGTCGTGCACGATTTTCTCAAAACCCAACACTAATCATGCATAAGGTTTACCCGCAATCAGATGAAAAACACTGGTACCAGGTTATGATGCATATTATATTATTCGTTGGCAATTTGTTGGCGACTTTGCTTCATAGGAATAAGAGATAGGAATTTTGGCACGCGTACTGTGTTTGCAAAATAGATCCGACGCACAGAGTTGAAAACATTCAATTGGTCAAACGGGATTGTACTGCTGATGAATTCACTTGGGCCGCGTTTGTAGGAACTAACAGTAACATAAAAATTAGTCCTTGCAGCAAATTGCGCAATGTGTAGGATATAAAACCGTTAATACGAAAAATTGGCACTGTATTACGCTAGTGAATATGAATAATTTTCGTTGCTGCTGGAGGTACAAATGTATGATTTCTTGCGAAGCTGTCAAAATGGTAGTGAAAATTCTATTTTTTCTTCCCACTCCGCCGCCATGCACTCCATGTCAAGATTTTCCAGCTGCGGAAAATGGGGGAAAATGTTTACAGGTATTGCAAAGCACGGATCAAACCTCTGGGCACCTCATTCGCTTAGGAGTAATAAATTGAAATTAAAGATGAAAGATGATCTAAAATATTTACAATACTTGAAACTCGCTTGTGAAATTGTGTAGTTCACAAATCAAATCTACGTCGTATCAAAAATGAAACGAAGGGAAAAGAAGTAATCGGGTAATATAATAAAGGGAATGTAGAGATGGTGCTGAGCAGAACAAATTACAATGGTGAATTACACAATGCGTTGCAATGCAGAACAAATTACACAATGCGTTGTCTTAATTCAGTGGAAATTCTAAATATTTCAAATTAATTTGTAATATTCGCCTAAGCAGTTTCTTGGCGGAATTAATTCCACAATAAACTATGCAGCAAATTTGGTTATTCATCACAACGGAGCCGATAATGCGTTTCGAGCAGCACACTCACAAGGCACATTCGAGTTTCGAGCAGTCCTTGCGATAGCTGTCAAACGATACAGCGATTGTTTGTGTAGTTCGTTTTTATGTTTTCGTGTAAACGTTTTTATGTTCGGACGTGAAGAGCGTTTCGTGTCGGGCGTGGAATACGTGAAAATTGTGTAGCAAATATCCTGAAACGAAATCCTGTAGTAGAGTAGGATCTGTTATTTTGTCTAATTTGTATTGAAATTGTACCATCGGATCGGTTTCGTTCGCTCCGCGATTTAAAACAGCAGCAACTGGCCGCAACGAGAGTGTGATCATCGTGTGGTGTTTGCCTGTTGTATGCTGGGGAGGTAGCATAACGGTGATAATCAGAGCAACAGTAACCGCAACGGTGATTATCACGCATCGAGTCCGACACCACATCCGATCTCGCACCCGTATCCAGCTGTGTTACTCCGCAACGATATCAACGAAAAGGCTGTAGCAGTATTACATATTTTTGTTTCATAGTCGCTTGAGAAAAGTGTTAGCTTCTAAGTGTAAATGACAAGATTTGTATGAGTAAATGACACTTTTTATTCCATCCAACGAAGAGGATAATTTAAAACGCTTTAAACGCACATTGTAGCCCGTATTTGGGTGATTTTCGATACCGTCTCGCTTGCCACTCGTGTTCAGGCCTGAAACGTTAGCTTATCGCATTCTTCGTACCTGTGTAGTGATGGATCCGCTGGAGCAATCGCGCGCATTTCTTGACTGCTTTCGGGCAAACGTGAACCCGGCCGATCCGCTTCCTGTGCGAGTCCCGATCTACAACCTGAAGCACGACGAAATTGAGCCTGCGATCGTCGACTGGACTCGAACCTATTTGGACCAATTGTAAGTATCTTAACAGCTCGCGCCACCCTGAGCCGTACACATCAACCCCCCGCGCAATGAAACCGTGCCAATCAACCACTCCCCGGTGATCCAAAGTTCGCAGCGCAACATTCGACTAATTGCTGTGTTTTACTGTACATGCAAGACATCAATTATGTTTGTTGTGTCCGTCGCGCTCGGTGTGCGTGACACGTGAGTCATTTTTGTTGTCATACTGTTCATTCTTCTCGATGAGGTGATTCGCGCGGTTCCGCGCACAACCACAATCGCAGCACGCTAGTCTACGCCAGACACGAGCAAACAGCTTCCCAATGCTAATGATTGAAGCATGCCGCGCAATGTGTACTTTACATTCGCCCAACCGCAAGTCTAGCCGTCGAGACTATCGCAACCAATAATGTTGTGTGTTGACTCTCTCTGTTTTCAGTGAATGCCCACACTGTCTTCTGACGCCCATCATTCGGAACGTTTTGGAAGCAGTTTTAAAACGTTGCGAAGAAAACCCCGAATCCTGCGGATACACTGGGCGCGGTAAGTTGCTGGCCAGCCTACGCCGGCCGAGATCGGTTGTAAACTTCGCAAGAAGTAGAGCACATCTATAAATGTTCCAATGACCCGAGATTGGTTGTTTTTCATTTTTCGATCTTCGTTTTCCGCTTGCAGATTATAAAACGCTGCAATTGAACCATGAAGTGATTTCACGCGTGAACCAAATCTGCTCGGAGTTGCTGGACAATGAGCGGCTCAACAATCTGCTCGCTCAGCTTCGCTCGGGATGGCCATTGGACGAGCCGGATTCGGGGATGCACGGAGCTGCTAGTAGCCAGCTCCACAATCCGGTGCGGCAGTGTTATGTCGCCAGAGGGCTCAAGAATCGACGCCGCACGATGGAGGACCGTCACGTGTGCTTGCCGGACTTTGACAAACTGTTCCAAACGCGAGACATCGAACCGACCGCCTTCTACGGTGTTTACGATGGACACGGCGGTCAGGATGCGGCCAGTTTCGCGGCCTCGCACTTGCACTACTACATCGCACAGAGTGAACACTATCCGCACAATATGACGCTAGCCTTTGAGGAAGGGTTCCACAAGACGGATCGACTGTTTGGCGAAAAGTGCGCGAACCATGTAAGTAACGTTTACCAGATACGCCGCTGCCCGTAACACGCGATGACGGAACATTGATTGAACATAAATTTTCCATTTACCCACTATAGCATCTCAACAGTGGTTCGACGGCAGTCGTGTGCTTTCATCACATCACTTCCAAGCGGATTGACGTGGCGTGGGTTGGCGATTCTCAAGCAATAATGGTGAAACGTTCTCCAAACCGTGAACTCTATCAGCGACTAGTATATCCGACCCATTCGGCATCTAATCCGGTATGCTGACACATTGACCAATCCCATTACCAAGCGCAATGTCTCAAACTCGTTTGAATATTACGGTTTGCAGGAAGAACGAGACCGTATTCACGCTATTGGTGGAAATGTGATCTTCTGGTACGGGGGATTCCGTGTGAATGGGCAACTTGCTATTACCCGAGCAATAGGTAGGTGCTATTGTTGTTGGCAATTTACTTCGGTGTAGTTACGTTTTGAATTTTGAAAACTCATCGTTCGCTTTACTTTTAGGAAATCCTGCACACAAACCCTTCGTATCGGCTGATCCAGGCATTTGCCTCAACACCTGTACCGATGATGATTTGTTTCTCGTGATCGCTAGCGACGGGCTGTGGGAGGCTTGCGATGAGCAGTTTATCTCGATGTTTGTGTTGTACGCGATGCGGAAATTTCCAAGTAAGTGCTTCAAAACTTCAGTGCTTCATATTTATAATTTATTATTTGTGTAATTTTGATCACTGCGGGTTTCCAAGCTGGCATTACTGAAAGGGGCCTCGTTTAAAAAGTGCTCTAAGTTGTAATGTTTATTATGTCTATTAAGAACAACAATCTTGAAACAAAATCATCAACGATTTGGCCAGCAAGATAATAGATATACTTATTTATGAACTAAATTCAAGAGCTAAATCAAGCTCCAATTGAGCCTATTTAAACGTTTTATCAATTGTTCAATGGCTCCATTGATTCGGAATCGTGTAATGGATCACGAAAGATTCTCGATCACGATCACTGTTCATGAACAGGTTTCGATCCACAAATTCAACGATATTATCGTATCACATTTTCTTCCGTTCTGCTTACCACCTTCTTCTGCTTACAAATGCTCTGCTGCCAAAGTGATCACGAAACCACAATCGGCCGCTCATCTTTAGGGTGTGGTTATTCTCGGTTACACTTTTAATGTATATTTCCAATCTCAACACCTTTCCATCGGTCCACACAACGGGTCGGTCTAAACACCTTGCGCTTTTTATGAACCGTTTTATCGCCGACCCACAATTGAGAGGTGGTTAGATATTTCCGCGCGGTTTCAAGTACCAATATCGACGCATCCGCTCCGATTTATCCGCGCCGAGCACCGTGTATCGATCGCGTTCAGGCGGCACGCTTGGCGCTGACGAGCCAAGGTTGTAATTAGACCATCAACCCACGTCCGGTGCTGCCGATGGGGTTCATTCTCGGCCCAACTTCAAAGTGCTCCATGATGTTAAATCAATTGAAAAAATATTTTGTTTTGTTTTCCGAAACGGTTTTATATTGACGCTTGTGGATGCGGTTCCCGCCCGATCCGCCGGACGCACACCAGTGCAATAAAAGCGCTATATTCTGCACTCCTTTCCAAGGGTCAATCGTACTGAGCGATTTATAATAGCGAAAAAGAGTCCAAACTTTTTAACAAATTTTGTAACAATTTGTGGTTATAAATATTGTTATGCAACAAAATGCCCCACCGTTTTCGATGCGAAATGGATGCATTTTTTTAAATGGAATGAAGAATGAAGAATATTCAGGTTATTGTACAGAAAACTTGAAGTATGTAAACTATTCCCGAAATTCCCTATGATTCGTTAATTTATCGTTGATCAATGTAACATCACATTTATGTCGATTAATCGTAAGGCCAATGTACTGTAGTTGTTTAAATCTGGAAACATAAGTTCATTAATGGATTTGACCTTTTATTAATAATACTGCTATGCTTAACCGCTCGACTAATGATACTGTTTTAATAAGACAAAAAAGAACCAAAACACGGACAATAATTCTCGTTTTGAAACTATGATTAAACTTGACCCTTCACAGCTTCAAATTAATCTGTCGTCATACGCAAGAATGGGACAATTTAACTAATGGTATGTTATGAGTTGCAGTAATGAACATGTCGGCCAGAGCGCTACTAATTAAACCAACAAAAAATTGTACAACAGTGTCCATCGTCAGTTGGGTTAGCAGACATTCAACATTCCTAGAAGTCACCACGTTTGCCGCGACTTGAAGGAATGTTTTTCTCTTGTCCACGCCAAACTGTTTGTGTGATGAGATTGCGCCGATTGGCTGGTGCGCAAAGACTGTTGAATGAATTACTCCTAAGCACTGATAAGCCGCGAAACGCGAGTCGCCGCTAGGGGTTATCTGGTGTTGTTGGCGCCGTGATTTTCAATGTCACGTTCACCGTCAGTGACCATGAGTAATGAAGGAACGGAGCGAAGCCATCCATGGGGCCCACAGTTTGTAAACTCGTTCCCCCAAACACATCTCCGCAGCGCCAGCAATCAGTGTTTTGTGTTTTATTCAGCAAACAGGTGCGGTGCAGTAGAATGCATTAGGTTTGTACCGTCGTCGGAAGAATATAAATAATTTCCGCCTATCCAATTTACGCAGCCCCTGTTTTCGAGTTCGATTTTCACGCTGACCTGAGTCACCCCGTTGTTGGTTGTATCTGCATCGCACCGGTGGATTTAAATTGCACACCCTGCGATCCGGAAGTCGCTCGGCGGAAAGAACCGACGGCGCCTAGAGCACCAGGCGGCACCCAAGCATCCATCATTGTTAGCGCATACACTTTCTTTATGCTCGTTTGGTGTCGGTGCCGTGCGGCAACAGAAAGACTCAAAACCCAGTGAAAGGCCACCGTGTGGTTTCTTGAGGCCCCGGCCAAAAACGGTGCCCTCGACCGGTGCCATCAATCGGGGCGGGGGTCCCCGTTAGATTTGATTTGATTTTTCCGTTTCCACCCCGTTTGCTTTTCTTTCTTTCTTACCGTTAAGCCACCGCCGTTGCGCCGTCCTTCAGTGATCGTCCGATTCGCGAAAGCCCTCCCCTTGCGCCGCCGCCGCCCGTTATGACAGGCTGAGGAGGAACCGCGCTTTTCACACCTGATAGATCGGTATGTTGGGTGGCCTCGCGGGCGCGTCGCGCTACCACTGTTTTGTTGACTCTCGGCCATGCTCCAATGCTTGCCGCGTGTGGGAGTCGTGTGACGCGCGATGTGGTGGTTTTGTTTTCCACCGTTGCCGTACCGATTGGAACCGAAGAAAGTATGCTGCTTCCGCATACTTCGGCAAGTCATAGTGCACTGCACTCTGGCGGGCGGGCGCGAGAGAGAGAGAGAGATCCACGGCCACGGCGTTGTCGGCATCTTGTTGAAAAACATTATTTGCTCCAAAAAATTAGAAAATGGAAATTGTCTCCACCAGCGGGGAGAAATGTTGCTGCGCAGATGGCGCGTTCGGTGGCCCAGCTTTGGGGCCGGCAGGATTGGGTGGATGAGAGTTTCTTTTCGAGAAAGCTGAACCAAAACTTAATTGCGTCTCGCGCTCTCCGGCCCAGTCAGTCCCCCCCTGGGGCCAGTAATGGCGGGCACTCTGTGTCCGGCGCGAAGCTGATCTTTGCTCCCCACCGTAACTAGGTCTCTCCCGAATCCGCCTCACTAATGCACGGTCAGCCTGACTGCGCGGTGCAATCGTTCAGCATCGGAATGCACGGCTGTGCACTGGTTCCTTATTTTGGACCCACGGTGGCCACACTAAGCACGCCACGACGCCATCGCTCGCCCTCATTGGCATCGGTTCACGGTTCGTAAATTGTTTTTAATTTGCACCGCGTTCGATATTTTATTGATTTTTAACGTTTTCGTCTCAATGGTCGGTCGGTCGCTGCTAACCAATTAACCGTCGCCGCCATTCGCGCACCGTGACCGTTGGTCCATGGCCGGATGACGATGTGTCAAACGATTGCCAGGGAAGCCAGAGCCCCGGCCAACAGTGCTACGGATAATCGATATTCCGGCCGCTGCGCGTTTCTTTCCGAAGCATTAACCTTTCGGCGATCGAGGGCTGATGTCGATTAACGGGTGAATTATGAAATGCATGTAACACGAGCGGGACGCGCAAGGTGTGATGTCCACCGAGGAGTGCTCACTCTTGCTGCGCATAAATCCAGATCTCCAGACGTATCGTTCTGATTTCGCTGAAAATTTCACTTCTTTTGGAGAGGAATTTTTAAATTTGTTAGCTTCCGGCCAATCGTCCGGACCCAATATAAAGGCACACCGGTAGGCAGGCACCCACGGAATGGCCGACAGCCGTGGGGTGGTTGGTATTTAATTGGTGAATGTGTTTTTTCGGTATCCTCCACCCGGGGCCGGGGGGTTTGCCTAGCCCGGAATGTGCAACCATCTGGAATGATTGCGGTTGCATGATGCCAACCGGCTACCCACCTGCGGATCGCGTTGATCCAAACTGTGTGGAGCGGAGGCTCTTGTGCCATTTTTTTTGACTAAATAGCAAGGTGAAGCTGCCTGTGACGGACCCTATGCCAGTCGCCAGTCGGTGGCGTTTCAGCAACTTTCCAGCAGCAGCTTCGTGGCTTTCTTCGTGGAGTTTTGACGTTTCGGCGATCGCGTTTGCTCCACAAACGCGACATTGCACGGCGGGCGGCTTAGATAATCGTAAAATGAAGGAATAATCACTGTAGATGGCAAATGAGATTAACCGTTCCTGTCACCGTGCAGTATGATCGACGTAGAGTTGGCTATCAAAGCAAGATCGGCAATATCAGACGCATCACACATAAGGTACGCTATGGGTTAACTGTCTACTGACACTGGGGTAAATTAAAAATTGGGGTAAAATATGACTAAATGTCGCTGCTTTCGTTGAAACGGCTTCCCACCTGATCGCTCAGCGAGGTTCAACAACTGCGCGGGCTCCAACTCCACAAGGGCTTGGGTTTACTCTCCCAGTGCCATGCCTAGCTCCGCACTGGCCGGTTGGTTGCTTGGTTCGGTGGTTCGCTTACTTTTTTTTGGTAGCTCATCATCCCCCCGTGGGCCTTTGCGTGTTGTCGATCGCGCTCGAATGGAAACGAGAAAGATCGACTGAAACGGGAGAAAAGAAAAACCACGGCAAAATGAAGCCTAACGGGGAACGGGCGCCGACACCGGCGCGAGATAGAGAAAGAGAGAGTGGCGGGTGGAGGGTGGAGGGTGGTGAATGCATGAATAGGAATCGGTTTTCCATTCCGATTTTGTTTTTTGCAGTCGTTGCGCCGGTGTTCTTCACATTTTCCTTCGTCCTTTCTCTTTCCCTTTCTCCGCCGGCTGCCGCCGGGTTCTCGGTTGACGGGTTTTCTTCGATCATCCGCCCCTTTCGCTCCGTCGCTGGCTTCGTGACCACTTTTGCTATGGCCCTCTTCCGGAGTTTTCCGGGGCCGGACCTGGAACACGACCAAAACACTGTCCGCATGTCCCCCACAGCCCGAGATTATGACGATCGGTGGCGGCGGCGATGATGATGATGATGATGATGATGACTGTTGTTCTTCTACCGCCCGCGTGTGTGTTTCTTTCACTCCATTTTTTCGGTCCGATTTTGCCCTGTTATTTCACGGTCTTTTGCTCGATCGCACCGCGTCAACGCGCGCCGTCCTATCGGACCATCGATCATCACGGCGCAACGCGCGATCACTATCCATCCGTTTCCGGTTGCGTCGGGCCGGATCCGGGAATAACGCACACAAGCACGAGGCCGCGACCGCGAGGCGTTGACGGCGCATTTTGTTCTACTTTTGTGCGCCTCACCGTCAAGGTCGGTGAGGCGCAGAACGAAGAATCGATTAAGTTTCGCCGTCGATCGCAGCCCCGCAACTCGATCGTGAAATTTAAGTCGCAGTGGAAAATGGATATCCATCCCCCACCAAGTCTACCGCATTGCACCTAGCGTGGCCACACTGTCACGCCGTTGGCCGTCGTCATCGTTGTCAGCTCCGCTCGGGGCCCGCCGAGGTGCAGCTATATTAAACGCAGCTCGCGATGCGTAATGCGCCTACAGCATGCGCTTATTTGGAGCATAAAAGAAAGAGGGCAAAATCTTACCAAACATAGAGCGAGCAAGAGAGAAAGAGGGTGCCAATGCCAGGCAGGACCGATGGCGAGGGAAGCGATGTGTTTATAAGCTCTTCGTCACTAACCTTCGTTCAAGCGTACGCAAGTATGGGTGCTCGCGCGCCCAACACGCCAAGAAGCTATTTTTGGCAGCATAAAAAAAGCATTCCAAAAACGGTTTTAAAACCTCTCCGCCGCGCTGTCGATGGGGTGTGCGGTTGTCGTCGCACCAAAAACGGATTACGGACGAATTACGGACCGACATCTTTCGCCGCAGCGACGAAGCGCGCCTGAAGATGGTTCGAGCCGCGCGCGCGTGCACATACACACGAAGTTATGTCGAGTAGGAAGTCGATGCCGAATTTAGTCACTTCCATCCATCGCGGCCCCGATCCCCAGGCACAGATCCGAGTACCGTAAACCGGGCCGGCGGGATGCACAACCGCAGTTCTGGCGACACGGGCCGCGGTTCACGGCCCACGTGTGGGGTGCCGGTTTTCGAACCGTTTGGAGATGGGAACCAGATTGTGCACGGCTACGATCTGCATTCCTGAAGCATTTCCCGCAATGTTTGAACAATCCCCGCCGGCCGGCCGGCCTACGATCGTTTCCGTCTGGGGCAGCATTGCTATAAATCTTTGCGGATGGTTGCTGAAAATGTGTTGTGCCGCGGCTGCCAGAGGCCAGCTACATTTCTGGTTCAAATAGGTCATTTATTGGAGCAAGATGTGGTAGCTTTTGAATGGTATACGGCACGTAAAGCAGTGAGGGTTCAGTATGTTACATTCCACATAGGGTTTGTGGTACAATAACTTAGTTATTATCTAAGGATATAATTTATGGTGACTGTTTTACGGTCTGGAAACTCAATGAAAGTAAAGTAATGCGCGAAACAGTTCCGAGCTACATGTCATGCAGACGCCTTTAGTAACGAGCATAGAGCATATCCTATACTCAAGCGCGTTCAGGCCGAGTAACAGACAACGCGTGTTGTAGTTAGGCAGACTGCCGGCGTCATACCAACCCAGTCTAAAAACAGTTGCCCCAGTAAACCAACGTCGTATTTCCGTAATGCAATCAAACCAACGCTTGTGATGTGGGTGCCACACAATGCAGGCAAACTCATGAATCGGACGACCAAGAGAACAGTACAAAACTTTAAACTCGGAAGGCATACGTATAAAAATGCCCGGTTGGTGCGACAAATAGTTTCAACATAATGATCAGTCAGTCCTCAATTCGCGTACAATAGCGAATGGCGTCACCTCGCGGAACAGCTGATGAAGATCGGAAAAGAGTTCTTAGTGAAAGAGATGATATCATACTGCCTGACGTTAAGGGAGATTCATACCAAAATAGAAACCGATCACGCGTAGCCCATACAACCTGAAAATCGGATAGATCACTAATAGGCAAGAACAATTTTAGAAGCAGAAGCATGGGGTCATTGATGATTCATATTGATGAGTAACGAGCACATCCTCAACTTGGCAAGCTTAAACGTTATAATCATGTGTGAAACTCTTCCAAATGCACTTGAAGTCTGCATATACAGCATTCCATGTTCTTAAGCGAGGAATCACCATCAAGAATACATTGAAATCAGCCATCTTTGCATTTCCGTTCCATAGCTGCAGCTGCATATTTTCCCGTCTCCATAAGTCAAATAAGCTGGCGTAATTCGTATGCCGATTAAAATGTAAATGTGCGCCTAATAAATTTGCTATCGAAATGGTTGGAAACAAAAGAGCGAATTAAAATAGAAATTGGGGCCCCATACACAACCGTTCGGATTGGAAAGGTCTGCGGTTAGTTAAGCAAAGAGCGCCCCTTACTTTAACAGCTGATTAACACCATCCGCCTTGATAGGTCCCCAAATCTAATTTTCTTATCGTCGCGAACCGAACACGAACAGCGGTCACTTTCTATTCCTAATTAGATGAGTTAACGAATGTGACATTAACACGTCAACGATCAACACGATGATCCGATGAAATCATGTTACCAAATCTGCGCTCCACGTGGCATTCGCGAAACACCGATCCGAATTCCAATTTAAATTTCCTCGTTGTAGGTTTGAACTTTTCCACAAACTCGCGAAAGGAAGGACCCCCAAACCGGAGGAAAATTCCGGCCCGATGAGTGATGGCGGCGTACGAAAGTGAAAGACCGACCGATTTAAAAATCGAAACACGAAAAACACCGTTTTCGAAAACTGTTCGTGCGCAGGAAAATGGACTTTCCTTTTGCGACGACGGGGCCACGGCTGCGGCAATGGCGTCTGTTGCCTTTTTTTTTGTTGCAACTTTGACAAATTAGTCTTTTTCTGTTTTGCCGGAATCGGAAGAAAAATGGCATGTCACCGGTGACAGTGTGGTGGGAGACATTAGTCGTTCAGCGTTTGGAACCGGCCCCCTTTTCCCGAACGCACCCGCCCCACATTTCCCTGATGGGCGCTGTGCGCTTTCCCCCGAGTTTTCCAGGGCGTTCGGGGTTCCGATCTTCTTCGATCTGCGGTCTGAAGCCATCGCGCGATTGTCGTCGGCAGACGAAGATTAATGCAATCTCGAGCACGAGCTTCGCGGAGCGCAACGAACGAACGGTCCGGCACGGATGTGATCGAAAAGCCGATCGCCGGTTCCGTGCCGGGTCCGTGAGTGTCGGGGAATGAGATTGTTTCCGAGTTGCTGAAACAAAAAGTAGCCAAAGTGACTGGCGTGACGAACCGGTGGACGCAAACGGAACGTATTGCTTCGCGCTTATTAGTTTGCCAAAATGGATGCATTTATTACGAGGGTTCCAGGAAAAGTTTCCGACCTAAGAAAGATGCAAGACACATTGTCATTCTCTTCAAAATAATTGATCGCAACGCAATTTTCAGATCAGGGAACAAAAAGAATTTGCTTGTGAAGGCTAGATCTGATGAGTAAGTCGGATGGGATCAAGCAGTTTCACAGAATTTTGCCATGACGTGCGACAGCTTTCTCATGTCTCTGTTTTTGACCCAGTTACTTCTAGCACCATTTGGTTAGCTTTAACGATTTTTTTTGTCGGTAGTTTTTAGACGTTCTGAACGTTTATCGTCTGTCAAATTCATACGGCCAGATTTAAATTTAGCTACTCATATTTGATACTGGTAAATGATTCTTCTTCCGCAAAGGGTCCCTATACACAAAACCCATCCCATCTATGATCGCCTATGCCTTTTGTCTTTTAAAAACAATATTTAATTATTTTCACAAAAACTCTAACTTCAGCTCACTCAAACGATTACTACACAAAAGCTACGCGTTTAAACTGGCTGAAATTGTAACTATCTGAACTGAAACTATCAGCGGACTGACAACCAAACTCACGAATTTCTAGTTACTAGTGTTGCCAGCTTCCTGCCTTGAGGTCGGAAACATATCAGACCACCCTCGTGTGCACTCATAAATATCAATTTTTCAATCCCCGGCACCTCTCCCGGGAGGCCGGCGTTTCCTTTTGGGCGGTGAAAGATGTCTACGGCCAATAGGGGCCTTTCCCAAACTGTGGCTTCATTTTGCTCAGCTCCTAGAAACCAATAGAAAGAAATCTCCAATTTGAGCGGTGGTTTTAAGGGAAAGAAAGGCAAAATGCATAGCCCAGTCGCTGATTGGATGGTTTTGCGTTGCCCCCGCGCTGCCGGCCTTATTGACACAGCTAAGGAGCGTTTTTCGCTAATTAATCGTGAGCTTTCCGGGCATCACTTTCGGTTGTTAGCGCTGGGGGCTGATGATATTTTATGCGCGATCGACGACGACGAACCGCTTCATTTTACGCCCGAATGGACATCGGCCGCGCCGCGATTTTGGGCGCACTTCTGTGCAGCCTCGCAGCCGCACCCGCCGGTTGAAGTGGTTCCGAAAAGTCGGATTTCTCTCGGAACTCTCGGAGGGCGGTGCCCGTTGGTTGCCGCGAACTGCATCGTTCGCGATGAAAGTGCTGCGCGCGGAAGCGTTATTGGTGGCCGCGCGGTTTTGGGAAAGTTTGCACCCCGCCCGACGGATGGTGAACTTTGGTGAAATGGAATTTATTTGCCACCGCACCGCAGCGGCCAGCAGCAGATTTTCCAGCCCCCGGCCCCCCGGGAAACGGGTCAGCGCGAATCGGTCGATGGGCGTAAAATTAATTTTTCCTCTCTCCGTTTGATTGGGCCGGAGCGATATCGGACCGCCGTGTGTGCCGGAAAAACAGCACGGATCTTATCGGTGCTGGGTGCGGGCCGATGCTCAAGCTGATGGATGGATGGCTCAAGCCGATGGAGAAACAAAAAACGCTTTAATAAAACTAACAGCATAAGACGACACACGTTTCACGGGCCGTTAATGGTCCGCGGCACGCACTCGCGGGCGACCTCAAAACATTCGGCGCGAGATTTATGGTTCTGTTTTGGCGTGTTGTGGCGCGTTCCATTACTTAAATTTATTAATCAGACTCATTGCAGGGCAGGGATTGACCAGACCAGACCGGACCAGACAGATCCCCGATGCTCTCGTGTCGGGCTCCAGTTCGTCTGAAGGGCATCGCGATACAGAGCGGGCAGGACAGCCCACGACACTGAAAGCCTGCTGGCCGCAGACGCCGTGTTTGCTAGCGTGTGGCTTGTGTTTGTTATGTTGTGCTGACGGCCAGACTTGACGTGAGTGCCATCAGTCAGGCAGCTTCTTTTGGCCGCTGCACCACCTTGCTAAATATTTGATCCGCCGTTGTCACTGTGGCCCAACCCCCTTGGAAATGCTGGCAAGCTGGCAGCGGAAAAAATAACTTGCAGGACTAAGTACGAGTCGCCGTGCGCGCCGTGTCATGACAGCTGCCTTACGTCATCTGGCTGGGTGGGCTGGGCGGAAAGTTAAGCTCTCTGCGGCTTCTTTCGGGAACGACGCTCCATCACGTACACCGTCGACTCAAATTACACTTTTGGACCCTGAAAAGGGGCGAAGCCTAGCCTGTCTGTGTGCATAATCATCGTGTAATGGCCGATCGGAGCCTTGATGTTTCCAGCCTGGCTGATTGGCGTGTTGGAACGTGTGGACTGCTGGAAAGGATTGGGTCTTGGCACATCCTGCCTTCGTGTCAGCTATGAAGTCACGAACAAAATTTATGTTCTCACCTTCTTTGGCGCAGATTTTACAATTATTGGACGAAAGTAATATCCGATCTAGAATCTAGAATTAGAACTGTCTACGACCCATCTGTCTAAGAAGTCACCCGCAGTATGGATGTCAATTCTTCGCCCAGATAACTCAAAGCAAGAGCTGTTGGGAAAGTTTCAGAATTGTTTTGCGTGATCTTAACATTATCATTGGCGCACCGTCTGCATCTCTGGCCGCGGGAAGTGACATCTGCCAGAACGATCTCTTATGCTCTCGTTAGCTCGCCCCCGGGCCTGTATCGCCGCCAGCGGCCGAAGCCGGTTCTCCTGCGCTCTCCGAAGGCGTCGCGTCCGGGGGCGTCCGTAGGCGCGAGCCCTGAACCGATATCGCGGCAAACCAGGTCACGGAACGGCCGGCCGGCACTTTGCGAAGGTGGACGCTGTCTGCGAAGCTGTATTTCGGGGGGCGGCAGCTCCGTCGGAGCCCACGGAAGGCAACCGAGACACACGGGGGATGAAGAATGTCGCTCCGCGGATTTTTATTGGGTGGTAATGGGCGAAGGTGCACTGTGGCCCACCGCGGCGCCGGCCGCCGTTCCCACGAGACGCGCTGACCTGGCCACGATTTGGCCAAGGCGGCCAACCAACCAACTCGACCAAACCCCCAGACACGCAGCCTGAGAAAGAAGGATGCTGTCTCGGCTTTCGGTGCCGTGCCGTGAGTGACTGACGTCTCCAGCGAGGGGGCGTCTGGCGGGCGCGCATAAAACGATATGCAATGTTGTGTTACAATCTCTCCCGTTGCCTCCGGCGCGTCTCGCCGGAGGAGTTGGAGATTGAAAAATTACATCCCGTACCAACACCGGTTGTCAAGTGGAAAATGACATTCGCATTAATGGGCTTTCGGTTCGGTTTTATCGTCGGGCTGGCCGCGCTAGCGTGGAAACAAGGGAGTGGTTCCTGTCATCGGCTTTCAGGTGGGGATTTTTGTGGAACCGACGTCAAGGGTTCTACTCGTAGAAAGTAGACGGCAGAACGTTGGATCATCATCTGGATATTTTGGGAAAACCTCGTCCCGGTGACTCGTAAACCAAAATCTGATTTCTCAGGATCGTGACGGTTCGCCTTCCGACGGAGAATTCTGATGCAAATTCTTCGCAATTAATCGTTCCACAATCGTTTATCGCCTCGTCGTTATCAAAACATCGCGATAAGCCCAAATCTGATTTGCATGACAGGATAATGAGGGTAGAACCTTTCCCTTCCAACATTCTCTACAAAGCGGAGGGAAGCGGTTGTTGACAAAGTGGATTACCTCGTGATAACTCTATCAGCACTCTCTGGCTCCTGCCCCAGGGCAAGACATTAATCAGATACCGAAGCTAATATCGGAGCCGGCATGAGCTAAGCACCATCATAAAAACCCCTCTGAAGAAGAAAAAATGCGAATGTCGCCGGGAACGCGCCATAGCCAACATTGGCGTGTGCTGACCGTCGTCCTCGGAACTCGCGCTTCACGCGTTCCGGAGGGTCCAACCCGATGACGGCGGCCATGTGTTGTGTTGCGAGACAGAAAGAGAGGGAAGATGAGGGAGTGTGTGGGGAGATGATTCATAGGGCGGTGTGGCACGCGCGAGGCCCACCGAAAACGGTGGGGTATGCACATGTTGCCGGAGGACGGTGCAAGTGTCGAAGCAATTTACCGATGACTCACCCGGACGGACGGCCGTCTAGTCATTCCTTACTACGCACACCAGCACGCGGGCCACATTCGCCACGGCGGACGACGGGGGAATACGTACGACGGTCGTTCTCCCGGGACCCGTCGCCGTCGTGCTGTCACTCGATTTGGGTTACGGACGAGTTACCGGGCCCTTTCTCCGTGCGTTCCCTTTATTTTATCGCTCCTCCCGTCGCCCACCGTAGATGTTGTGCGTCGAGGTTAGCGAATATTGCAACATCCAAGGGCGCCCCACTCATGCAATGCTCACTCACTGGCCCGACATGATCGCTTTAGGGTTTCGCTCAGTTCGCCTTGTTTCAACTACGCAATGAATTGTTGTATATCAATTTGGTTTTCTTAATTGTTTTTGTGTTATGTGGTCTTTTGTTAGCTTCTTTTACGTTAAGCTCTGTCTACAGTTTACCCGTTTCCTAGTTCGTTTGCAACTGTTTCGTTTATGTTTTCGTTATCTCTTTCCTTTTTTATTGTTTATAGCCGCTCGTATGTTGAATTGGCCAGTATCGATATCTGTGGTCGTTTTTCGGACGAAAATTTCACGTTTGTCGGTTCGGTAGTTTGCTAGTTTACTGTGCTATGTTTGCTATGTATGTTTGTATTATGTTGATAATGTTTTTTTATGATTTTCTTTTATGTTGTGCGTTGTTCTCGTTTTTCACATTATTAAACGAAATTTTCATTCATTCATTCATTTGTCTTCCACATTTTGCCCATCTATTTAGATGCAAATAAATTACTGACACAGCTTTGTGTGATGTTAAAAAAATGTCAAAAACCAAAATGTCACCCACTGTACATTCCTCGCGCAAAGGGCGACAAAAGCGTGAAAGTTGGCAGGCTCCACGGCGGGCCCCAGAGGCGGACAGTGTATTGCGAACCAGGAGCAGGAACTGCTCGAACCGGTACAATTCGGTCGGCGGTCGTGTATCCCTTTTCGGTTCGTTCCACGGCTCGGGTTTCATTCAACCACCCCGACAAGATCCGCCCACAAGTGGCCGGTGAAGGTTTTTATGGTTTTGGGGAAGAAGACGTTGGGATTGTTCCTCCCGTGGGTCGTCGATGTGTGCCTGTTGGTGGTTTGTCGCTCGAGGGTTCACCGGTAATGCATAAAACATGTCCGCTACCAGTCCCCGAGAGAGAGAGAGAGAGATAGAGAGAGGGAATGCCTGAAGGAGATATCCATCGGAAACTATGCATCCTATAAAAAATGTCCTGTTAAACGAGGGCGCCCCGTAGCAGACCGATCCGCGGGGGCTGATCTGCTGTGGCCGCGTGTACGGGTTGCCACAACGAACTCGAACCCAAAGCAAGTGGGAAGGTAATTATGAGATGGTAATATCTGAAGAATGTAAACCCAAGAACGGCACA
>NC_071286.1:18947847-18970877 GCF_943735745.2 Anopheles bellator | reverse complement strand
ACTAAGAACTCCCATTTTTCGGGCCATTTACATGCTCGTCGCTGCTGGTGTTGGTGGAACACACAGAGCGCCTTATCTGCCGCAATCTCGGATTCCGCAGCCCGCGTGCTAAAGACCCGTCGATAATCGGAACGCAGGAAGGAACGTCATTTACGGTGGCCAAACAACGTCTGGCACTGGCCCCCGGGCCCGCGGGTAATCGGTTGTGAAGCTTTCCATCTGGCGCGTCCCAGATGATCGTTTTCCCTCCCCTCTCTCCCTTACACCTTTCCTGCCGTGGCGGCCGTTGTTCACTGATTTATTAATTTATTAATTTTACCGTTTGTTCGCTTCGCCAGCAGCGCCAGAGTCGGCGATCGACATTTGCACAGGAGTACCTTTCTGAGGTACCTTCCGAGGCGCGTGTTCCGCAGTCCCGCCTGAGAATGGAAATCGTGCCATCGTTTTGGGTCGCGCCAGGGCTTGCCGATGGCGCAACGAAGCAAAGAATTGAGGGTTATGACGGTTTGATGGTTTCCACCGCAGCCGCACCGGCACCGGCAGCTGGCTCGTTGGCTCGCTGGCTGGCTGGCCATTCCACCGGAGCCCCAGGCCCCGAGGCCCGGCAACAACAACCCGGCTGTCAGTCTGTGCAAAGAGCGTGTCAATTGGTGGAGGTATTAAAAAGCGGATCGAGGAAACCGACGAACTAAATGGCCTCCGCGCGACGACCAGCCGGCGCCGGTCCGGAAAACTGAGAAATCCGCCGAGCTCCAAGAAAGAGATGGCGAGCGACAGAGAGAGAGAGAAAGAGAGAGAGAGAGAGAGAGCGATGAAGGAGCAAGAATTAAGAGAATTGTAGTAGCCGCCCAAAGGGCTGTCTTGGTCTAGAAAGATCTTCCAAAGCTGGAAATGATCGCTTCTACGGCCGCGTATGTCTGACAGAGAGAGTAGAAAACCATCGACCAACGAGAGAGAGAGAGCGTCGTAACATGTAATATGGGGATTTATTCCTGGCGTTCTTGGTGTTCCATTTTTTCGCCACTATTAATTCGCAGATTTCCGAATGCTCTCTCTCTCTCTCTCTCTGATTTCCCCCTTCCTCTGTCGCACCAAGAACCCGTTCGGTTCGCAAAGTAGAAGAATGCGAATCTTGCTGCAAACGCTCGTTTCCGCTTTGTTGTTGCTTTTTTTGTGCTCCTCACGGCACTTCCGACGAGGGCCTGGTGGGCGATCGCCCGCATCATCAGCATGATCATCATCATCGCCCCCGATCGGGTGTCACGTCATCGATGGAAAAATATGCGACAACAACAACGTCAGCAGGAAGTAGCAACGAGAGAAAGGATTTCGCGAGCGCGATGAATCGAAGAGAGAATGGGAGAGTAAGAGCACGCCGTGAGAGAGTAATTGTAAGAGGGGATTCCTTCAAGTTGGGGGGGGATTTCCAGATGAGTTTTGCAGACACTCGTCCCGTCACGCCAACGATACTGCGTCCCGTCCGTGGGGCAATAAAATGGGTGCTATTTTTGCACTCTTGTGTCCCTGCCAGACGAAGAAGTGGGAACCCATTTTCTCGGGACCCCCCACACAAGGAGGAAAACCTCCGACTCGAATGAAATGCATTTATTGACTTGAATGCAGTCTCATTTCTAATCGATCGCCACAAAATTCTCGACTGCAGCATCCGAAGCGCCCGCTCCGATTTCGACTTCAGACTCCTTCTTGTTCCGCCTCCGTAATTAATTATAATCAGTTTGAAGTCGCAGACGAGCACAGACCTCCCGCCCAGCGTCGACGGCGGCCCCCATTAATGCACTTCTTTAAAGACCGGCCCCGGAGTGCACTTCAGACCGTACAGTGGCGGTGCATTGTGTGCGTGCGCAGCGAGAGCCCGAATCCCGTATCCAGAATCCTTCCCATCGGCCCGTGGGTTCGATGGCCTCCAGCTGCACCTGTAGTGGGCGCACCCTCCCACTCAGGACACACCAGTCCTTAATCGCCCCCGGTGCCCCGTCTCTTTCGATCCGGTGGTCGGGCTCGGGAAACACTGGAAAACGGCTTGCCGGCTGACTTGAAAGTGACCACCACCACCACCACCACCAACCCGCCGACCGACCGGCGAGGAATTCCGAAAGGAAAAGCCGTCCCGTGGACGGACAAAAAGGAGTGTAGCCTCTCCGGGCGAGCCGCAGCCAGCGAGAGTGAAGGGAAATTCCATTTTCTTCGCCCGCCCGTGGAAGGGGGCCACTTTTCCTTCCGTCCGCGCCCGTTCACCCTTCGTTTCACACGAACGGGGGCCGGCACACATACACAGCCGCGCGCGTGTGGGGCATGTCTCTCTCGCTCGCGGCTCGCTCACGGCGCACGGCCCAGCCCTGGCCGACCGAGGGCCGGCGTTCGACGGCCAACCGGAACGCAACGTCAGCTCAGTCCGTCTGCGAGTGCCGTGCAGTGTGCAGTGTTCGTTCCGCAGTCTCCGTTCGTCCCGAAGCCGCGCGCGCGCTCCAAACAAACCACCCGGGTTGTGGGTGCGTCTGTGCGATTGTGTGACCGTGTGCGCCCTCCTGTCCACGCAAAGAGGAGCCAATTCGGAAAGGAATCGAGAACGATCCTTCCGGTGAGACACTAGGAACCGCGAAGGGAACCTGCACCAGAAGTGCAGTAATCTGGCCGTTTGTGGGCGCCTGTGAAAGTCCCGGCCCGAAAAGCCCATCCTGAATCCGCCCAAATCGGCGACGGAATTGTGTGCCAGTTTGTGCTCCTCCCGATCACCAGTCAGCCAGCCCTTGGTAGTCTCGCAGGTGCCGCACGACGTCGGTGTGTCTTAATTTTCTGTAAGTGTCAGTCTGTGTATGTGTGCGGGCGTGTTCGTGTGATTGTTTTACGTGCTCTTCGAAATTAAGCCGTTTAAGCCGCACAATTAATTACAATAGTTTCTGCCACAGGAAACAGGAACCCAATTGGTGGGTGACCTGCTTAACTCTCTCTCTCTCTTTCTCTCTGTCCGCTTCGTTCTCGCTGGAAGTGTGTGTACGCGCAAACATTCAAATGGCGTGTGACCTGTCCTTTGTCCCAATTAATTTGTTCCAATTTGAAAAAAGGGGGTGCCTAGTGCCCAGGAGTGTAAAAATATGGAGTAGAAGCGGAGTTGTAAGCAAGAAGGACCCCTCCCGGTAGCGTGTGTGGTTGGTGTGGTGTTTTATGTTAAGGGGTACCCGAGCTAGGAACTTGCCAGAACTTGACCAGTTTGAGGCCTTGGTGCTCTAGTATCCGTTTAGTGTTCCGTTTTGGTGCGCATTTAGTTGCTTCTTGTCTCATTGTTTCTTGTTTTCGCAATTACTCCTGTGCTCATGTTGTGTAGTGATCATTTTTCGCTTCTTATTGCTTACTTTAATTACTTTTCGGTTATATGGTTTGCGTGTGGTGGTGCTGTGTTCCAGTGTTCGTTTTTCTGCTATTTTGCTGCTTTGTTTGTTCGGTGTTTTGCAACATAAGTGAAGACGGTGCCAGGATCGATCCCCTTCGATCGCCTTCGATGAGGCCAACGG
This sequence comes from Anopheles bellator, assembly GCF_943735745.2. Lineage (NCBI taxonomy): Eukaryota > Metazoa > Arthropoda > Insecta > Diptera > Culicidae > Anopheles > Anopheles bellator. Next base: position 18,967,347 of record NC_071286.1, on the reverse strand, counting down.
CAGTAATGTATTCTTGAACACTTTATATGACACATCTTTCTCTTACCGCCATCGATTACCCTTAAATGGTGTGACTTTGGACTTTCTCTCCATACCCCCTTTCTCCGGTATGCGCCGTGGCAGCGCCGTGTTATCAGCGTTTGCCCATCACCGGCCGCCCACCGCCGCACGAATTCGGAAACATGAATCATCAGTGCGGCGGCGGCGAGAGAGAAGCGAAAAAAAACGGAACAGAAAGTGGAAGCAAATGCGGCGCGCCGCGCGTGATTCGCAAAGTGCGGGGCAGCAGACCCCACGAAACGCACGAACGGCGAAGCAGGCGACGCAGAGCAACACCGCAAGTAAAGCCCCCACCCGAGTAAAAGCAAGCCGAAAAAAAAATACAAAACAGAAACAGATTCGAGCGGAAAGCAAAAAGCAAAAATTAATTGCAAAATGGCCAACAGCAGCAGAGAGGCCCCGTCGGAGGATACTAACGGACGAGAGAACGGAGAAGAAAAATCGAGTAGTGGGCGCGCAAAACAGAAGCGAATATCAAATAGTAGAAAAATTGGAACAAATGAAAAAAGAGAGAGAAAGAGAGAGAGAGAGAGAGAGGCAGATAGCGAAAGAGTTAAGAAAACAAAGCTAACAACGAAGCACCTTTTCTCTCTCTCTCTGTGCCCGAAATAAGTGCATTCAATCTGCGTGTAATTGCGTGGCCGCTCAGGTGTTGTTAATTCGTTCGTTTGATTTTTCCCCACTGTCTCTGTCTCTCTTTCTTTTTCCGTTTCTATTTTCAATCAGCTTTGTTGGTTTTTGTCCATATTGGTTTTTCTAATTTCGCCCGTTTTTTTTTGTCTTATTCACGGTGGCAGTTGCATGACGGCTGCAACCCACCCAGCCGCGTGTGGGTGGCTCCATTTCTTTCCATCGACTCCTTATGCACTCGGCCCCCCGCCCCCAGGTGGGTGGTATTTTCATGCCCCTATGCGTGTGTGTTTGTGGGTACTGTTTAAATATTCATCGAACCAACAAAAACCAATCGGTCGGCGATCGGGGTGCTTCAAAGTGTGTGGCCGGAAAAGCTACACCACAGCAAAAAAACACATCCTTTCTGTGCTGGCATCGAGCCGGGGCTCGGTGCATCTACACACCTTGGTAGGTGAAAATTCGTTCCGTTCGTGCGCGGGCGCCGGCCTCCGCCTTCTTTGATCACTTTCACAAAGCAATAAGCGCGATCCGGCCCCGTGGCGGGGTGGGCAATCCGTTGCATTGTAACGCAGTCCGTTGCAACATTGTATGCGGCCAGTACATGTGTCCTGTGTACGTGCGCTCGACGGTTGGCCGCACATTGCTTCAGCCACCAGCTGAGCGTGTATGTATGGGTGTGTGCGCGTGCATATGCAACAAGCACAATAATCGAAGGACAACGCTGACTGGCTCGGCTGGCTGGAGGACATCGCGATTGCACTAGACCAGCGCATTCATCTGGCCGTGTGGCAATGGCGCCATTGTTACGGCCCTTGCACCACCAAGTCCGTATGTTGGAGCAGAAGGGCACTAGCCAAACCCCACGGGAATATTAGATTTCTGCGAACAGCTGCGTCTGTCTTCCCGGCAGGAGAGCCACGGAGACAGAGGGCCCCACACGGATGCATCTCTTGACGGAGGCAAAATGTCAGTGTCCCTGATCCCTGAGCTGAGCTGAGGCGAAACGCGGAGCATAGATTCGCAACGCAACGCTGCCTTGCATCGAATGCTCTCCTGCTGGGCTGCTGCCGACGCCATGGCCGGGCACCCGGGGGAGTTCGACGTGGAACTAACGAGCGCTCTGGGATCGCAAATGACAAACGATGTCTTCAGCAGCAGCAGGTTCTTTTCCTGCTACAAAGTTGCAGAACGAAATCATCGCTCTCGGTTGCCACGGAAACGCTTCAGAGGTGCCTCGCTCATCGTTCGCCGAATAGCCTTCTCCGCCATGGCTTCTAGCGACTGCAGACTCTGCTGCGATTCTAGAGCTTCGTTCTGAAGTCGCTTTTCCGACAAATACAGGGTGTTCCATCACGATCCAACTATTTAAATATTGAATAACTACGCTATTTGTCAGTGGATTTTAACAAGCGAACAAGATTTATTTGAGGTATAGAATGGCGTTTATTAACAACTTCATTGTATTTGACAACATTTCAGTAATAGACAACGTAATAGCAGCAATTTCCGCTGTGATGTTAGTTTTCCGTTCTTTAACAGTTTTTACAGTTGAACGATTATTTTCAATGTAGAACGCGGCAATTTTAGCCCTCTGTTTTACCATAAATTGATCCATTGACTAAAACGGCATAGACTGAAGTTTCAGAATTTGGCTAATTTGTCAAAATTGACCAACAAATAACGGAGTAATTCAACCTTTAAATAGTTGGATCGTGATAGAACACCCTGTATAGCCGATTTTGGTTGTCGCGAGGCTCCCGGGTGTGCCGTAAAAGCGCCCGTGTTGGTGTCTGTAGAGTTGATGCAGTTCTGCTTTGTGATAACTGTCGCTAATTGCTTTTTAACGAAAGCGTGGTCTCCGGAGCGCGGCTCTCTGTGTTTGGCCGTCCCAGAGCGCAGCTGCAGTTCCGTTGCTGCCGTGTTTTTATTAATAACAGAATGGCCATGTTTTGGACCACCTCAAAAAAGCTGCCCTCAAAGACTCCCGTTTCAGATTCCGGGACGACCCGTTATCGGACGGCTTCCGGACCGGGCCGAGTCCGGAAGCAGATGTGCATCCCGAGCGAGAACGTTCGTTGACTAAGGTCAGGGTACTCGCCGGCCCAGATGATGCGCACTGATCTCGCACGCTGCTGTTGCTCGCTCCGGTGCCAGAGTGCGATTATGCGCACATCCGGCGTCCACGCCTGTGTGTTCGTTCGTCCGTTTTTTGGGGGAGCAGGACCGGCGCGTTGCACATATGGATGTCATCATCTGGGGCGGAACACCACCCTTCGAGGTATACACACATACACGCGGACGTCCACCCGCCGCTGGTCAATTGAGTTGCTGGCGAATGTTTTCGGCACGATGAGATCATCGGGAACTCTCGCGCCGCGCGAGGTTTGAATTCCGATGCGTGACGCGCGTGTGTTGTGTTCGCGCTTTCGTCCATTCAAACATTAATTGCGCGGACTTGATGTGACTCGCGGCGAACATTCACGACTTCAGCAGGCAGCAGCGAACAATAACCGGGAAACCGATTATAACGCACCAAACGATGAAAATGGCACTCCGGCGTCGTTGTCGTCGTCGGAACCGGAATGTCAGCTGTACGTGACTCGCCGCAGCTCACCTCACGCGTTTGTTACTGCACAATGCTCCGAGTGCAAAATGGAAGTCTTAAGCAACCATCACCATCATCATCGTCGTCATCATCATCGCCACCATATGAACGGCACTCAAAGGGCGCGGTGATGCCATCGTTGTTTTCGGGGGGGAACTGTGTCGCTTTTGGGGGGCCTCGGACTCGCGCATTGCGCATCGCCAGTAATGGCGAGCGGGCGATAATAATAATCGCGGCCATCGTGTGTCATTTCTCTACCAACACCAGCGCACAGCGAGTCCAACGAAAGCAAATGAGATCATTCCTGCCTGCTGCTATTTGCTTTACCCGGTCTGTGTTCGTTCCGTTCGTCGGTCGTGGTTGTTCTGTATTGTTGCCGTTTTTTTTGTTTCTTCACCTCCAGTTTGCGAAATGCATTAACCGGCGAACCGAACGGCGAAGAACACAGGCGGACTGAATCAGCCGGCGAAGACTAGCCTATACCCCAACCGGTGGGGTTAAGGGGTGTACCCGGGGTGCGGTGAATTAGGTGGTAATGGAAAACGATGGCGGCGAGTGAAGAAAATGATCGTCCGCGTTTGGGTGGGTGCGCGCGCCACACACCCACAGGAAATATGATTCAAATGCAATCTGCTGACTGCAGAGGAGGGGATCACGGGACATGGGGGGGGGGGGGGGTGTGATACGTCCACCCAGGTACGCCAGCAGAGCGACGGAAAACTGTTGCCGAAGAACCGATGGTGGCCAGAACGTGGGCCTACCCAGCCAGCTCATGACACGTTCCATAATGGCGAAGCATTGGGCGGTACCGTATTTTAGCGAGTCCTGGGCACGCTTTGCCGTGTTGTTGGGGGCATAGCTCCCTCGACAGTTAGTTTCCACGCAAACGTTATATTTTGTGAATGAAACAATCGTTCATTAGAGACTTCAACATTGCTTACTGTATCTGGATGACGTACGGTGTGCATGGAACCAATGACTGAACGTTGTGTCGTCGACGAAAATCTGTTCCCAATGATTGATTATTTTAAAGGCACATTCGCGGGATTCTGTTTCTAAAGATTCTTCTTTTTCTAATTGGATTTTTACTGGACATAAATGCTTCATTACATAAGAGTACAAAGATATTCCACATAATTAAAAACTTGTAATAATTAGCTCTCGAATTGTTGGGTGGATAATATTATTGCTTCTATTGATTAGGACTTTTGTTAGTTTGTTAATTTCGAACGATAGTCTTTGCGCGCCAGCAAGGTTTAGGACAAGATTCCTTGGTGTTCTCCAGTGTAAATTAAGGATCATTTTGAGAATTCTATTGAGTGTGCTTTGTATTGACTGGATCTTAGTTTTGGAGCATGGCCTGAAGATTCTTCTTAAGCAGATACCTGCCAACAAAACTACTGACCTTGATGCTGTGTTTCGGGATTCCTTGGAACGAGTGCCCATGTTCAGCAAGTGAAACCACATCGTGCAAACCTTAAAATTGTGTCTTCACAAACGCATGGCTAATGGGATCCTTTTTGTCCCTTGTTGAAGAACTTTTCCGAACCTTTCGGCCAACATGCTCTGCGCCGCTGATCGTCGAAACTTCTGGGGATCAGGCACTCACTAGCTTCTGCCTTTTACCGAGCAATGCTCTTTTTAGTGATCGCAAAAGAGTTCGTCTCAGCGTCAGTTGCCGGGTGTCGGTGAGTTTGAAGACTGCCACATTCCTGGGGTAACAAGTCCAAACGCCTGCAGAAGTTTGCAAAATTTAACATTACAAGTCGATCCATGTCATTTCGGGAACGTCTGTCGAAAACTTTGTTTTTCGCAGACGAAGAACGCTTCGTGTCGCGAAAGTACGGTACTTCTACGGGGTAAGAGCACCCTGCAATCCACAGTGCGCCGGTCTGTGACGATCATCCCACGGCATCCCTCGGCAACTCCGTGATCCCCGTATGTGTGGAACATCGGGCAACTGCTCCACAGCAGCATCCCCTCGATGCATGGAAGGTCCGCGCGTTGGTCGGTCGACCAAGCTCCAATTATGATTCAAACGGTTTTATTGAATGCGCCAGGGCCGTCGTTGTGGGGTGGGACCCTCCGAATGGAACTGACATAGAGAGAGGCAGATAGATAGAGACCGAGAGAAAGATGGTTGAAAGTTTCCGCCTGGACCGAGACTGAGCCATCGTCCACCCCTCTTGAGAGAGAGAGAGAGAGCTGGAAAGAATTAGATATTTGCACCTTGCCCGGCATCCGGCACCCATTTTAGGACCCAAGGAGAGGGGCGCAAAGACAACTGCAAAGCAGCCAGCGGGCGAAAATAGTATCTTTGAAAAATGAGGTCTACGCGCGTCACTGATCGAGCGCACGGGAAAAGCGGCGTGCGTGGAAGATAGAGAGAGAGAGAGACGGGGAAACCCCGGCCACAGCCGGCTGTGCGGCCGGGCGGGAAATTTTTGGGTGAAAGTTTCTCCAGTGAGCTGTGGACGGTGAATTTTTGCGCTTTTCCAAAGTTTTCTCTTCTCTCTTTTCTCTTCTTGCGCATTAGAGTCTCTATTGCTTCTTCGTGGCCGTTGTGTCTGTTTGCCTCTTCGCTTTGTTCGATCTTTCTCGATCTCTTCGTGTTCTTCGTTTACTTTCTTTGCCCAGTTTGCTCTTCTCTCGCTCTCTCTCTCTCTCTCTCTCTCTCTATCTCTTTGGATTAGTTCTCTCTGTGTGACTCCCAGTGGGTTTCGGTTCAGGTTTTCCTCGCGTGATTGATTTTCCTCCTCCAAGTTCCTCCTCGACTCGACGCCTAACGGGAGCAACATTTTTGGCAACATTTCCGGTCCAGGGAACACACACACCGCGCATTTTCACCGAAGAGAGCCAGTCCGCCTGTCTGTGGGCTTGTTCCAATTTTTCCACCCCGTGCTCTCTCATCGCGGTCAAGGGCTCCTGGTCCGGACCTTCACCCCCCGGGTGTGGGAGGGCAAGATCATTGCCAACCGGCAACGGGCAGGATGCATCACCTTCGTGTGCGTGATGCGGCCGTCCATAATGCACGACGCCGGGGCGCCATTACAGTGTTGATGCTACCGAAAATAGCATTTCGCGGTGTGGCACTCGGTTGGCACTTCCTGTCCCTCGGCCGTCGGCGGCGTGCTTTCGTTTCCGCCCAGCTCAAACGGAAGAGCGGCCATTAGCGCGAACCGCCGCCCGGCAGGAAGCCCGTACGCTTGATCGATTGTCGATCACTCCGCGGGGATCACTTTCGCATCCTGCTATTGGTTTCACGGCACAGCAGCAGCAGGTGGTGATCGCTCGGACTGTCCGTAAGATGATCCCGGCCAAACACGCACACACACTCACGCACGAGGGGTGCAGCATCAATTTGTCGGCCTCTCTGTTCGCGTCGAATCGCAATCGATAGTCTAAAAATGAAATCGGGCACCTCATCGGGAAACTATTTGCCCTGCCGTCTCCCGCAGATGCTGGGGCCGTGTGGCGTGCTGTGTCCGACAAGGCCGACGACGCACACAGGAACATGGTTAAAGGTGATGAATCGGTTCTGGTATCGGCTCTTTCGAAACCATGACCGGCGTGCACTTTGGCAGCCGGTTAAGAAAGTAGCGTCTTTGGCCATTACTGTGCTGCGTTGGGAGTATTAATTGTCCTTCCTTTTTTTAATTTAAGACAATTTAATCAGTTTGCTTATTGTTTTCCAATAACTGTCGCCTCCTGGGGTATTGGATCAGCTTTTGCAGTGACATTTGCGTTTGCTTCGCCCTTTTTCTGTAGCTTAGAATGAGCAAATTTACTTAGAGATTATTGTTAGAGCGTCCAGCAATGATCGTTCGATTTGACGCATTTCAGAATGAATAGTGGATTTGATTGGGATCTGGGCTGGGAGTTATTTATTACGAACTGGTGGACAAGCAGCAGAAGGTTAATGTACACTTCGACTCTCGACTTAGGCTTAGACGATACAACTCCTGTAGTAATGGTACATTTGATCTTAACAAGATTCGCATAGTAACTTTACAATAAATTTTGTAAAGGACACAGCTAAGCTTCGCCTTATTGTAGTAGAAAAATTAGGCAAACAAACCTGCTAACTCCCTTTTCATAAACTTTACCTATATCTTACTTATTACGAAGTCTTAACTTAAATCAAAACCAAACCATTTATCGTTTGTCACTTAAAGGGTGTTTAAAGCATGGAGAAATTTAATGCAAACATAGTCTGTCAACGAGCGTAGGTTTAGTAGTTTTACTTTACTGATTTGTTCGACTTCAATTGAATTGTGCCAGGAAGATAAGTTCTTGTTTGTTCTGAACTTGTTCGGAATGTTATGCAGTTTTCTGGTATGCAGATAGGTCACATTTTTGACTGGTGCTAGATATGAGTCCTTACCTGTTGCCTGGTAAATGAGTTGGTTTTCAGGTTCAATTTTTACTTCCTATTTTCGAAGAAGTTATCGTTAGCTCCAGGATATATTAATGTTATTTCTTAATACGTAAATCTTTAGGAATCTTTCGATGGACTCTGAAACAGGATACAACCGATAGCTTTTGTGTTTGGATTATTTATTTAAAAACACCTCTCGTCTTGGCTGTATTTTAATTTTTCTTTGTAGCTTTATTAAATTTCTTCATTATAAGATCACCCTTTAATGCCTCACGAGCAGACAGCTATGTAGAGGAGTTCGTATAAGAAGGCATTGAAACGAACCGGGGGACAGGACGCAACCTTGCGCCTGTACATACAAACTCCCGGAACTGCTAAAAAAGTGTAAAACTTGAATGAATATTATTTGAAAGCGTACGCTTAAAATGTTTTGCCCAATTCTTTTTCTACGATTTGGGTAAATCTTTTCCAAACATGTTTACACGCCCATTCAGTTCGTTTCGTGTGAAAAAGGCTGTTTCGCCGAATATTCTTTTTACAGTCGCAATGAAATGTTTGCCACCGCAGCTTTTGGTCGGCCTCACGTTTGGGAGCGTTTTGAGTTGCGCTCGTTGGATTTTTTTCCTTACAAACTTTCAATGACGACGATCATTCGCGGTTGACAAAAGCACTTGGCGCTCGGTCGGTGGGGTTGTCGTTGCCGGCCAAATTTGAATATTCGACCGTGAGGGGAGGAGTTGTTGGCATTAAACAAAAGGGGGCCACCGCCACCAACAATGCGCGGATTCGCCGTGGTGGTGGCGGTGCCCCGGTTTACCCTTGCACACGGTTACCAAAACATGGCCGGAACGAGACCCGCAGTAAGGTAGATTTAATAAACTGATATACCACCGCCGGCCGCAGGGCTACGACGGCCCCGTAATGTAGCGAAAAAGCGTGAAGTGAATCATAATGAAATTGGCGATCGGTGGAGGCACCGCCAAAAAAAAAAAGCGGAGGCCCGCGGATTAACCGAAACACTGCGTGCGAGTCACACGCAACTCCGGTGGGTGACCGACGGAACGCTCGTGTAGCTCACGATTTGCGCATCTGCATGGTCATCGCATCTGCATGGTCACCGGGAGCGGCGTTGTGGCAATGGCTATCTTCGCGTACCACCGACATTAGAACCAACAAATCACCACCCCAATGACTAAATCATCCGGAGAATTCGCCCAAAAAGTGGGAAGCTTTCTCACGAACGTCATCTTCGCCGCGAAAGCTACCTCCACGGCCACGCCACGTTAGAAGTTGTGCGGAATGGACAGAGCGAGAAAAACGTTGCCTTTCGGGGCGGTAAGGTGCGCCAGTAAGTTGGCCCCGTTTTCGCGATTTCGTGAATTCCGACCGGACGGTGTGTGGGGTGGGTTTCTGGGAAAGAAAATACCGTAAGTCCTCTGTTTTCCCGCGGCCACCGGCTCCGTGCTTTTTGTTTGCGGAAATGATTAGCTATTGTCGGAATAGGGAGGATGTTTAATAATTAAGCGCTAGTTGAATGTCTGACCGTCACCGAACGGTAGTGCGTGGAACACGCGGGAAGAATTGTTGTTTTGGGAAACAATTGGAAATTATCGAAACGTGTCCCAGGCGGGGGAACCGTTCGGCTACGACGTCCGTGGATCAACACTTTGAAGTGATTCCACCTGCCAGATCCGACAGGAGTTCCACTTCTTCTATGGCTGCAGCCCACCGGAGCTCTGGACGTGGTGATTGTTTTTCAATATTTATTTTTCTATCCCCCACTTATGGACCTCATTGTGCCCAAAACGAATGCCTGTAAGGCGTATCCACCCGAAACGGAACAGCAGAGGAGGTGGATCTATTTTTATCCGAACAATTCATCACAGTTTGACAACATTTGGGGGCCCGGTGGGGTGCTTATTTGGCCGTCAGTTCCATTAGGGTTACACTTCGAGCTCTGTCCATCGGAAGAGCTGGAGACACTGGCGAGAGCCTTTGGACTGCTCGGGGTCTGTGTGCAATGATGTCATTCGATGCAAATTTACAAGGACTTCCGAAAGTAGGCTTGGTTCTGCTCGCTGCCGTGTGGGGTTTATGTTGGCGGCCATCGTATCGCGTTTACCTAACCTTAGCATTTCACTTATGGGTGTGCATTTCAGAAAGGTGTCATGGATTGTGCCTCAAACATTGGCAAAAATAGTAGCATGGATCATTGCAGTACATGACACACTTACTTCATTTGCTCTCCGTCCTTGTTTTCTTCCGTCCACAGATGATCCACAGAAAATTAACGACTATTTAATAGCGTGGGCCAAACAGGAGACCACAGACAACATCACGGTGATAATAGTGTTCCTAAAAGACATCCAGACCATCATCAAAGAGACGCCGTTCGTTGAAGAGCTAGAGATTAAAGCAAAACACAGAGCGAACCAAAAAATGGACTTAAATGATGCCACCAGCCACGGCCTGTTGGCGGAGGTACGAGAGATTATAATTAGATTTTCGTGCATTTTATTTCGCGCACTACCCACACATTATTGGTGGTGCACTCCTGGTAATTGGGTTGCTTATTGAACACTTTGTTCCATCTTTTCTTCTGCAGAATACTTCAATTCCCCTGGAAGACCATAAAGCCATTGAGGATATACAAAATTTCATGCTCGAAAGTGCAATGGTAGCGCCAAAGTCGCTGTGCGCCGGCCCGGTGGATGATATGGGCTTTCTCTCCGGAGGCGGTCTCGGGCCGGAAACAGACGTTGACGGACTGCACGATAGCCAACAATCGCCTAGTCCAATGTTGCTGGAAGACGAGGAGAAAAAGACCGGCCATGCACTCGGCAATGGCGACGTGGCAACGCATCATGAGATGGGCGGCCACGGAGGTGGCGTGGAACACGACACCGACTACGACTACAATCCGTTCGGTATGCCCTCGAACGACGAGACCGTGGAGTCGCCGAGCGCCCCCGAGACGACGGGTGATGCCAACAGCCACGACATCGAGGAGGATCCCACGTCTCCGTCGAGCGTTAGTGCCGATCCGGCCGATTTTTCAGAGGAACACCCGGTGCCTCACGTCAACGGAACCGGCGTGCATCATAATCCGCTGGAGGAGGAGGAGGCACACGCCGAGGGTGCGTTCGAGAAGCTGGCCGACTCGGAGCCGGTGCAGAAAGCGGAACTGAATGAAGACATCCATCCAAGACACATCCACATCCAAGACAAGTCCCTCGACGAGCCGATGGATTTGCTGGGCGCGGACTCGATCGTTGATAATAAACTTATCGATCAGCTCGACTCGTTCGGCATTTCGGAGGCAATCCGGCGACAGTTGATCGAGCAGCAAGTGACCGGCGCCCCGGTACACCACGAACAGGAGGAGGACGAAGACGACGGGCAGCTGATTGAGGAGAAACATTCGGAGTTTGACGGTGCGGAAAAGGAGGACCTGCACCACGAGAAAGCGTTCGACAGTGACTATGGTAATGGTGAGTGCACTGTTGAGTTTTATTCCGCCTTCCATCATCAGACAATCATGGAGCGCCGCCGTTATCACTTTAATGAAATGTGTCTCAAATCGCGAAAATTACGAATCAGTTGTCTTGATAACTCCCGATAACAACTAAAACGTTTTATAAAAACATTGCAAGGTACTCATTCTTGAGGCATTTTCAATGGGGCAGAACTGCTATTATAAGTTTAGAATATTCCCAAAAATACAAATACGGTTGGATGATTCGGAAAAAATAATATTGCGACATTTGGGAACTCGGAATAAATCGTAGATTAGGTTTTCAACCACCTCTGCACTGGGAATGTTCGCCATCTCTGGCGCCCTGATGGATCCGTCGGTTCTGAGCCCTTTCTCGCTTCAGGCGAGCTTTGTGAGCGAGAGCGGCGAAAGAAATTGACGTAAGGCGAACTCGACGCGTCGCTGTCGGGCACGAAGCGACGCTTGCCGGTGCTTTCTCATTCGCCCGTCGCCGTCTTACGTACGCAACATTTCCTATCTCACTCGTTCCGCAGCAGTCGCTCCCGAATGAATCATAGCACTACCCCGTTGGTCTAAGTCTTCAGTTCGCTCTCCCGAGTTCAGTTGGTGCTGTCGGCGAAGTGGCCGCGTTACTTTTCGTTGCTGTACAATTATTTGTGTTTTGTTCCTAACCAGAACGTCCCCTTGTTTACTGCCTTTTGTGGTTAAGAGTAGCATTCGCAGTGGAGTGCCTATGTGTATGTGTGAGAAAAGGTAACGCAAAACTCAAGGCGCACACGGTCATAAACGGGAAGACGACGGCGGCGGTTCCGCTGCCGTCGCCACCGCCTGCCTGCCGTCATTTTGTTCGCGTTCGACGCGTTGATCGTCTTCGGCCGGTCTCTGCGTCTGTATGCGTGTATGTGGCTGCGTGCACGAGTGCGTGTTTGTTCATTCGTCTCTTTTTCGCCTCCGCCAGATCACCATAGTGCGGCGGACGTCAAACAGGATGATGATGCCGGTTGCTGCGAAGATTCCGAAGAAGACGAATGGGATTATGTGAAGGTGAACCAGCAGACACAAGAGCAGCAGAAACAAGAAAGCACGCCATCGGATCCGGTGGAAAACAGTGTCACAACGCCGGAAGACCACCAGCAGCCTAGCGGGGAGCAAGAACGCAGAGACGACGAGCGGCCTCTGGATTTGGCATTAGAAGACGATCTGCCCCAAAAGGAGGAAGAACACCAGCAGAAACAACAGGAACCTCACGCTTTCGACGAGCATCAGCAGGAACAGGAAAAGCCGGAGGTTGAGCCCGAACAGCACTCGGAAGTGCAGCAAGGGGACGACGAGCCCACGGAGACGGAGATCGTCGACCACAAACCGGTAGAAGTTCTTGGCGAGAACGCGGTGGCAGAATCGGCCGTTCCGCAGAGTGCTAGCGAATTTGATGATGTCATCAGTGGCAGCACGGAAGTTGTCAATTTGCTGAACGAACTTAACAAGGTACGGCTTTTACTGCTTTTAATATTTAGGCTAAAGTGTTGAATTTGCATTTGAACTAAGTGAGCGGCGAAGATCTTGTTTTTTTAATTAACTACATAAAACGCCTCGTTTGTTTAACTCTTCGTGCCCACTTTGTAGAAAGCGACAACGCCTACTGCGATTGTGGAATCGCCCAGTGATATAAACGAAGCCGTGCAGGAAGAAGAACCGTTCGAGTCCGGTCCAAGTGATAGTTTCAGTGCCCAGACGATGGAGGCGAATCCGTTCGGAGATGATGCCGCGGCACACGGGCATGCGTTGTCGTTCGAGTCACCGCTTTTGCCGGTTCAGGACAACCGCTTGCAGGAGGAACAACAACACCATCAGGAGAAAGATCTGTTCAGTATGAGCGCAGTCGAAAAGGAGGCGTCGGAAGGCGGCCCCTTCAAAGAGGAGTTGAACGAAAAGCATCTTTACGAGGCAGAAGAGAAATCGATGCATCATGCAGCGGGTGGTGATATGGGTTGGCAGTTGAATCCGGAAGCGAAGGAGTTTGTGCCGATTCTGCCGGGCTCCGGTACTGGTCCGAGCGGTGAAACTCCGGCCGACTTTACACCATCGCGCATGCTGGACCACGAGTCCTATCGGCTGCGTGACGATACGATTGTGGCGCAAAGTCCCCGCAAGGGCACGGCTTCGTCGATGGAAGATCTTGACGTGCCGCAAGAGACCGATTTCCAAACCGAAATGGATAAGCGACCGCACGAGTTTGAGTTAGTGGGCGAATCGTCGCCCCTATCGCCGCTAGCCAAACAACCCGTATTCGACCTGCAAAGCGCTGTTCTAAATGGTGACGAGCACAACGGCGACGACCACAACGGTGACGACCGTCCAAAATCTGCTGGCGAAGGGTCATTGCCGTTAATGGGCACCGATTGTGGTCAGCTCGGGGGCACGGTTCCCGCGGATGATTTGGATTTTCTCAACAAGGTACACGAGCTACCGGAGGGGGAGGAAGACGCCCAGTTGGAAGCGTTTGCCGTCAACCGTCAATTCGCGGAACCGCCTGCAGTAGCCTACGAAGAACAGGTAAACCTGATGGCCGCCTCGGAGCCATACAGCGCAAAGGAGGAACAGCACATTGAACACAAGGAAACGATAGATGAGCCGTCACCGGCAGCGGACTTTGTGCAAGACTTTGGTCAACTATCCCTCAACAATGGTCACACGGACCCAATGACATTCGGCGCCAATCCGTTCCTGGGGGAAGAAATCCCAATGACCGTTGGTGCTCCCTTGGCGGCCGGCAATGCCTCACCGTTCTTCGATCTATCATCGACAAATGATCAGAACCAACCAACGATCAGTGAGGTTGCAGCGAAACAATTTGTTGAGGACGTGCAGACAGCACCATTGACAGCCTTTGAACCTTCGTTGCTTCCGGCTCAGGAGTTCACTCCGATCGCTGATGCAGCAACACAGGGTTCCACCGAACCGACACCGGAGCCGGTGATCGCTGCGGAGCCCAAATTGGGCGAAGAGCCGAGCGATGACCTGATGGCTAAGGATGCAAGTGGCACTACTGCACCGGTCGCTGCTGTCGCTGTAGCAGCCGCCGGAGCGGTGGCTGTCGCTGCATCGGCGGCCAGTAAAACCGCCAAACCAAAGGCACCGGCATCCTCAACCACGGCCAAAAAAACCGGACCATCGAGTGCAACCGCAAAACCCGCAGTTGGAGCGTCCAAAGACACAACGAAGAGTGCTGCTACAGCACGCACTACGGCCAGCAACACCACTTCCACAGCTGCTGCTGCCACCCGCAAACCCCCGGCAGGCGCCGCCAGTGCCGCCAAAAAGACAACACCTACCACAGGAGGAAAGACCTCCGTCGCTTCTGCAACTACTGCAACCATGAATGGTGGTGTGAAAGAGGCCCGTCCATCGAGTGCCGCTTCCACCAAAACGTCCACGCTGGCAGCAAAGAAACCATCAACAGATGCAGCCACAAAGCCAACAGCTACCAAGGCTTCGACCGTGTCGTCCGTGGCAGCTGCGAGAGCAAAGGCAGCGGCACCCTCGAGCACAACGATGAAAACGGCCACAACTGGTGCAACAGCTACAAGGTAAACAGAGGACGTTAGTGGCAACGGAAGGTGACGACGACGAAGCACTGTTATTGATTGTGGGTATGTTTCTGTTCATAGGACTGTCCCCAAATCGACCACAACTGCTGCCAGTGGGGTGGCTGGAAAACCAACAGCGTCCTCTCGGTTGTCGACCACCACCACCCGGCCGGCGTCGCGTCCCGTTTCGGCTACCTCACGGCCCTCGAGCACTGTCTCGGAGAAGTCAAGCACCACAGTTCCTTCAAAAACAACCACCACAGTCAAGCGAACCGTTGCAGCAAAGGTAAGCAGCGGCATGATTTGGCATGCATTTCAACGGCCGTGACCGCAATCGAAACGTTGCGGAGTTTACTATTCGTTATGATTTGGTTTTGTTTCGCAAACATTTCCCATTTCCAGAGTACGGTTACAAATGGAACTACCACGGTTGATGGAACAACGAAAACAACGAAATCGACAACCACCACAAGTACGACCGCTCGGGCCCCAGCAACAACGGCCCCTTCGCGGGCAACCGCAACGTCCAGAACGAGCACAATCGGGACCAAGAAGCCGCTCGACACCAAACCGTCTGGCGGGGCTGCGACAACCAAGAGTACGTCCGCATCGCTGACCACTAGCAGCAAGTCGAGTGCAATTTCCACGCGCACCTCGTTAGCTCCACGACCGACGGCAACTTCACCGGCCGTAAAGAAGCTCCAGAATGGCACGGGCCCAGCGAAGAAAACGGCCGCTTCACCAACGCCGGTACCAATCAAGAAACCAGCGAGTCCTGCCGCGTCGAAGCAGCAGGCGGTAGCAACGACCACGGTGACTAACGACAACATGAGCCAAGCGGCCGGCGGTGGTGCCGATGTGGTTGACACCGAAACGGTAGAAATGGTTGCTCCACAGCCCGACCAGCTGCTCGTACCGCAAGCGATGTGATGCGCCTAAAGCGGCACCGCACGCGCGCGCTCCCTTTACTTACAAATCCGTTTTTCACGCCTCAAACTGGGTTCCGCATCCGTCTCTGTCGACGCGGCGATGCATCCGGTGCGTGAGTTCCATTATTCCTTCACCACCTTTTTGCACTTTTACACTTCGTGGATTGAAACTCCGGAACGTTTTCTCCTAAAATATTTCTACGGATACGGAGCACTTTAAATCGTTCACAGTTTGGCAAGCCGCTAGATTGTCATGTATTGAAACCGAGCAGGCCGTGAACTGATGACCACGTATCGCGCGAATGGGAGATGAGAACAAACCTTGCTTTCTCAGGAGTTTGGCGGTACGATTTTGTTGAAATTGAAGGATGTCATGTAAACCACTGTGAGAAGGCCACATCGAACAAAACCGCTTACGAGAGAGAGAGAAAGAGAGCGCGAGCAAGAGCAAACCAGCAAGAGGTTAATGGGGGAGAACTGTCCATTGGGCATGACTAAACCCGGGACCGAGGATGGTCTTTGGGGTGCGAGTAGAGTTATCCTCATACAATATTTAACCCGCTCTACCCTTAGTGATAGCAATGTAATCTTATTATTATTGTTTTTTTTATGCCAAGCATGATGATCAGTAATTAGTGTTACTCTCTGAAACAGTACTTTTCGGAAGTTTGATTTGCATAGCGGCTTTCCGCTGCCCTGTTCCTCACGACGGTCGCCGTCGCACCCGCCGCCGCCGCCGTCGTCATTATATTCTTGGGCCTTAAAAATGATCCGAACACAAACCCGTTTTACGATGGATTGTGTGGATGCTTCTCTTTCTTTCCTCTTATTATACTTTTTCGAAAAAAACACGATGTATGCGTTCCCGATACCAAAACAAACAAGTTAGGAAAGGAAGCAGAAAGCAGAATTAGACGAATGATGAGAAAGAAGAGAAATGAATCTTATCGACAAGAGTGGCAAGCCTGAATAGTGACCGGTCACTGCTGGAATCGTTGATAGTAGACGAACGAACGGTGGCCGAAGTTTGTGAACGCACGCTGCGGTGCAAGCATCTCCCTTTTTCCCCGCCCTTCCGCTACATCCTTTGGCGCTTCTGGTGTGTCGTCTTCACGCAGCTTCAGATTTTATTAGTTTGGCCGTGATGTGTGTGCGCAATCACTTATATTACGTTTGCTCGTTGCTTGTTTTTCCCGTTTCCGGCATCGTAATACGGCGGGTGCTATTTTTACACTGTTGCTTACCGATAGAGCCCCACCACACCATTTAATCTCCATTAGCCTTCCGGACCGTGGTGGTGAACGTGCGGAGGAAAAAGTAGGAACAAACCCCAAATCACATAACTACACACACCGTAGCAGCTAAAAAACATGGAATAATCGAATATTTTAACTCAATAAATCCCACGATAGTAACAGTAACAGTAATTACCCATCATCATCATCGTCGTCGTCGTGTAACGGTGTGTGTGTGGTCCCTACGTGACCACCCCATCGATTTGTCTACCGAAAGTGACCAATCCGACCGTTGGAAGGTGGTAAATTTTTAGCTTTGAAAATAGCAATGTAACTGTGTTCGCTTAAAAAAGGCATTAAAAAGGAGCTTACAATGTTCGTTGGAGTGTCTGAGGTGCATGCGATAGAGAGTGGAAGCTTATTGAAGGGGAATGGCACTATGGCCTCACATACTGGAATGGCTGGACTATAATTGGCTGTTTACAGCGCGCACGAAGGTGGCAACCACTGTCCCTCTATGGAAGGGACAGTGGGCAGAGAAGCAAACAAAAAAATAGAAACTGAACTACTAGAACTAGAACTAGACACAACAGCGCATTGACGGAAAACATGAGGAATTGGACATGGCCGTAGCCACAAGCAGCACCCTGAAGATAAATCAAAAACGGAAGATCGTGCCTAAAGCGCAAGCAAGACGTGTGGGGGTAAATATGAGGGTCTGGGCCGGGTGTGGCAGCAATCCTTTTGAGGTGGTGGGCCCAAAACAAGCTACCGGGTGCCGGGACCACCTCACACAGCAACCTTCTGCCGAACAACCAACTACATCACCACCAACGGCCGCCGATCGAAAAATACACTATTTCGTAATATTTTATATATTTATAACACAATTTGTATCCGTTTAACCGATTGCGCAACTTAAAATACGAAACAATAAAAAAACGATAAACGATACTTTCGGTGCTCGTTCTCATTTGACGGTGCGGTTTTCAACCCGGGTTCGCTTGCCTCGCCTTCTGCGATTGCGCGTAGATAAATGTTGTGCACTGCTTATGGAATCCTCAATAGAAACATATGCATAAAAATGAGAAATGCAATGCTGCATGTACTGGCACTCGTACTCGATCCTTCATCTCTTCCATTTCTTTCATCAAGAAGTGTAAAACAATGGCAGCGTAGGTGCTTTTGTTCATCTCTAGGGTTTTATTCACAATCACTTTTTAGTTTGTGTAAGCCGGCTAATCTATCAGTAATGCTGAATAAACTATCATGAAACGACGATCAACTATATTTATCTACAACGCTCTTTTGTGAGATTTTTGTTGTTGTTGCTGTTGTTTGCTTTTGGGTTTGGAGTTGTTGTGTTTTTTGCTTCTTCTTCTGTTGCTTTTGTGTTCTGCTTCATTCTGAATTTCTGAACTGTTGCTGGGCTCGTTGCTCGTGTGCTTAACGATTTCGCCCAATAGTTGCTTGCTCGCGCCACCATCTGCTGCTGTGCTAGTGGTCGGTTTGGTTGCTGCTGCGGTTGCGGATGCTGCGGAGCGCTGTTAGCTGCTAAAGTGTGTGACAAACGGTCGCGGAACAGATCTCCGTGGAGCCCGTGTCACAACGTCACAGTTCACACTGTAAACATAATAACTTTTGCTACGTTAAAGTAAAGATTGCACTGCAAATGCAGGCCGCAGGCTGCTGCTACTACGGATTGAGAATCAGAAAAACTCGAATTAGACGCGACATTTAAATGAAGAACGCAACCGGAACCTAAAGGATATTCCGTCCACTATTCTCTCGCCGGACTCTTGCGACGGTGCGCCCTGCCGTCCGTCCCCCAATTGATTGGAGTAATGGCGTGTTGCCACTTTTTCATTCGTTTTTTCCTAAGTGCTTCACTCTACTCCTATGAATTTGATTTTTCGTTGGCGCGATCCATGATCCGAGATCCGCTCCCCTGCTACGCTCGCCAATGCCCGGCTTCCAGGGAGGACTGGGCCACAACATTCCACTCCCTCCCCGTTTGCTTGTGATGCACATCGCCCACTCAACTCCTTACTATTGTTTGTTTCAGCTTTAATTTTAGTTTAGTTTTTTTTGTTTCACTACAATTCGTTTTGTGCCTACTGCCTCTTGTAGTTTTGTTCTACATCGTTTTCACGTTACACTACCCGTTACGCCTCGCTTTCGGGTCCCCCGGGCACGTGTCCGGAACACTCCCGGAAGCGTCCTCGCCTTTTTCTAATGCCTCTTCCGGTTCGATGGGGTGCAAAGTAGCGCATCCCGGATGGAGCCCGGGTAGTGACTCGCTCACACAATACTACTACTACTACTAATATGTTCCTTTCTCTCGCTCTGGTACCCGGAGCTCCCCTTTCCGGGACGGCATTGGCACCGCAATCTGCATTCCTGTGTGTGTGTGTGTGTGTGTGTGTGTGCGTGTCTGTGTGTGTGCCACTGTGATGATAACATTTAGTGCTGATAGCTTCCACCGTTCCTACGCCTAAGGCCGCCAAACTGAACACCCGTTCCTTGAGTTCTTTCCACCCCCAAACAATGTGTCCCCTCCTGCCCACCCCGCATGGT
>NC_071286.1:18855347-18942847 GCF_943735745.2 Anopheles bellator | reverse complement strand
TATAAGCTGATTCTCGTTCTTTTTGGCCCACAGTAGTATTTATGTAGGAGAGCTTGCACTATAGCGATGGGAGGCGAAACAAATTGCGGCCCGCACCCTGGTTGGTAGCTGGATCGCGCGGGGCGTAGTTGTGAATCAAGACCAATAGAGAACGGAGCAGCGAGAGGCGAAGATGCGAGGCAGCAGCATCAAGCGGAGTATCGATTATTGCGGGTCGCATCGTCGTAAACCGATTACGCGATGGATGATGATTAATGAACCCCACTTAAATGTGTTGAATCATTTGAGGGACGCGAAAAACAAAGGCACCCAACTCCCCAGGACCACGACGAGCCCGTTTTTTTTTTGTTGGCGCGCGACGGATGACGGCGAACGTGAAAGGCTGGCTGGCGCTGGCTGGTTGGCTGCTGCTGCTGCTGCTGCGGGGTGGTGATGTTTACTGCTATTGTTTCACTAATATCTAGGGACGTGGTGAGTTGGGGATTTTCTTTTCTCTGTTGTCGTTCCTTTCTTTATCGTGGGGATCATTTTGGAGTTAGTGGCGCGCTACGTACGGTGGCGCGAACGGGGACCAGCGAGCTACGGACGAAAGAAATAAAAACTCCACACATAGGGGCGAGAGCTGGCGAGAGGTGGCATAAAAATTGTGCGCCCAATGGGTTCGCCATTGTGACACCCAACTCACCCTGGGAGCCCCCTTCGGTCGCGAGAATTAATATCTTGATGATACTCAGTTTAGTGGAAGCTCAGCTACATTGGGTTAAGTTTGGCGTAATGAGTTCTAAGGTGAGCGATGGGCGAGCTAAGTACCAGTCGTTGTTTGCTAAAGACCTAGAATGCTGTTCCTATTCATAACGGATGTACACAAGCCAAACACGTTTTTCAGCTACTATTTTGGGGCAACTTCCGGAAAACCGTCCGCAAAGGATCTGCGCCGAAGGGATTTAGGGAGTGTACTTCGTTCGTACCGTCACAGCCCCAAAGCTAATCGCTAGTGTGCCGAAGCCGCAGCGTTCGATCTTAGAGTTAGAGCGGCTTACAGGGAGTTAGTGGTGGTGGTGGTGGTTATAAAAGTGGATCGGAAGTAGTAAGAATGGTATCAAGAACGCTATCGATAGTAGTAGGTACACGTGAAATGAACGAGCTTAGAATTAAGGCTTACGCATTCCGCTATATCTACTTGCTAATGGTTCAAAAACGCATGCTAAAAGTGAAACCGTTCAGAAAACAAATCAGAAAACTGCATTGCTAGATACTGCCGACAGCGGAACGCATCCGCGGTGGGTAAATGTTTTAAACACACATCGACAGCGGTGTAAGGAACGTAATAAACAATAGGCGAGCTCGTGAGCTGTGGCTGCGGGAAGGCCTCGAACACCGGCCGGCATGGATGCCGACCCAGCACACGTGGCTCCTGGATTACTGGAACAGCTACACAGGACGAGCACGTCAAGATCCGTGGCCGTCCGGATCCTTACCGAGACCGTGAATCTATTCACAAACTGGTGGCTGGTCGCGGTTTCAGTATATTTATGTAGTTTTTGTTTTTTGTTTGTTGTTTTGGTTTTCTTGCTCTAACATGGCTAAGGCGAACACAAGTTGCAATAGAAAAAGGCGCGCTGCACGCAGTGTTAAAAACACGATTGCATTTTTTGTTGGTAAATATTGCAGTAAATGTAAGTCGCCGTACTAGCAAAATGTAAAGTAAAACTCGTTGGACTAAGCGTAATATAGTAAAGCGAAAGAAGCAAGTTGAACAGATTTTGCTCATAAACGATTATTTACCGAATGGATTCTAATTGTTTTTTTTTCATTTTAAGTATATAACAAACGGTAAAAAATAAGGAAGTAAAAGCGCTTTCTCTTTCTCTTAATTACCTTCAAAATAAGGCTGCTCTTAGAAAAACCTGCTTGTTCTTTTTGAAAGGATCTCCCTCTTCGATTAGAATGCTTTTTTTGTAGGTTTTGTAGTATCTAAAGTTGTATATAAAATAATCGATTAAAAATGACGGTTTTTATTTGATTAATGCACAGTACATAGTATCGGTGGGTGATTGGTGGCGTGGCGGATGGTGTGTGGGTGGGTGGATTCCGGTAGGTGAGAATGGTGGTTTGTAAGAATGCAAAATGGCAGATTCCGACACAGGGTGTGTGTGCTGGTGGTGGGGAAACAGCGCGGAAGGTGAAACTCTTCACAGCGACGGGAAAGTCCGCGGGTAATGAGCTGTCCGTTAAATAAATGGTGGTGGTGGTGGTGGCCAACGTAGGACGTGAAGCAGAGAGTACACGGGGAGGGGACGGGAGGGGCCAGCAGGGGTCCATAAAATATTAGATAAACAAAGAACAAACAAAACACCAACCAAAGATACGGATCGAACGGAATCGATGATAGAAACGAGCGATGGGGTTATTTATTATTCTTAGCGAACGGGTTTGATGAAGCGCCCATCGGGGCTCATGTGCACAGGCTCAAAATGAAGCGGATAGTTTAACGTGGGGAAGTTTTTTTTTACGCCCAACGACACGTAGTTTACGAACGAACTCAACTGAACGATATGTTTATCAACAAAACACACTGACTGCGCTACCAGGCGGTCCTAAGGAAGCGAAACGCGTGTGGTGTCCGCGAAAACTGCGATGGAATGGTTTATTATCATATCCCTGGCCTTCGAGGACGCGCACCGTTGCCTCGCCTCTTGCACGACTCCTTCACTCAACAAGCCAATTGGTGCCGAACTGGTACCGAGTGAAGCACAGGAACAGGGACGTTTGGAGCAGTTTTTGTTTGATTTTGTATAATTTGACAAACGGGGAAAATACCCTTTTTTGACTGCCAAAGCTCTTCAATGTCCTGTCTCTGTTCTGACCGTCGGTGTGCCGGTTGCTGTACGAGCCAACGCCACAGGATTCACGTTACTTGGGTAGTGCATTCGACGAAGTAACGTTCGGCCAAACTGGACCCAGCGGGGTTTTTACCCGCTTCTACGTTACACCTGTACCACAACAGCTTATTGTTCTAAATGAGCAACATTAGTGATTTGGCTGGATGAAAACGTAAATTTATCTAAACCATCGAAAGCGGGGTGTGTGTTAGTAGCGAAATGTAGAAAATGGTCAAATACGTTCCCGTAGGTTAGGATGGTAACAGATGATCGGAAAAGCTGTGATGGTTTTTGTTTTAATTTTGGTTCGAATGGATTTAGTTGGTAGTAGCTCTAGTCTCATATTTACGATGATTGTTTTAACAAAACTAACAACACACACACACACACGCATACACACAAAACGAGGAACAAATAGCTAATTTTTGTGTTTGTTTTGAAAGTTCAAAGAGTAGTACCGGATTGCGGTGGGCGTTTGGCGGAAGAACCAATGGGTGTGTGGGCGAGTCGCATCGAATCGGAGGTTGGTTGGAGAAAAAAAAAATTCACAGAACCATTGTTCAACATTGTTTTACGCTACACTATCATGAGTTCGTTATCGACAACAATTATGGCACCATCTGAAGTTTCTCGCCCGAAGATCGCGATCTTACGCTTCAAACGGTAACCACTAAACCGCATTTACACTGCTCAACTAGGGACACAGATACGGACATGATACATACAGACACAGTGTGAAGTGAACTAAGAATTGTGAAATAGAACACTCATGGTAACCGGTGAAGAGGAGCACAGTTGGGCACAAGACTACGACAACGCTATAATTTCCATTAAACTATTGGTTCTTTGGACTTTGGGACTGTAAAGTGCTGGCTTTTCTTCGTTTGCACAATGCCTGAATCGATCCGAATGGTGCAGTGGTGCAGTCTAGTCTACTGTAGAGGTTCCTGCCTAAAACCATCATTCTATTGCTTCCGAAATACCAGTGTAGAATTGTTATCATATTTACGAAGCTCATTAAACGTCTAGAAATGTAGATGTCCCTTGCTGAATACGTCCCTGTGAAGGATCAACACTACCTACGATCGTGATCTTAACCTAGCGCAGTGAAATTGTACGTTCCGGCCAATGTTTGATGTTGAGATGACCCATTGCTCATGTCTCGTGCGTTGGTGTGACTTGGAGTTGTGTATGGTTTCGCAATGTGTGTGACAATAAGAAAAATAGCCCCAAACCACACAACCAAAGCACCTGCAAACCAACACAAGGCAAGCACTGTCGTCCGTGTCCTGTGTCCCCGCGCGCACATACAACACTCAACTCAACATAACGGGCACAAGGAACAGAAAATCAACAAAGTGAATAGAAAAGTCGCGAAAAAAACGGAAACCGGAGTGGAAAATTTTTCTCCTTCAGCTTTTAAGCGTACGCGATCGGGAGTGACACGGTGTCGAAAATCAAAGCTCGGTGAGGTGCGCTGGGTGATGTTGGGTGCTCTGTGCTGGCGAATGTTACCCGCCCCCCGCGAATGGTGGTACATCTTCCGGTCAAACAAACAAACCCCCCGGATCCGTGGCAAAGCAGCGCGGGCGGGCGTGTGTGCGGCTTCCTGTCGCCGCTAGTGGTGTGGCAGGCTAGGGACAACGGATCACTCCTACCAAACGCACAACACACACACTCACGCACACACACTAAACTTGGGGTGGGGGGGGTTTAAAGCCAAAGCAGCAAAACGAGGGTGACGCGGATGGAGTTTGAGAAAACCCATAAAAGAAGTAACCGAAAACCGAACGTCGGAACGGAAAACGTGGAAAACTGTTTCAAAACTCAAAACCGAAGTCGAACCAAAAACGGAAGAGCGGAGAAGCGAGAGGCACGACATCTCTCGCGCCACCGGAAACGGAAAAGTCGTGGTCGGTTGGTCGGTCGAGAGCGAATTGAAGTTGGCGGGCGGCGAACGGTTTGGAGTGTGTAAAACATGGCGAATTTGTTTTGGTATTTTTTTTGTAGTGTATGTGTCCGATTATCGTTTAGCACAGCGAGGTACGCGCGCGAGAACCGAGTAAAGGTAAAAACGTAAGTACGTAATGTGGCGAATCGCACGTTGAACAGGCGGAACAAGCGGACGGGTTGTACTTACATAAACTTCCTCCCACTGGGAAACGTATCGCACAAGCCGAGAAAGCCGCAGAAGCCGCACCAGCGACAGAAGCTTGGCCAGTCTCAGGATGCGCAGGGCTCGGCCGGCGTGTAGCAGTTGAAACGAGTCGGAAAAGTCCTGCAAATGGCACAGAGAACCATGGGAATGAGGTGAGCTATCGAGTGTGTAAGAAGCCTACTGAACCGTTAACGGCGTGAACGGCGGCGTTGGAAACGGAAAGCTCAATCGTTCTAAGACTCTCTGCAACTAGTGCGCAGCCTACTGGCGCTGTCACGCGCCACATCCAGGATCTCTACAACCACAACCAGACAGCGACCAAACTCAAAAGCAAAACGAATCAAACGGACTAAACGCGGACGAATCGCTACACGCCGCCCAGTGAACAGGTTAAGCGGCAATTGCAAACGATCAAAACCAGCCGCAACACGCCGCCGGCGCCATCGAACATGTTTTCCATGCCATCCTTACCTGACTGTACTTTTGCATCTGGAAAATAGAAACAAAAAACAAAACAAGAAAAATTAATTTGGAAAACTCGGCTCTCGCTCGGCTCACATGCAGCACGCTGGGGCCAGGACATTGTTGAGTGTGCAGCGCAAACGCGCTCTACTGAACTACTAAACCTTAGTATCGACTACTACAAAACTACTAGGAAAAGAAAATACTACGTAATTTTCCATTGACAAGCGAAACAAAGTTCAAGTACGAAAAGTGTGAAGCGGAAGGGAAAACGGACGCTTCGCTTTCCGGCGTCTAAGCAAAAAGGCATTTACTAAACGGCTGCTGCTTTTTGGGCGATTTCTATGTTTTCTTTTTAAAAAAACATAGAAATACACTTAACGCAAAACATAGAATTGGCTACGAAGTGGCGAACTGAAACACTCATAAAACTGTACCGTACCGAACGTTCGCTACTTCCAACACCACTTACTACTCTCACAGACACCCAGTGAGTGATCGGCCGGGAGCTTACCTGATTGAATATTAAAAATATGTAATCTAGCGGTATCGATGATATCAAGTCAAGGAAAAACCACGTTTTCAGATAGTGCTTTGCGATCAGCTTCGGGTCCAGTATCACCTGCTCCGCATTGTCCTGCTGCATTATACCTGTGGCGAGAGGCGAGTGGAAGTGTCAGAGGAAGCCGGATGTGCCGGGTCTCCTGCCCTGCCCTACCCTGCCCTGTCTGCCTGCCTGCCTGCCTTACCTGTTCTAAAATTGACCACTATATCGACGAGGAAGATTGTATCACTCAAACAGTTAAATGCGATCCATCTGGTGCTCAGGTCGTCGTTGAAGAACGATATCGCTACGGGTAAGATTATCAGGTTTGCTACTAGCAAAAGCAACATACATAAATCCCAGTAAAATCTGCAAGTGGAAACGGGCAAAGGATCTCCGTTCAATCGCCGATGCACCGAGCTCCTCTAGGCGGTCTGCGGACGTACCTGAACGAACTGCACGGATGGATGACCCAGTGGCCGGCCGTCTTCTGTCGGATCCGCTCCTTGACCAGCGCCTTTTTGCTGCCGAACAGCTTCATGGCCAGCCGGTTGTCGGTTGGCTGGAACCATGCCTGCAGCTGGTTCTTCAGGAAGTTCGATGACGGTTTCTCTATGGAGGGAGGCATATTGGGAAGCGGTTCCTCCTTCGGTGTGCCATAGAGAGACACGTCATCAAAGTGTACCTGTCGGCCCCGGCGAGAGGGGAGAGGGAAGAACGAAGGAAGTCGTTGAGTCAGAAGTTTAACCAAGTTCGCCGGGTTCCGCGGCGTTTACCTTCGATTTAGCCATATCGTTCATGTAGTCCGTGATCAGCAGCGCTTCATCGTCCAGTGCGGTCACCAGAGAGTCAGTGCAGGTGTTGTCGATCGACACCCGCAGATCGGTGTCGTTCTGGTTCGACAGATTCGAGTGGAACCTTATCGAGTCGGAGCTGGCCGCACTGAACAGTCTGCTGGTGCCGGCCGAGTGCGGCGCAGCGTGCCGGCGCAGCGACACCGACCGCCATTCCATCGCGAACGCGGATCGTATCGAGTTACAGAGTCACAGAGAGAGAGAGAGAAGGAGACAGAGAGAGAGAGAGAGAGAGAGAGAGAGAGAAAGAAAGGGAGAAAGAAGGTAGAGAGGGATAGAGCGTATATGGAAAACGATTTAATTTAGCAACTCAATTGTCGGCCGGGAGGGAAGTGGGGGCTCCGTTAGTGGGGACAAGGCTAATTGACATGCGAATCGATCACGCCGCGCCACGTCCCGTCGGACGATCTAGTTAGTAGCTAGTTGGCTGCCGAGCCGACAATGTGCCACGCACGGATCCACTAATTGGGGTTGATGGGAATCAAGTCAGCGGCAGCAGCGGCCCCCGACCGTTACGACGAGGACCAAACGGAATGCCTAACGGTTACCGAAGCGGTTTGAACCGATGGCGATTGTGGCCGCCGATAGGCCGCCTTCCGATAGGATCGCTGCCGGCGGAGCACGTGCGCACACGCGGGCAATGGAACACTCGCGTATTACTTGCTGCACATGGCCGCGTGGCGGGGGCCAGGATCTATAAGTCACTCACTTGAAGACGACACACTGCACAATTATTCGGTAATTGTTTGGAATCGCTCGCTAACGCTCGGCGCGGCACTCAGTAACAGCGCGGGCAATTGGGGAGCGGTTACTTAGCGGTTACTGACTGAGTGGCCACGCCGGGACGGAATCAGATCGAATGGATTATTTAGGCAATTAGTGTCGCCACGCGGAGTCGTTGTCACACCGTCTCGCCGTGGCCGTGGACGCCTTTCGTTGACTCGCCCGCTCGCCAATTAAGGCCCGCGATGGCCTTTAAATGGTGTGTCAGACACAGGCCTCCGATTGGCCTCGGGGCGAAAGGTCCACCGTGCAGTGTCTCGGCCATCCTCGGCCGTAGTAGGGCCATGTGGGGCCCCACACTGTTTGCACATGTCAGCGACTACAGCCAAACAGCACCGGGTGAGAAGCATACCTTCTCGTCATGTTTTGGGGGCCACGAACAACACACGCGGTTCGTGCTTCAATTAAACAAACCGATCCGCACCGGTGTGGGCTTACCCTTCGGCCTTCGGGGTCAACTTGTTGAAACAGGCGCCAGGTCACCGTGGCCACGGGATTTGTCACGGGAACGAACCACGAAGGGCACACGAAATACGGCGCTCACTCACGCGACCGCAGCCGGCACGACACTATCTCCACCGACGGTGCTGCCTCCAGGTGTCCTGTGCGCGCGCCGCATCTGGGCAAATATTTGTGTGCGGCCCCTTTTCGGGCACGACCGGGCGGTGGGGGGAATTATGCAAAGGTAAGCCCCATTATCTGCTGCCAGGGTGCTTGAACAATATTTGGAGAAAACACGAAACCGGTTCCACAAAACCGGACCCGGCCCATTGATCCTGTGTGTGCCTGTGCCGCTCCTTACCACCGCGTGCGGCGCGAACGAGCGGTTGTTGTATAATTTCACTAAAACATGACTTGACGGATGGCCGAAAGCATCCCCACTGATGGGCGCCTGGACGCTGGACCGCAGCAGCCGCCGCTCGGTCGGTTCCTAATCTACTTCAAAAAGCCAGAAACCCGGTCCGGTCCGAAAATAACCGATTCGAACCGAACCGAACACAACCGCGACCATTATCGTCGGACAGCTTTATTTACGCGCGCGCCCGCGTCGATCCGATTAAATTTGCCGAATCTTTCGTCCGAAGCTCCGAAGTTCTCGGGGAGCGTCTCGGGCTTTGATCTACCCCACTCGGACCGGGTCGGAGGATCATTTGTCTACCACGCAATCGCCCAAACAACTCCGGCTCCGGGATGAATTGTGGCAGATGAGGCCTGGCACTTGAACCAGTGAACCTCGCGGACCCTACTTCGAAACTATCTTCCCTTGAGTTATCTTTCACCACCCTGGCCCAATCGGCCGCGGGCCGGACGCCCGGAAATATAAATCAATCGGCACCAAATCGTATGCCGGTGGGGCCGTGATTGAGATTGAGGTACGCCCAGAAATAATAGCCCCCGCGGCGGGAGGTCCTGGCCCTGGTCTCAAGTGGCTCTCCGAGTGGGCAGGATGCGTCTTTTTTTAATGGATTGGTCTATAAAAAATCCTATTCATTAAATTACCCCTTTCGGGATCTGGTGCTGGTGATCTGCGCACCCACCGTAAGGTCCCTTTGGCCGCGCGAGCAGCGAAACAACGCATTCCGATAATTGTACACTAATTTACGGCGCTCCGCGCATGTTTGCGCGTTCGATTAGGCGTAAACACTACCCGTGCGTCGAAGGAAAATCAAAATCGGACCAAGACCAAGATTCAAAAAACAGATCACCATTATTCATTGGAATTGCCGGACGCCAATCAGCGGACGCACGCTATGCGGGCGTACGGGCATCATCGGGCTATTCTAGGACCATAAGCGCTGGACGCGGCGTGAAGATCTTCACCGCATGGGGATAGTGGGCGCTAACCGACTGACTATCGAATCGAAGTACATCAAGTCGGTAACAATTATTTATTTTACGACGTCGGAAATCTGGCATGGTCCCAGTTATAGAAGAACGATGAATTCTGATGAATCGATGAATTTGTCCAAAATCGTTCTAAAACGTTTCTTCAAGGTAAATGTCGTAGTGGAACGTACGAAATCATAAAAAAAGTTTTATTCAAACGATCTTACGATCGACTGAATTCATTGACAGATTTTAGTAGCTCACTTAGTACAGAATCATATCTGTAAATGCAAGTGTAAGACTTTCGGTTGAATGTCTACCAGTTTAGAAAATTTATCGTTTCGCAACAGAACAACGTGTTAAAACTATTAAAACTTACTACAATAGTAAAGATGCGAAAACGCTAATTTTTCCAGCAAAATATGCTTCAGCGAAGAGGCACATTTTTCACACAAAATCGCTACATCTGAGCACTGAAACCCTCAATCGATTGAAGATACGCCGTTACATTCAGAAAAGGACCCTAGTTTTCGTAAATGACGAAGGGAAGGCCACCATCGTTAACGGGCGTACAGGTTCGCGTTTCGGGTATGTCAATTGGCCCCCAAGATCATGAGGATCATGTAACACCTTCGGACTTTTTCTTGTGGGGACAGATCCCATTGCAACGCGGTCGAAACGTCAAAACCAATCGAACTATATTAACGCTTAGACGCTTAGAAGGCTAAACGCTTAGAACGGATTAAATAATGTGTCTAGAATAGTTCAAGGTGAAGTGACTTCATCCTGGGCTCCATTTTGCTTCACATTTCAAACAACCACCAGACAAGGCACAAAACAACAACACAACGTGTCTTTTGAGAATATAAAAATACCTTCCCAAAAAGAACTTCGTATACGCAAAATCACTTTCCTTTGAGACCCAGTGCGGTTTGAACGCCACAGACCTGTAAAGTCTGTGGGTTGATCATTGAACGACGACTGCCGAGTAGCCAAGTCCCAACAGCCTCCAGACGGACGACTCCAGTATCTTCGGAGGTGTCCTTAGCCCCCGCTGTACCATATATGGAAAGGACCCACGAAGAAGAGCCGCAATGAGCCGGAATTTTAATGGGCAGGTGCGTCCAGAAAAATCCGGACGCGACCAGTCCGGCCGATGTCGGATCGGAACAGGCAGGGCACACGGGGAGAGACTTACCTGCCATTGAGCTTGTAGCTGCGCTTCTTCTTCGCGCGGTTCAGACTGTTGGTGTTGGGCGAATTGCTGTGATACTGAGGCAAGATGTGATTGGAAAACAGATTGTAGACACTGTTGCTGTAGCAGTTGGCGCTGCTCTTGTTGATATTGTTCTCGGCCGGGGCGCTCAGCTGGCGGTTGTACTCGACGTTCTTGGAGTTCAGATCGTTCACTTGCTTGTTCAGCTCGATGATGTTCCGCAGCTGGCTAATGTCACTCGCGTGGTAGCCGTACCCGGCCCCACTGTGCTGCGATCCCCCGTTGCCGTTGGCCCCGTTGCCGCCGTTATTGCTTTTGTTGCCACTATTGTTTATCGTTTTACTGTGCGCACCGCCACCGCCGTTGCTCGCACTACCACTACCACTGGCACCGCCACCGTAGGACGTGCCCGCACCACCGATGCCGCCGATGCTGGCACTCTTCCGTTCGTAGTTCACACTGAACACGTTGTAGTTCGGGTTGGCGTGTTGCTGCTGCTGCTGCTGCTGCTGCGTCTTGGTGCTCCCGGTCCGATCGAGCTCGCCGGGAGTGGCCGCGTTGCTGTGGCTGTTGATGCGGGACCGGTTGTAGAGCACGGTGCCGCTCCCGTTCGGTGAGTCCGTGTGGCTGGTGGAGTAGCTCAGGCGCGGCTGGACCTGGTGGTGGGACAGCAGGTTGCTGCAGGCATGTTGCATCGATCCGCCGGACGCGGTCTGGGCGCCACTCGAGGACACGCTGTGGTGGTGGCCACCACCGCCGTACGGGGGCAGGGCCGTCGACCCGTTACCATCGACGCTGCTCGAACCGCCGCCCTGCAGCGAGTGGAAGGATCCTTGGCAGGAGCTGATCAGCGCGCTGCCCTTGCTGCTGCCGCCTGCCGCGCCACTGCCACCGCCGCCACCGATCGGGGACTTGGTCGGCGCCGACGACGCTACGATGTTGGCCGCCCTACCCGAGCCCGACCCCGAGCCACCGCCACCGCCGCCGCCGTGGGCCGGCGAGTTTTTGAGGCTGTTGTTCGAGTTGTCATGCGACGCGTCGTGCCCGTGGCCGTGCAGATGTTGCTGCGAGTCCGCCGACAGGTGCAGGGTGCCGAGGTTGTTGCTCAGGGCGCACTTCTTGCACGGGAAGCTGCCACCGCCACTGCCCCCCGACGGCTGACCACCGCTGCCCCCGCCGCCACCGCTGGGGCCGGCCCCACCGCTCGCTAAACCCTTGTACGAGCCACCGCTGCAGTTGTTGTGGCCACCCGACACCGACTTGCCATTGCTCTTGACGAAGTTGAAGTTCAGGTTGCTCTCCTCCACCGAGAGCGAAGTTTTGTTGAGGTCGTTGTACCGGTGTCCCGACCGTTCCGCGTCCGCCTTCGCTGTCGCCGACTTGTCTGCTAGCGGGTGGGGCGGGAAGATGTGAGGACCAAATAGAAAAAGAAGGAACATTAGCAGGCTCCGTGTCCGTTAGACGGTCGATGACGAGCGTAGATCCAATTACGGCAGCTCATTAGGGACCGCGAAAAGTCCGGGCTCTTTCATCTCGAACCAGCGTCACAGGCTCTAGGTCGCCCCGGGGCCCTACTTTAAAATGATTAGGACCGTAACGAATTAAAGCGAACCGGTTGTTCAATTTGCGCTGACCTCTATCGGCCGGCCGGGCCGCCCGATTGTGTTGGGCGGTTTTGTCCACCTATCAAACCTTCTTCAACCTGATCTGGCGCTGTCAACCTCTATCAGCTCGCCCGGGACCTGGGCCACTAATGGCCATTATTGCGAATAATAACTGAGTTACGGAGGATATGTGGGGCTGGACGAGATAGCGCCCATCGCGGGGCCCCAAAGGACACTCCACCCTTCGAAGGCTTCGTTTTCGAAGGGACTGAGATGGGGTCTGTATGAGATGATTTAACGTTCTGTTCCCACCCGACCCCAGGCTTACCAATCACGGCCAGCGACGTCGATCCGCTCCGGGAGCTGTTCAGGGGTTCGCTCGGACCGCTGTTGTAAACTATGTTACTGAAGCCGATGTTCACCGATGACTGATGCAGCTGGGTTTGGCTAAGTTGCAGAAACTCCGAGTTGTCTTGCCTGCGGACGAGGAGAGGACGGGCCGCACACACCCAGGCGCGTATGAAATATCCGTACACAACACACACCCGCAGAGTCTCCCGGTTTCCCCGGGCGCTCCCCGAAGAGGATGCGTGTAGTGTCCGAGCCGCGCGTGTGTACTAATATGTATTAAATGGATAAAAATGGAACGAAAGGCAAAAAAAATGCACGATCTTCTAACTCCCGTCCCTCTCGCTCACTCGCCGGCGCTCCAGCTCGTAGCTCTCGCTCTCTCGGTGCTCTCCGCTTTCTCTCTCTCTCTCTCTCCCAGGAGGAGCGCAGTGCGCGCGCGGGCCAATGCGCTGAATGGTAGTTTACATCTTTGTGTACCTAATTTACGGTAAACGGCCAACGGAAACTAGTTGTGAGTGACTTATGGCGGGCCACCTTTCAACCGAACCGATTCCGTATCCTGGCCTCAGTCGGAAGGCACTGGCTGGAACGGGCGAATGGGCCCACCCGAGGTTTCTGGCATGACCGCATCGCTCAACGCACTCCGGCAATCCACAGCAACTTCTTCCTAGCTCCACACGGGAGCTCCACGGACCTTTCTCGTATTGTCGCTATATTTAAACCAGACAAGTACCTTAACCTTGGGCGCCGGTTCATAAAAGAAAGTTGTTTTCTGTCCAAAACTGGGTCCTACTGCGAAACGACACCAGCTACCAGGCGCTTCCATTTGGATCGGTCCAGTGCAGCGCCGCAGGCGGCGAGGCGATCAGCGTTGGCGCTGCGGTAACCTTGACTTCTCGCGCCGTCTCGCGCTGTCTGTTTCCAACTGACACTTGGCGGCGGCAATAGAATGTTAAGTGGCGCTGCGGCGCTGGGCATTTCGCGCACCGAGATTAGGGAATTTCGGGTCGGCCATCGCTTCGGGGCAAGGTTCAGGGCGAACCGGAGCGGTGCGTGCCGATCGGCTTAAGCGCGGTGCGGCCATTCGGAGCGCTCGTTAGCGAGTATCGATCACCGACCGTGGCACCGAACACGAAGCGGCCAAATAAATAAATAAGTACTCTCTCTCTCTCGGACACACAGCGCCGGCATTACTAGGACACTACAACTAGAACACGCATCGATTCCCGGGCATCCTGTGGTGTGCCATTCGGTCGGCGGCCGAGAATTGTGTCAATCTGTCCGCCAATTGCACCATTCACTGTTGCAACTGTGTAACTGTGTAATTGGTTGGCCGAGGTGGCGCTGCCCGACACTCCTCCCCTTGCGCCTGCTGTCGATTGGTCTTTCTTCTCTCTGGCCCCGGAGCGTCCGGAGCGTGATCTTGAGAGTAGCGCACTTGTTTACGGATGCCAGATTCCGTGCCCGACCGAAGTCTTCCGATCGATCGATGGCGGCACGGTGGTGTGCGTGCTTTACCACACTATGGGGAATTTGTGTGTGGACAGATAGGGCTTTAGGAAAAATTTAAGGACTTTTTTCAACGCTTTTGTTTTCCTTGCTAATGCTTGTGATTTCATTCAACATTTTATGTTCGCGTTCAAGTGTAAATAATAACCTATTGTATTGTATGATTATTATTGATCCTCACATTAACTTATGATGATTTATCGTTACTCGAAATCGTTATTTAAACTAACACAAATTCGAATTACGTGATTGATTTTTAGTATGGTGATTTTTAGTATGGAAGTGATTTTTTTAGTGTGCCCCCGCTCGACTGCTCGACTGCTCGACTGCCGACCGGGTTCGTGTCACCGATAAGCACGGGACGCGCGAGAACAGTAAATCGATTTTATAAAATTTACATTCCCACTCCCGGTGGCGCCGGCACTCGAGAGAAAGCTCATCCTTTATACATGTGACAGGAATGTTTCCCCCAGTGGCCCCGGGGGAGTTTTCGAGGACACCCACCGGGACTAGCCGCCGACCTTATTTTATTGCGATTTGGGAATGGGATTAATAATGGAGTGCGGGACGCGCGTCACACGGTGAAAGGCACACGGCAAAAGTTTCCCGCCACATCTCCATTTGTTTCGCAGACCGCATTGTTTGACTCACCTGCTCTGTATGTAATTGTTGCAGTATGCGCCAGGACCACTAACCCGCCGTTGAAAGTTTTTAAAAGGCATTTTAACACATCTACACTAGATGAACAGGCGACGGGGATAGAATGTGTATAACCCTGCAAAGAGAAAGAGAGAGAGAGAGAGAGAAAGAGAGAGGGAGAACGGAAACAGTTTAGATTTTTCCTTGCCCTCGCCAAAGCAAACTATTGTTGCCCGGCCCGAGGCAAACGTCTTATGTAACGCGATAAAAATACCACATTCGTACGGAGTAGCTCTCCCACCGGAGGACATCGTCGTGCAGAGTGCATAGGCTCTTCCTTCGTCGGCCACCCTCGGTTCCCGCTTCCTTCCGGGCGAGCTAGCCAATCGCGTGCCGACCGACTCCAACTTCAGCATCGCCTCACTTCGGCCCCTGAGCCAATGTTGCTCTATGCACCGCCTGCACCCGTCCGAATGCGCCCTTCGAGCTCTTATCGACAATCACCATCATCATCATCATCGCCATCGTGGTCGTCATCGTGTTCTATCCCTTCGGTAGGTCACGACGACCGCAGTTGGCGCCTGGCCACATTCGGGCCGGCCAGGCTTCGGATTGATTCATTTGAATACCCGCAGACCGGCGCGGCCGAAAAGGGCGGCAAGTAGCAGTAGGCAGTGTCGTCTGGTCGGAGCTGTGTAATTTGTGATCAGATTACCCGGGGCCCTGGCCTGCTGGCGGGGCCGGAAGTTTGCAGCCACTGGATGGCCGCTTACCTTTCGGAAGCGCAGCCCGGACAGTGGGCCCAGGGATATTTGCGTTAGCTGGTGCCCATTCTACCGGGAGCATAATGATGGTGATCTGAATATTCATACTGCAGATGGTCACAACTACTGTGACCTACCGCCGGTGGTGCTATTCGAGTGCCGCGACTGCGGAGCCAAGGTTAGCTTCAATTAGTTACCTGCTTAAAATGTGATTGCTGCAGTAATCGCCAGGACTAGTTATCCTACGCTGACAGTTTTCTAAAGGCATCTTTCAATACATCCGGCGGCCGGGGATGAAACTCTGGAAGGAAATGGACCGAGAAAGGAAGTGAGCGATGAACGATTGGGACAACCACTTCGTTTACTGCATTGCCGACGGGAGAAGGGCTCAGACCACCGTGATTGATCCTCGGCTAGGAACGCCCTTCAACCACCGGACGTTCATCCCGTCGATCAAGCTCCAATTAAATCCCACTTGACGCGAGGACCTCACGAGGGCCCACGGCGTAGTAGCCGTTTTTGTCAGCACTTTTTTGCCTACGATGCAACCCATCCCGTTTTACGGTTTCAAAATCAATTTGCCGCGGTGGCGGCGGCCCGTTCAGTTGGTCACAGCATGAGCAAACGTAAACTCTTTAACCGCCACCCCCAGCAGCCGCTTTTTTGTGGCCCGGTGTCCCGTTTTGTAAACAGCAACGTTAAGCCGCAGCGGGACGTCCCACGAGGTCCCGAGGAGAAGCTTTTCTGGGCGCACCAGCAACAGTAACCCTTCGCGTAATCCTTCGGCCCTAGCGGTGGGCCCCAGGGCCACCCCCAAAAGCATGCGTGTCAAAACATAATTACATTCATGAAACATATGTTTGTCGGACGGGCTGCCGCTCAAGGATACTACCCCCGTGAGACACGGTGCTGTGTCTGCCGGAAGGACCGGCAACCGGTGCGAATCGGACATCGCACGCCCGCTAGTCAGAAATAGCCGGAACTCTGCCACCACACTCTGGTGACGCAGAAGATCGCCAGACCTCGCCAGGCCGACGTTCCTTTTTTCCTAGCCAGCCAGCCAGTAGCTCGGTGCCCAACGGGAGGCCAGCGAAAGTGCTGAGTAGTCGGTCGGTCGGGAGGGATTCGTTCAATGTAACGTAGCGTGCGGCGTAAACCGAGTGTCACTGCC
Source organism: Anopheles bellator (assembly GCF_943735745.2). Classification (NCBI taxonomy): domain Eukaryota; kingdom Metazoa; phylum Arthropoda; class Insecta; order Diptera; family Culicidae; genus Anopheles; species Anopheles bellator. The sequence continues at coordinate 18,926,083 of NC_071286.1, read as the reverse complement.
GAGCCCGGTGCCCGGGAGAAGTTGTTTACCTTACCACGCACGGAAGCAGCAGGGTTGTGGTGCGCAAATGGCAGTCCTGTTTGGTCGAATGGTGTTGTTTGCTCTACCGACGCGCACCGGCGCAAGTGTCGACCGGCATAATGAAAGCCATAATGTAGAGAATCAAATTAGATGCCGTCGTCGGTTGGCGGCGGCGTGACTTTTTGCGGGTTCGATTCGAGCTTCGGCCCCAACGGAAACCGCTCCGAAAGCGGGCGTTAGCTTTTTGATTTGATTGATTGATACCGACCGAGCCCCGGTCCGGTTCGGTTGATTTTTGGAAGCGAAAAAACTGCGCCACTGCGTTAAGTATGCGACAAGCCCAATCTGATCCCATTTCAGGTGGCCCGGGCTGGTTTCGAATCGATCCGAAACCGCTGCCAATCCCGGCGGGGGGAGTTGGGCTAACGAATATGGCCACACGGTCTCTTCCGCTCAAAAAATAGGATTATAAATTAGTTGCCATAAGAGGTACAAATTGAACCGTTGTCTCGCCCGCGTGAGAAGAGCACTGAAAATTGGTTCCGAATCAATATCGCTTTCGAAATGGGGCCTCGTTTGTCTGATTGAAATTGGACCGTTCCCCGGCCGGTTGCTATTTATTTGAGTGCATGATGACTCGGCCAACGGGCGGACCAAATGAGATTGGACAATTGAATAATAGCCGTGCCACGTGGCACGCGGTTGACGCCAATGCTGCTTTCCTTCCTAACCGCCTCGGGGGCCCGGGGCGTTCGACTCCTCGAAAAAAGGGGGGTTGGCCAGAATTCGGTCGAGTGTACGAGCGATACAATTTATCCCATACACGTTCGAGAATTTGCTCACGCCATTTTACCTGCCACCGAATTACATCGTGTGGTTTCGAGAGCTTCCCACACCTCTGCCGGCAGGGATGCTCGCTTTTCGGTGGTTGCCGTTAACGAACGCGCACAGTGCACGCCCTTATGTAACGGAACATACTACTTGAGGAAAAACCTGACGGGAAACAAAAACTAACAGTACTACTTGAGTGTTCGGTCTGGTTTGCGGGACAATTCTTGGTTCATCTTCCTCGAGTAGGCGTTAATTTAAAAGGTAATTGTCATGTATTCACCACTTGGTGTGGTGAGTAAACCGCCCCTCGGTAGCTGACGTTTCACAACTGACAACTGATGTCAGTCAGTCGCATGGTAAATCACAGAAACGCATTACACGAACGCATTTTTTTAGTTTTGAAATAAACTCGAAAATTGTGAAAACCTAACGGTAATGCCATAGATTCGCAAGACAAAACCAACATTTTTCAAGTTTTAAAGCGAAATCCTGATATTTCTTGTCCACAGTAGTATTCCTGGCAGGCGGACGGACCTTGACCCATTTCGAAGCACCACACCTTTCACGCTGCACGAAACCACACTCCCTAAAAGTCCAACAGTGGCCACCGAATAACCTGGCTGAAGAAAATAGCTAATTCCGAAAACAGAGGCTTCCCGTTGCCAAACACTTTGTCACACTTGCTCGGCCGTAGACTACTGCGACTACGACTGTTTCGAAGTGAGCCTCTAATGAACTTTGCTGAACCATTCTTGTCCATCGCCCACAAAATTCGCCCTTTTCGCGGTTGCGGCCGCCCCGAACAATGGAGAGAGCGCGGAAATTATTGAACTTTTCACATTTGCATTCTAATGCAGCCAGCCAGCGCACGGACGGTTAATGGCGCCAGGAGCTGTGAGGGCTAGGGAAAAACTTAACCGCGGGCCCGGGCGATATAATTAACAGGGGGCGGCCGTGGCCGTGGCGAACAATGAACCCCGTCACCCCCGGCGGCCGCTGGAATGCTGTTCCGTCTTCGACGGTGAAGGGATGTGCCACCGGATGTGGCAAAAGGGCGGCTCATAATTATCGCTATCGTTCGGCATCATTATTCATTCGCATCGGGTTCGCGGGCGCGCGCCCCAGGACGCCGGGGATTAACAGGGCCGGCATTTAATTAAGACCAAGGAACAGCTGCGCGTGTACACGATTCAGGCGGACGTTATAGAAGGCGCACAGGCACAGGTGTCTCTCCCACATCGATCAGCCGTGTGTGAGGTCGCGATTGGCAAACGACTCGCCACGACCCTTCGACTGCTTGTAATACTCTCTCTCACGCGAATCCTTTCGAAAGGCTGCTGCCCCAACCATTGAGTGGGGAGTGGACAAAAACTAAATTACAGTGCTCGGAAAAATTTCATTTTCACAATCCGAGGAAAAAGCTACCCACACACCGCGTTCGATTTTCCTCGCGGAAAATCGGGAGAAAGGTAAAAGCACCCATTAACGTGGGGGAAAGCCCCAGCCCGGAGAGTTGCGCTGGTGCTGGTCCCTTTCCTGGAGCGGAACAATAATTTCCGTGAAAATTCACACCGCGTCAGCGCAACCCCGGGCGCGGTTCAGAGGTCAGGGCGGATGGCAGACTGGCGCTGCATTGTGTCGGGACGACTTCCCGAATGGAGGAACTTTTCCCAGTGTGTACACGTGTGCAGGGAGCAGAAGTGGGAGGTTCGGGGAGAGGTATCGACCCAAAGCCACCCACCTTTCACGAACACGCGGTTCAGGCTTGCCCACCTGGCCACCACCGGAATCGAACGTCGGGCTGGCGTGGGCTCTGGACCTTTTTGCGTCAGCGAAACCATCAGAACCGAGCGCCACCAATGTGCCAACTCATTCGAATCCAGGAGCAGCCAGGTTCGAGGGTAGCAAATGGGACACGCTTATCCTGCCGACGGTCGGGCCACGGCATCGGCAGGATCGACCCGCAGGACATACCGCTAATAGGTACGGTACGTCACCGGCGCGGTCGTCAGGCAGCGCAAGGATGTGGAATGGAGAGATTGGATAGGATCGAGATACGGCCGAGGTGCAGCTCGGCCCGGGTAGGAAACGGCTTGAGAAAACAACACACACTCACCCTTAATAAATCCGCACTCGTGCCGTATCCTGACAAGTACGTCCTTCCATCTCAATGAGCTTTTGATCCAGTTCCTCGTCGTCGTAATACGATTTTTACTTTTTCGCTCGCGTGACGTCCTCACTCGAGAGCGGTGGCAGCGGTAAGATCACGATCGCGCGTCTCACATACGCTCCCCCGCCGGGTGTCAAGTGCACACCCACACATACAGTGCGCCAAGGCGCGCGCGAGAGATGTTGTTAGCCCGCCGACGAAAGGATATCGATTGTTTACGGTGTTGCCTTGTCTACGGACCAGGGGGCCGCCGCCGCAACTGGGTGATGTAGTGATTTTTGACAAAATACGACTCCTCAAGGGATAAGGAGCAGAGAGAGAGAGAAAGAGACAGGGAAAGGGATGCAGTCGGAAGGAGCAAGGTACCTCGGTGGGCCACAGAAACAGAGAGAGTCGATTGGATTGGTTTGAAAGTTCAAAAGAACCGTCGAAGTAAAAACAATAGAACACTATCGTATCGAGTGTGTATGGGTGAGTGTCGGGTGGGAAGTGGTATTAGAACAGTGGCCGCGAGGCTAGTGGGGTCAGGTTTTCCATGGTTTTTGCTGGTTGGTGGGAATCGAATAATACTGCACACATTAGAAAATCGCTGTGTTCACTGTGTTGCTGTCCTTGTCGTCGTGTTCTTTTCTTTTTTTTTGGCAAACCCGGTTTCTGTACGGTCACTTCTCGGCCCGGCGCACGTGTTGGTCCGATTATCTATTGCTTCTCGAGTGGCGTAAGTTAAAACTGCTATAACACAATAAGCACCAGTGGAAGTGGAAGGGAAAATAAAACCAAATATTATTCGCTTGTCACGGTAACTGTTCTGTGGAACCCATCCTTTTGGGCCGTTCTTCAGATTGTCTGTATTCGAATACCATCGGATGCCCGTTCAGGCGGAATGCGCTTTTCCACCGACCATATTGTTTACCGTTTGCATTTTGCGGCCTTTTGTGTTTTGTTCTAGTTGCCTCGGGGAAAGCGGGAGCGAGATGTTCACCGCAAAACACAACGGTCCGCTGAAGCTCGTTGGACGGTAAACAGCCAGATTGGGATGCTGCTTGGGCAAGACCCACGAACAATGCCTCCACGAGGCAGCGCAGCTGTTCGCGCCCCAACAATGGCTCTCAAAGCTCGCACACACGCGCGCACAGTCGAGTAATCACGAAGCTCCGATAACGAGGCGGACCTACTTTGGCCCACAGCGCGCCAGTGGCTGGCGTTCAAGTGCGTCCCTGAGAGAGCCAGCGGCCGGGACTAATCAACACTGCACCCCGATTATTATGAATCACACCCTTCAACGGGCCCGCCTGTACTCTCCATTGTGCCGTTCCCGTGTCTGTCTCCACGGCCTAAGGACCTCCGTTCCGTGGTGCCCTGCAAGCGTTCGGAGATCTCGAACGGAGCTGGTCGGCCGAGCACCGTACGACGACGACGACGACGACGAGGACGACGGGCCTCGTCGGTTACGTAACCGTATTGACAGATATGTATCTTGTGTAAGATTTCCAATACTTTTTTGTTCTCTTTATGGACCCCCTTTTTTCCTAACTCGAGACTATTCACATTCGACCACTCTTTTCTTCGGCAGCTTTGGACGCGTTTGCAGAAAGCGAGTCCTTTAATCGATCGATGGCGGTGGCTGTGCCCACACACACACACACGCGCACACACAGAGGGGCACTCGTGACGGTGAATGGCACAGATTTTTTGGGGTGTAAAATGGGGTGTTGCGAATGTTACGGGGATTATGCAAACGCTGGTCGCTGGCTGGAAAAGCGCACCACCGCTCGGTCCCGTGTTGTGTAAGTCCTGTTGTTCGCCAGTGCTCCGGACCGGACGTTGGACTGTCCCTGTTGCAACGGCACGACACCTAGGCCTAGGTCAATCGCTAAACTCAACGCCCACGGGTCATGGGTCTTAATTGTTAATGACTTTCGCTCCGGTGTACTACCACGCACACTACGCACACGGGAGCCTGCTCGGGATGAAACCCGCGAGTGGCCAGCCTATTCGCTGACGTCGTACAGCTGTTTCCGCACACCAGCTGGCGGGGATTGGTACTGGTTGCTGGGGCCGTCCTCGCTCCGGAAGCCCTGAATGGCGCGCTTGGCGCTCTTGAACCTGCGGATCGACGCGAGGACTCGCGTGCAGTTGATTCGCGTGCGCTCGATGATTACCTTTTCCTCGTGGATTAAACTTCTTTCACTTGCTTTTCACTATAATTTGACCATTTTGTTACGTTTGTATCACATGGAGGGCACTTTCAGGGGCGTTGAAGAAGAGCAGCGACGTAGTTGGCGAGGGCAGGGCTGAGAACGGGGACCGCGTGGACGCGGGGAGGACGTGGCCGTCGGGTTCGCCAAAATACCGTCTACGGAACCGAAACCACACTCATGTACACTCCGGCGCACTCCGGTTCCGGACCCCCGACACTGCCGCTGGCTTCGAGGCTGGAGGGAGCTCTCCGGGAATGTCACGTAATCACGCCGATTTTCTAATCGCTCGTCCGTGGCTCGGCGTCAGCGAAATGTCCTGTTGCGAAATGTCTGGTGTCCGGCTGGCCAATGTCCGCCGAGTTCACACTTCGTCCGCTGGCGCTCGGACGCGCGGCACGCACTGGGACCCCCCGTCCGTGGTAGACGGCGGTCCGACGGTAACCGAAAAATGAGGAAAAACTCAAGAACGGCGCTCGTGCACGGCAGGCCGTAGAATGCATAACACTTTTTCCAAACCCTCTGCACGGGGTCTCCCCCGAGAAAGCGGAGCGGATCGATGTCGCTCGAGAAGAGCGAAAAACGTGCGAGTCGCGAGTTTTCCATTATTCAGCGAGCTTTCGGGCTCGCATGCGCAACCGAGGCGCTACCGCGTTTGACACATATCGGAAGGAATACTACCAGCAGCAGCAGCAACAGCAGCCCCAACAATAGCGATACAGGAAACAACACTGTATGCACTTTCGAGCCCGCCCCGACTGTATGTGTATGTATTGCGTGGCGCTGGCGAATCGACGGTGTCCCGAGGGTGTCCTTTCATTAAAAACCCCGCTCCTGTTCCTGCAGCGCGCGCTCGGTTAACGTGGTGGCCGTTGTAACAGAGACCATCTTCTTAACCGCCATTAGTACACTTATCTCACCCGCCTCCGGCCAGAAATGTTTGTTTTACGAGATTAATTTGCTTACACCTTACGGCCACAGCAAGGATATGACAGAAATCCTGCTGAAAGAGAGTTTCATTTCTGCAGAGCCCAACTGCCATTTTGAATCTGTCCTCCCGAAATTTGAACGGAAACATTGTTTTACCGATTAAACTAGAAGCCAGTCGAAGGCACAAAAAGTACAAATTGATTTCCTCGACTGTGCCCATGATCCAAAAGGCCGAAAGTATGGTCATCGGTCAACTTCTTAACGGTCGCAAAATTAGTATACTGTGTACTATTCTTAAACTCCTATATAATAACGACTTAAAAGCTGCGGCCTGATTGGCTCAATCACAACGTCCTGAGAACATTCTGATTGGTTCTATTCCGGTTCCCGATTTGTTTATTGTAAACCGATGGATTTCAAACAAAGAACATTTCTGAAAACGGATAAACTCATCTCAGCCTGTAACAACCTTGGGTCTCTGTCAAAGGCGATGGTATAAATAAAGACGCACCGAAAGTTAATCGTTCAGTTTTAACGCTTCAACAGAAACCGATTTCAAAAGATTATTTTTGTTTTCGCCATTGAATTGATTTGACCTAATCGCAGCCCGTTTGAACGGAGCTTCGCAGCAACCTTCGGCGGGATTCGTTGACCACCTGCGCTGGCAGCACTGGCCAAGCTCTCTCCGCTATTTCACTCTAGCGTCACATGCTCTCTTTCACGAAAGAGAGAGCGAGAGCACAGAAAAACAGAGACCGAGAGCGCAGAGAAACAGAGACCGGGAACGCAGACAAGAAAAGAAAAATAGACTCAGAAAGACATAGAAGGGGTTGCATTAAAAAAAAATTCAAGCGTCGTTTCGTTCGGCGTCTTCTTGCTGGCGAAAATTTCTGGCTCTGAGGCTTTGTAAAATCCCTGAAAATACTGACACACACACTTTAACGGCTTCAATATTTTCGGTTGTGTTTTGTGTTTCCCCTGTGTGCTCGTCCGTCCGTCCATTGTTCCGAGCGTCCCAGCGCGTCGTTCTGTGTGAGAGAGTGCGTGGTTTTTTGTTCGTCCCGTACCCCTGTTCCGGCGCCCGGCCATTAACCCGCGCCGCACACGCCGCGCTTCGTCTGGTCGCTCGCTGTTGCCCCGCACCTTCCGCTTCCATCGTTAGCCAATTCCGGGGCTTTGTTTCAGCTGCTTCTGTGATTCCTTGCCGGGAGCGACTCCTTGGTGCGAAATGTCGGCGAAGCGCAAGCCAGACGGAACGAAGAAGGCGGTGAAAAAGCGGAAAAACTCGGAATCGAACTACGATTCCGATCTGAGCGATGAGTATCCGCGGGTCGGCGGCGGCGGAGGAGAACCTTCGGCCCGCGAGGTGGTGGTCGAAGAGCTGCGCCCGATGGAAAAGCTGCCCGAGGAGTTGCTCGGTGCGTACGACAAGGGTCCCGGCAAGCTGCTCATCGCCGGCATGGTGTCCTGGGAGATGACCGGCAAGCGGGACTCGAAGGGCGTCACGAAGATACGGCCCAACCTTTTCTCCTTTCATCGGTTCACCGGCGAAACGGTAAGCAATGGCGTTCGCACGCTCGCTCGGCTGCTGTTAGTGTGCGTGCGTGTTCTTTTTTGTATACGAAGCTTGTTTTTGGGCCGCAATGACCGGGTGCCGTGTGCGCGTCCCTTTCCGTTGTGTCCGTTCTTCTCCCTGCCTTCGATCACGGATTGTTTCGCGTTAATCCCTATTCATCTTTTCTGGTGTCGCCCCTCCGTAGTACCGTTCCGCTGCGAGTTTTTGCGCTGCCGCCCATTCAGTATTGATCGACTCCAATTGGAAGGCCTGGACCTTCGGTGAGCATTAGTCGGAAGCGTGTAGTTTGATGGTGGGACAAATAACATTCTTCGTTATCCCGACAGGACGTAACCAGATGAGCCAGCTGGGCCACAATGACACGACGACGTACGAAAAACCGACCCAGGTTGCGGATCTCGCCGACTTCAACGTGATTCAAGCGGCCTGCGGTCGGAACCATACGCTCTTCCTAACCGACACCGGTACCGTGTACGCGTGCGGAGACAACAAGAGTGGCCAATGCGGGGTTGGCAATAAGAACCCCACGATCCCGTCGCCGACGCGGATCAACTACAGCGGACCGCCGATCATCAAGGTGGGATGTGGTGCCGAGTTTTCCGTCATCCTCGATATCAAGGGCAGCTTGCACACGTTCGGGTTGCCGGAGTACGGCCAGCTGGGCCACAACACCGACGGCCGGTACTTTGTCAACTCGACCAAAATGTCGTTCCACTTCGAGCTTCAGCCGCGCAAGGTACTGGTGTACATGGAGAAGAACAAGGAGGGACACGTGCTGCCGATCGAGAACGTGAACATTATCGACTTTGCCTGCGGCAACAATCACACGGTAAGGCCCGGGTTGATTCTTCCACCCCCGGAATAGAAAAGGTTCATCGAAACGGTTTCGGTTCTGTTCCCTTCGAAGGTGGCGATCGATTCGAAAAATCGTGCGTACAGTTGGGGCTTCGGAGGAATCGGCCGGCTAGGGCACGCGGAACAGAAAGACGAGATGGTACCAAGGTAGGGACCGCTAAACCTGAAATCAACGGCAGACACTCATTTGCCGCTATTTTGCAGACTGATTAAATTCTTCGACACACAAAACCGCAAGGTGATGCGTGTGTTTTGCGGCTCGTCGTACAGCTTAGCCATCACCGACATCGGCTCGCTGTATCTGTTCGGGCAGAACAAGAAAACGGGCGAAGCGAACATGTACCCGAAGCCTGTGCAGGATCTGGCCGGTTGGAACATTACGAGCATAGGCACCGGGTACACTTCGATCGTTATATCGGCCGACGACTCGCTGATCGCCTGGGGCGCCTCGCCGACCTACGGTGAGCTGGTAAGTGTGACCGAAGCGCGTAATCTAACGGGCTCCAAACACTAACCCTTCGTACTACACCATCCAGGGGCTTGGTGATCTGCAGAAGTCGTCCTCGACACCGAAGGAAGTGACGCGGATGGAGGGCATGAAGATTCCGATGGTGGCGCTCGGTTACTCGCACACGCTGTTGCTGGTCAACACGGAGCACGAGAAAACGAAGGAAAAGTACGACAACTTGCCCGAGTTCGTGGTCTAACTTTGCGCGCCAGGCAGCGGGGCGCCGGCCCCGACCGCACTCCTATCTCTCCACTCAATCATTCACAACACTCCATTCTCGGATGTGCGGCACGGAACAGCCGTCGAGCGCGCGCGGGTACTCAGTGACATTATTTTATTAGATTTAATTTTCCATCAATCAATCTTAAAATATTTGTAATATGTTTAGATTAAAAATGCATTTAAGCTTCCGGTGGGCCGCATTCACCCGCCGGAGTAGCGTTTGCGGTTTTACTACAACAAAACCCCCGACTCTGCGAGTGTCTCACACAGTCCCGAAAGAACGGTCCGCAGGTCGTTGATCCTTCGAAGAGCGCGTGCACGGGTACGTGAACATTCACCACGGAAGCTCACCACGGGTCGGTAGAAAAGCTCAACCGATGGAGCCAAAAGCACGCGACTGGTTCGCCCTGGCTGGAGACGGGCGAGAAGGCGAAAGTGGGGCCGTTTGAAATGTGAATAAAAATTGCCTCCACGCCAGCGAACGGCCGCCGATACGCATGATCCGTGGATGGATTCGTTCATCAAAGATTGCGTTGCACAGAACCGTTGACAAGTGAAGAAAAGGCAGCCAAACCGAACGCACGCCGTCACGCCGCGCCGTTAGTAGTGCCACCGTCGGCCCATTTGGTGAACGCCTGACAATGAGTTCGTGCCCGTGAACGGTTAAGCGCGGGGCCACCAACGGATCGGAAAATCAGTTTTCTTTTATTTCGGTTTCTGTTTCCACCGCGCAGCCACGGGACGCGGGTCGTGTGTCGCGAGTGTTCGGTGCTTGAGCGTGTCACACTGCACGGTTCGTTATTTTTGCTCGATTTTACATTCCACATTCACCAGCTCTGGCCACAGCCCTGGTCTACGCACTGGTCACGGGTGCTAATCTGAAGTGCGGTAGAGTCACAGATTGCTAGTCTGACGGTGCAACAGTTAAACGAGCGAATTGAAGGGGCCCCCAGCAGCAGCAGCAGCAGAGAAGGTGGCCCGCCATTCGAAAGGGATTCTTCTTGCCAAACCAATCACCACCATCAGCAGTAAACGCCGAGCATCATCACCGTGTATCGACCATGCTCCTTACCAGCGGCCATTGAGCTATCTTTTCTTCACGAGCACCCCCCCGTCGGGCGGGAGAACGTGTCCAGCAATTAGTACGTGAATATCTTGTCCCGTATCGTGGGATAGAAAAACGGATTTCCCATTTCCCTGAAGCACCCTCATTTTATCGCCGAAAACGCGGCGATGCTGCCATGCTGATGCTGTAGTAGGCCTAAAGCGACCCTGTGCCCGCTGTACCATCTTCTAATCATCCCATCAGCATCGCACTTCATAAAAATCTATAGGCCCCATCCTCCCTCCCCCACGGTCTCACCAGGGGACAAGGGGGCCCTTTTTGTGGCAGGTCCGCTTTGCACAATGCCCTAGGTGCACTGTTGATACACATCTAGATGTATCTCCGAGCGTGTATGTGAGAGCAAGGACGCGCGCGCGCACCGCCAGAGCCGAACCGAAGGAAGCAATCAGCTTGCGAAAGCTTCGTCGGTCGCGCGCTCCGCCAGCGATCCATTAGCGTTTCGACGGCAGATAGAGAGGCGCCCGCAGCAGATGATGCCCCGTTTTGGCAGCGGACGACAGCAGTAGTTCACCGAGCGGTGCTCCAGAAGCGGACCACGGAATGACGGAACGGTACGTCTGTGGCCGCCTGTTGAAGTGTCCGTGTTGAGTCGATCCGTGGTTGTGCCGTGTGCCCGCGAGTGTGTCTCGTTGGACACCTGCCAACCGTCCAGAGAAAGAAAGTGTAGTAGTACTGACCAGCGAAGTGGGAAAGTTGATGCAGTCCTTGGGCTCGAGAGGTTTCGTTTTCAGTGCCCGTCGCCTTGGCGATTGCTTTTCAAGTTCAATCCAGAGATCGAACAGTGATTCCCGCTCGGTATCTTTAGGTTTTTCGTACATTTTGCCCCAAAGTGAAGTCTTCGGACCAAGTGCCCCAGTTTGCTCGATACTGCAACAATGTGCTGTATTCCTGGTTAACCCAGTTACAAAACTCAAGGACAGTGTGTGTTGTGCGCCAGGTGTCCATGTGAGTGTGCTGGTATGCGTGCGCCAATGCGTGTGTGACCAAGAAGAGTGCGAATCCTTGTGCTGTGTGTGCGTTGAAGGTGGTACAGGGGTGTTACAGCAGGACATGGCATTGGAAGCTGGCATTGCTGCTCCTGTGGTCCACGTTACCATTAGCCCACTTCGATCTCGCTGTTCGCGAAAATGGAAAATTCAAACACACTCCCTCTCACTTACTTTTCGCGCTCTCCCCCTTCCTCTTTCTCTCTCTCTCTCTCTTTCTTTCATTCTTTCTTTCATTGGTGCGTCCTGCTTCTGCGTTTTCTCTTTCCTCGGCGATCCTTGATCCTTTCTCTTGACAACTCTTTGTTCTCTCGCTCTCTCTCTCGCTCTCGGCGAACCGAAATGAGTGAAAGCTTAGGTCATGGCGCTGCGGAGTAGGGGCTTTGAGGATTGGCACAAAATCGCAAAATCGAACATAATCACTTTTCCTTCGATTGCCATCCCAGTACGGCGTGGTGGCCGTAGAAGCGTTGGTGCTGGCATCGCCAGCGCAGATGCTGGCCATCAGCAGCAGGCTGCCATGCCGCGGGCGATATCTATAGCCTTCGTCCTTGTCCGTTGCTTCTCCTCCGGCCGAGGAGCGAGTCTTTTGAACGTCGTAAACCACATACTCTCGGCCACCGTCAGCTAGCAATCACCAGCAGCAGCATCAACGCTGTCCACGACTCTCGCGCGCGCGAACCCTTCGGATCTCCCTGAGTCCCAGCGTCCGCGCCTGGATAGGTGCCCTCGGGGTTCGGTTATAGGGCATTGGCGAGTGAATGAATGAATGAATGAAATTTTCAAAACTGGGACACTGGCGCTGAGAGTTGGCAGTGCCACCACGATTCGACAATGAAGCATGCCGAGCATGGCCACTCGGTTAGGTGGGAGAAAACACGAACATGGACAACATGTGTCGCAGCCTGATGCTGGTGTCCTTCGCGAATCGAGTTTTACTGCGGAACAAGTGTCGGTCCGAAAATCAGTTTAGAGCACTGAACTCATTTCGATTTCACAACTCAAATGTAGATGGTAGAAGTTTTACTCCTCCGCGATAGATATTTTTGCAATTTTCTGTTCGTACATTTCCGAATTTTCTATCCCTCTTCGGCAACCCGCGGCACTTTGAATGTACATTTATTGTCCCACACGATAGTTAAAAGCTTGCAAATCACTTCTTTCGCTCCTCTTTGCAGTAGAAGCAATAGAAACAACACGGTAAACCGAGATATTTCAGGCTGGGCCACGCACAGCTTCAACCCGGGACCCGATGGGAAGTAAGCTGTCCCTTTCTTCAAATTAACCCGGACAATTAACGGCCCGTTCCAACACGCGCTTACCATCGGTTTCGCGCAATCCCGTTCCTCGGTTCTGCCAAAAGGTCTCATCCAGCCACGTTGCCCAGGTCCACCGCTAGGATCCCGAAACGCGGAACGCACCAACGCGGCGCCACTAGCATCGTGCTGACCGATAGCGCCGCTCGCCAACTACTGCCATGTCCGTCTCCGCCCGCGAGCTGCATGTCCCCTTTTGGCGCCGGAATTGAACTGAGCCCGAGTTCGCGCTCCACGTTGGCACGCTCCTTACGTTGAAACGAAAATATCGCGCGGTAGAGGATAGAAACCGATGAGGCGCACCGTATACCATTGAATCCTTTTTGCTGCCAACAATCCCACCTTCCGGACGTCGCACGCTCTGCTGACCAGGAGGAAAGTGAAGCACAGGAATTGGGCCACCTTTATATTGGGCCACCGTAAGCGAGGAATTGACTGAAGCTACGGCAGGAATTGCAGGTGGTCCGGGAGGCCGTTGGCGGCGCCACGGCAGGAAACCGGCGGGCAGCTTTGCCGCTTGGCATTGGTAGCAGGCATTACTGTGTGGAGTGCACCGTGGAACTGGCGGGCACCGTGAGGACCGACGGCCACGAGGACGACGACGGGGGCCGCTGGCAAACCCGCAAACCCGCAACTGCCCACACGCACCATCCTCGGCCGCCATCTTGTCCCGCTTCGCTTCCGATGAAGGTCAAGAAAAACGCGTGAAATGTGTAATCGCTTGGCGTGGCGAAAAGATTCGTGTTGCGGCGTTGCGTTCAACGATGTATTTTGTTATGGATTTGTATCTCATCGTTTTGTGTCTTTTGGTCATTTACATTAAAGGTAAGCCGCCTCGACCGACGCGCGACAAGTGTGCGGATTTTGACGAAGGTTCTTGTTCTGCCCGGTATCCATTCCGTCCGCTTACAGATAGCCTCCAGGGACCGCACGAGAAGCGGCTGCTCAACAATCTGCTGGCCACGTACAACACCCTCGAACGACCGGTCGCCAACGAGTCTGACCCGCTGGAAGTGAAGTTTGGGCTGACGCTGCAGCAAATAATCGATGTTGTGAGTATTGCGCCTTTTTACGTGGCCCCAGTTTTTGCGGCTTAAACTTCCGTTCTGGTTTTTTGGTTTTGGTTTTTGTTTCCGTTTTTGAACTTCCTTCAACGGTTGTGAAACTTCGGTTGGTTGGTTCTTTCTTTTATCGGTTTTTGGATTTTTCCTTCGTCTCCTTGTTTTGTTTTTAATTGTTCTGTGTCCAGGCGCGACGCGAAATTGAAGGTTTTTAGATTGTTGAACGGGTCCCACTTGACCGTGCTGCGTGTGACTTTAATAAACGTACCCCATTGAAACTATTTTAGGATGAAAAAAATCAGATACTCACTACCAACGCGTGGTTGAATCTGGTAAGTGGCATGTACCCGAGCGCAGCGACTTTCTTCACACAGCATATCGTCGTTACCGTACCAGGTTTTTGGGTTGAGTCTTTGCATTGGATGATGAAGCCTGCATATATTTATGAACAGTTACGTTACTCAATCCATACGACGGATGGTTGAAAGGATGATTTCTTCGGACCTCTAACAGTGACAGTATTTCCTGGCGCTATCGCTCCTTTTCACTTTCTCTGTCGCTCTATCTTTCTGCCAACTCTCTGCAGCGCCGCTGCAAGGCAGTGATTTCTTTTCTCTCTCCGCCAAATCACGTCCTGACCCTTCAGTTGGTGTTTGGTGGTTACATTTTCAAACTGTACAACTTTTCTTAATTCTATCGACACAACCTGAACTCCCTGCCAGCCAGCAGAACACCTTAAACGAAAACCAGCTTCGCCCATGCAACAGCACACACGCATAATCACAGCGCGCAGAAATCATCTTTTCAACCAGAACGGCATTAAACAGTGGTTTACTAACTCCAATGGTTTGCGCAACGCATTTTGCTATAAAATATTTGTCGTGCCTTTTCTGGAATTTCCGATCGGTGTGTGTACTTTGTAATTTGTGGACAAAAACTACCAAAACATAACCATCAAACGAGTGCTTAAACCTAAATCCGGACCGGAACAGAGTAACCGCATTGTGCTAATCGGGCCAATTCAGCAGTCTTAAAAATGGTCTATATTTAAACTAAAATCGAAACCCAAACGTAGCACTCAACTAAACCCTAAAACTTAAACCCGACCTTTAAACTGCTATGCTAAAGAAGATATAAATACTATACACAGAGTGGTAAAGCTAAGATTCGTTAGAACACGGCATCTGTTTATGTCGCTTATAAATGGGTACATGTCATAAGTATAGATTATCGTTTGTGAAACTTATCGTATTGTTTATTTTCTAGCCGTAACATTGTTTCATTTCTTTTTCAATTAAATCATATACCATTTCTAAAATGAATATCTGCATGTTTATTAAAATTGGAAAAAAATGAAACATTTTATTGTTTTATTTTTGAAACCAGCAACGGTGCGGTTTCACCGCATTTAGAGTTTTGGGCGGTCCGCTGAAATATTATCACTTTCTTTATCTTATGAATTGTTGCCATCTGCCTCATCTGCGTTCCGCATTTTCGCTAATATATCAATCGTCTCTCGAGTGGTCGCAATTTCGGTGTGTTCCTTATTTCTGTCTGCAGCGTGTTTTCTTACCATTTCGATTTTTCGTCCCTTTACTTATCACGAATTACCCACTTTTAGTTTTCGAACGCACCAGATCTATCAGTTTCTTGCGCAAATAGATTTGTTCTTTTGATTTAATCTTTCATTTCTGCAAATTGAACGTTTGATTGTAGGACGAGAAGAATCAACTTTTAATAACAAACATATGGCTGTCGTTGGTAAGTTTCACGTCTTCACGGTAAATTTGCATGCCTTAAACATGGAATAAAACTAACTAAATCACAAACTACTCTAACTGCCACGTACATTAGTTTCGGAAGTTTAGGACTGTTGGATGCGTTGAGTTTACACCATTTGTACCGATATCACTGAAACATGTTGGGGGCGCATTATTGCAAAGTATTAAACATGCTTCTTAGGTACTGCATTGCTGCAAACCTTGTATCTTTCCTACAATATCTCCTATGACTCTATCTGCCTAACATTTCAAATATCATAGTTGAAAAGTTGTACAAACTGCTTACTCACTACCTTGGATATGATGTACGTACTGCTCGACATACTTTTCTACTATCTTACATTATCACAAGTATGCATTACACTGACCCGTACTGTGAAGGGGTTATCGGATTTCCTTTAGAAGTTTTCTCTTGTGTCTAAAGATGTCTACATTCAACGAATCAAGCCAAATAGTATCCCGAAGCGGGCTAATAGTTACATGCCATTCTACTTTAGAATGAGCTAGCTTCATGTCCGGTATGAGAAAAGAAAGATCAGCTTAGTTTCAACGTAGCGTAAAATGCAGGATTTAACACATGAACTAAAACCATGATTAAAACTGAACTAACTGGTTTGTAAAAACAAAGTGCTTCATTACAAAAATCACAATAATATTCTCTATTGCATGCCTCTTGAAAACGTTTGGAACAACATTTATATCTTCTGTGTTCGTGTCCCTTAAATTTGCTCATTTTTTGTGATTATTTTAATTGGTACGTTCCGTGTTGCATTGCTTTACGCGTAGTGGTATCAATCTTTAGGAATGCTTCAGAACTATTTACATTTCTCAGATTTCAGGCTTACAAATAAACGGGGTTCCTTGGCAGCTGGTCGAATCCTGCTTGTTCTGTCTGTGACCTTCAGCATCATGTACCCATATACGCCATCTGTATCGCATGCTTGATTTGCTAAAAATACTAAAACGCTGTAGCGCTTGTCGTAAATGTTCATAAATATGATTATCGCAACGGCTTCATATCATAAGTAGTACCAACAGTCTCATATGCAATCTCACTGGTGGGGTGTATGGTTTATAGCGCGACTATAAGGCGCCGTGCGGTCCCAAAATAGCATTGATTCAATTATTGCAATGCATTATAGGAATGGAACGATTACAACTTGCGCTGGAACGATTCCGAATACGGTGGCGTGAGGGATTTGAGAATTACCCCGAACAAACTCTGGAAACCGGATGTGCTGATGTACAACAGGTGCGGATCTGTGTGCTAGAGAGGCGCAGCTCGCCCGGCGCCGCCCGTTCTGGTCAGAGGTTCCAACTATTTTCGTTTCTCTATTGATTCTCCGCACAGTGCTGATGAAGGATTCGATGGAACATATCATACGAACATAGTTGTGAAAAACAATGGAAGCTGCTTGTATGTTCCTCCCGGCATTTTCAAGAGCACTTGTAAAATCGACATCACCTGGTTCCCGTTCGACGATCAGCACTGCGAGATGAAGTTCGGCAGTTGGACATACGATGGCAATCAGGTTCGTTTTTCTCTACGTCCGGTTTCCACGCTTGGTGCCAAGTCGGCATTCATCTAAGAATATTGATTATTTTCCCTTTTTTTGTTTCAGCTGGATCTTGTACTAAATTCTGAAGATGGAGGAGATCTATCGGATTTCATTACGAACGGTGAATGGTATCTTATAGGTGCGAATCTAAAAACCTGACAGGTACTTTCAGTGCGCGTTTTGCTAATCGTCGTTCGATCCACAGGAATGCCTGGAAAGAAAAATACAATAACATATCAGTGTTGCCCTGAGCCGTACGTTGACATTACGTTCACCATACAGATACGAAGAAGAACGCTTTATTACTTCTTCAACTTGATAGTTCCATGCGTCTTGATTTCATCGATGGCCCTACTGGGATTCACGCTTCCACCGGATTCTGGCGAAAAGTTGACTCTGGGTAAGCATTGCATCTGTGTGGGAAAAGCCCTTTTCTTCGTAATTTTGCCAACAGTCTCTAGGGTGCCGATGGGGTATCGTCGAAACTAGTACCACAATACCACAAGCACATCGTCGTATGTTCATCTCATTATGCAGTTGTGAAAATAACCGTTACACCGCCATAAAATACATCAACCCATTCTTAGATAATTTTAAAGAAAACGGCTTCCACACAGTACCTCCGGAAGACGCAGCATAATTAAGCATTCCCACAAACTTGCCTGATTGTACCAAATTCATCATCAGTAAGCCCGGGTCAACGTGAGCGGCAGCGGAAAAGAAATTACTCGTTAAATGCAATTTCCTACAGATACTTCGCCGCACCACTTGCCTTTGCCAAGTTTAACTAAACATAAACTCTCATTTCAGGTGTAACTATACTGCTATCACTCACTGTATTCCTTAATTTAGTCGCGGAGACGTTACCTCAAGTATCTGATGCAATTCCGTTACTAGGTTAGACAATTGAAATGTTAGGCATTTATGCGTTTCTTTCTTTCAACCTCAATCATTTTCGGTGAATGATTAGCTGTTGTCCCGATATCTGTAACTGTGTAACTGTGTGTGAATGCTTGGCTTGCTCACTTTGGTTGATATCGGTTTTTCGATCTCCGTTTCGTTGATGTTTGGCTTAGTGAAGATCGAACGTTCACTAGAGACGCAACTAGCGCGCGTTGGGTAGCTTTGGCCCACTCAAGGCAGGCCGTACCGTAGCTGCAGCCGCAGCAACACGAGTGCAAAAGGCACCAAAAAGGAATCAATTTTCGAAGCAATTCCAGCAAGCTATCGCAAGTGGGATTGAGTAACGAAACGGTGTGGTTTCTGACAATGTGCCGAATTCATTCACGCGACCGTCTGCGCACCAACATCCTCGCATATCGTGCTAATGCATAGCGGCGTGTTAGAAGTATTGCCCTTAGCATCAACCCATTCGATAGTGTTTCGTTTTCAATTCAAAACAATCCACGCTGGACAGCTATGTTACCTTTTTCCTTAATGTCATTTGAACTTTGCGCTTAGTGTTTTCTTCTTCGCATGCGTAGATTTTCTTGCCTTTGTTAGTTTTGGTTTGCGTACATCTTCTCTATACCTTCTTTGTGATGATGTTTGTACCCGTTTAATATCAAACTTGTCAATGATTTTCTTCTTTTTTAATTTAACAACCCCTATAATTCTCCTTTCACCATCCGGAAGCTCTTTGGCCATTCAAGAGTGGTTCTTGGCTTTCATTTATATCAACTCGACGAACTCGCACACACCAAGCCCATTGTTTTTCATTATTATTATTATTATTATTGAAACATTTAAAACATCTTTCTGGCATGGCATAAATACTATTTATTCTTCAACTTTTTCTCTTTCTGACTCTTTTCGATATACTTTGCATACTGTTTTTCGCTAAATATGTGATGAATAATCTTTATAAACAAGAATTGAATGTAAAATCGCTCACACGGGTGAAAATAATAACTATTCCAAATGAGAAGCAAATTAATAATACAATTAATGAGAAGCAACCAATCTATAAATACAGAAGCAAAAGATTAAAGCAAACGGCCACGTTTGACGTCGTGGCGAACTCATTTGCCTGTTATCATTTGACTTCATGTAGTACACTGATAGTATGCTTTATCCTTTACCTTTCACATTTCAAATGACATTCAACAAAGGAGAATTCCATTCCAAATTCAACTAGTCAGGGTGTCCTAGCAGTAGTAGTACATTCTGCTGGAACAACAGTATTAGGATCGAAGAGTGTTAGATAGGAAATAGTGAGTACATCGCGAGTAAACAAGTGTGGCAAGAGCTTTCGACAAAAGCATATAGAAGGTTACCGCGCTGCTGATGTTGTTACTGATTGATTGTAACGGTTTCGGATCACCGGTGTTAGTGCAAAAACTGTTCCTTAATCCTTTCTACGATGAACGGCGCAAAGGAGTTACCGAAACCCGACCTGTCCATAGAGACAGAGGGATGTGTCAATGGTTGTTGATTATGTTTTTCTTGTTATTTTTTACAGGACTTACTATACTGGTATCACAAACTGTGTTTTCATTATTAGTGGGACATGTAATTACGAAAACGAGCGAAGCAGTCCCTTTGCTAGGTATAGCCAAGCTTGTAGTACAAAACTATAAGAACTCGATTAATGTTAACCAGCTATAAAACTATGAACTCCAAACGAAACTCACTAAACCGTCCGTTGAATGGGGCATCCTCATTCACGCTAACGATAACGCGAGCTAAAGCGGTTCGACCTAAACTGAAACTGTCGAATTATACATATGCTAAACGAAACTCTAATCTAATCTCGTAGCTTGCGGTACTAAACCAATACGCAAACAGGGCGCGGTACAGCAATCCAAAATTTTAAAACACAAGTAAACTACCAGATTCTCAACTCCTCTCCCAAAACTCCACTCCCAATCATTGCACAGCACCAACACTGTGGTGCTGTAAAAATGTCTCCAAGATTTACTACTTGCATGGTTTTACTTTTGCTTTGCTCCTCTGGTCACCGTATTTCGTTGAAGTTAGATTGTAATACCTAAAGTGTACTAGTGTTAGGAGTATGGAAACAAAACACTGCACAACACATTGTAAAGCTATCCTCCTAGGTTGTTGGCTCGAAACTTTGTCACCGACAAAAACTGTACCACTCGTTTCTCTGTGTATAACTAGTATGTTTCAAACATCGTCTTGCATACCTCTTTGCTTGTTGATTGTAAAAGTAATTGTATATTACTTATTTCATCCATTGCGCACACGCTTGCACCGAGTTTTGCTACTCCCCTGAGAGAATCATCATTGATCTCTCACTGTCGGTGAACCTTTGGATGGAACACTCTTTTGACTCTCTGTCAATGAAGATGTAGAAACCAGCGAAGCATTTTGAATTTTGAAGTAGCATGAATGGACCTTTTTTCCAATATTCTGAAGAACGGTCAGTAGAACGGTTTAGAAGTCAGTTTGTTGCGTTTCATTGATTTCGTTTGTGCAATGGAACGCGCGAAGTTGAACCAGGTTAAGTACTGGCAAGCGTATGTAACGAACTCGTAACACTTACTACTAGTGCTTTTGTGCTTTATTGTTTCTAGCTCTAGTATTACTAATGGTTTTTCTTTCCTATTTGTACAACCCGAAACATTGTATTAATCGTTTTGTATGCAACGTGAGTTAGCGTGCATGTGGCAAAGGTTTGCAACGACGTCGTTAACCGGCAGGGGAACCCTATCCTATACGTCTCCAACAATTCATAGAAACGCTTCATGTTCCGCTAATGATGAAAACACAAATTGAATTGATTTTTTTCACACCCGTACAGAGTTTTTCAAACAGTTCTTTTGATCGTTACAACACTGCAGATGACGTTACTATTTTCATGCGTTGAGAAGATTGGTCTGACCAGGGCTATGGAACAAAGTTCAGATGAAATCTGAACATCATCGCAGGTCTCTAGTTTTCTGACTTTTCACCATTTGTTTTCACATTAACGGCAAATGATGAAATTTATGACGGTTACAGCACCAAGTTACAGTAAGAACTAGCAACAAATAAAATGATCGAAACGCGGAAAAGAACCAACCAAATTTTGTTGTTTCGAAAACATCTGCTTTTACACGTTTGAAAGCTCAAATAAATTTAAGTTTCATCTAGTTTTAAACCACACACTGCATGTCGCTCGATTGTGTTATGGCATTGGCATGTTGTTGCTCTAGTCAGTTAGCTTTCTGTTTAGCATCATAGACTGTTTCCCTTCCGTTTCATTCGCTGCTTAATTTTTGTGTGTGAATAGATTTATGCTTTCTCATAAGCCAAACTGCGAGTCAAGTGCCGGCGCGTCCTGGCTAACACATATCGTCTTTCGATCTGGTCCGTTGTTACAGGAACGTACTTCAACTGCATTATGTTTATGGTTGCTTCGTCCGTGGTCCTGACGGTTGTCGTACTGAACTACCATCACCGGACGGCTGACATCCACGAGATGCCTCCATGGGTGAGTAGTCATAAGTGAAGGGATTCCATCGAGTCATCGCCCGCCTAACCATCGTTTGCGCAGATCAAATCCGTCTTTCTGCAGTGGCTACCGTGGATATTGCGAATGGGGCGGCCAGGTCGAAAAATCACCCGTAAAACCATCATCCTGAGCAACCGTATGAAGGAGCTGGAGCTGAAGGAACGGTCGTCAAAATCACTGTTGGCCAACGTGCTCGACATCGATGACGATTTCCGGCACCCGTGCTCGGGTATATCCGGTTCCACTACCGCCATCGGGGGTTCAGTGTAAGTAGCTGCGGTGCTCGGTGAGCCACCTTGTCCCGATCTCACGGTTCACTGCGTCGTTCCATACAGCTTTACGCGTCTTACAACGGTCGAAGAGCAGAACACCAGCACCGGATGTTCGCATAAGGACCTACATCACATACTGAAGGAGCTGCAGTTCATCACCAACCGTATGCGAAAGGCGGACGAGGAGGCGGAACTGATCAGTGACTGGAAGTTCGCCGCGATGGTTGTTGACAGGTAAGTGTGTGGGCACGTGGCGTGCCAGTCCGCTGCAAGTGCACCACTGAGTTGAATTGATTTTCTGGTTCCGTAATGCTGCCGCTCCGCCGGCGATGTTTTACCGTTCCTTTTTCTCCGTCCACTCCACAGATTTTGCCTTTTCGTGTTTACATTATTCACAATAATTGCGACAGTCACTGTGCTTCTATCTGCTCCTCACATAATAGTGCAATAAATTGGAGACAGCTTACACTAAACCAGCTACCTACGATCGGGCACCGTAGCGCGCTGTAGCGTTGAGTTTCGTACAGACAGGCAAAACATACCAAAAAGTATATATATATACATAGGAGCATATATATACACACACAAACACACGTATATATGTATGTATATACATACATACATGTATATACATATATACATATACAGATATATAGTATATATATATATTTTATAAATAAGTAGCATCGTAAGCAAATAGTCGCAGTGATTCTAGATAAACCAAACGATGGAAGATTTTAAACGAATCCAATTACCAAATCAAGCCGAACTGCCGATTCCATGTTCATATTCGTTCGCCGATGCGCGGAGGATCGGCGCTCCCGAGATGGTGTAGCAGGCTGAGAGAACCACCAACAACTGAGGTTGCGCCACCCAGGAGCCAAGGAATGCGGTGGCTGGCATCCGAACCACGTGCCAATCCGCGAACGTAATTCCGCGTGGAATTGAAGCCGCAGTTCCTATCGATCCGATTACCGAATTTGCCTGCGTTGTGGTTAAGTTTCGTTTTTCTCTTTGGAACTCCGTTCACCGTCGGTCGCGAACGATCGAAGCGGCGAACTTGGTGAATTTCACGGAAGTGCATGATCAATACCCGCAATAATGCGTACGTGACAGCTGGAGCAGCGTTCGGTTGCTCGTGTCGTGAATCAATCTCCGCAAACGCACACACACTGGCCAAGGGCCAGCGAAAATATCTTGCGTGTGTGGCGCGTGCCAAACACTAGAACATCGACTAACGATCGGAAGCAGCTGGTCACTGCAGAGATAAAATTAACTAAATCGAGGGCTAACAGTGGTCGCCGAGGCGCACACAACGTACACACCGACGTGTCAGGGCACGGACGCACGGGCGAAGGATGCTAACCACCATCCAGGAGCACACGGAGCTAAGAACGCTGCGCAAATAGGGGCGTTATGTGACGGAGCAACAACAGGGAAACATTAACACAGCGGAACGGAATGTAGCTATATATACTGAACGGGCGAGCATCTTGATTTGAGACGAGAACGCGGTTTGATACTGTAGTGTTGTATTTTTGGAACTAGTATACTAAGTGTACTGAAGGAAATCGAACTACTTGATTGAAGTACTTTTATATTGACGGCTCCTCATCTATATGTAGATGGTGTAAAAGTAAATTATTTTAATTGTGTTTTAAACAAAACCAATGCTACTGAATAGCACGACGCGGGACGATGCGGGTGTGTGATTGGGCGCTACGCGCACTACGCATGGTTGGAGCGTGCAGCATAGTCGCATATGCGTAACGAAATGTCTTAGCTCGAATTACTGATAAAAAGCTCTTATAGGTGCAACCAAAAAAAAGAATGAAAGAACCTAAATTACGACTATCTTATTAGAAGAAGCAAATCGAATAGGCGCAACAAAGGATTAAAATATATATTATTAAACACGACACGCTAGACACCGCGAAGCATGCGCAATGGAGGCGGCGGCCAGGGAGAAGTTGTCGCACTATAATAGCAAATCGCCACATCAACTCGCATACCCCAGCATTCCCTTCGACTAGAGCCAGTTATGCGCTGCTAGCGTTATTTAGTGGTCCCGGTAAAAGAGAGAGAGAGAGGAGTATCCAGGATGTTTCGGGAATCTCGATGCAGCTTAGTGATAGGTTTCAGATAAAGTTTGACTATTTAGACATCTGATCTGAATGCAACACTGGTTGCGGTAGGCCAACCGAGAGCTGAAAATCGACACCGGAGGAAAACCCGCGGCACACATAATACTTTTCACAGCATAGCAAAGCAAAAAGGGACACATAATGGAAGCCAACGCAAACGCAGAAGAAAACCATAATATGAAACGTTAGACAGATGCTACTCACGTTATTGAAATTACGCCAAATTGGATCGGAAGCCGATCGTTAGTTGAGTTTTTCGTCGCACGAGCGATCATCGCCATGCGTCAAGATTGTTACTGAATACTGAGAATTTGAGGGTCGCTAGTCGATGTCTGTTGAATGATAGATGATTATAGTATAGAGGTACTAGTCGGACGATGTACTGCTTACGTTCGTTGTTCTGTGGTTTTTGGGTTGTTTCGTTGGTACGCTACTGGAATTGATGCCAGGCGCTGCTGCTACTAACAGTGCTTTTAGCAACACTACTGCTACTACTACCACTACTACTACTACTGCTACACTACTAAAGCTGCTGCTAATTCTACTACTGCACCACTACTGTTACTATTGACTACAACTGTTACTTATGCTGTTTTCTTCCACCCCGGATGCTCCCGGACGTAGGGTACCGCTTAGCCGGCCGCTCTCCGATCGCACTACTCGAGGTGGACCCGCATCGAACTAAGTATACTGCGCACTATTTTACACAATAAGCGAGCGTCTCAATCAAAATGCAACATACTCGAGGAAATTGCAGCAGAAATGGAGCAAGGTTGATAGAACTTTAATATCTTTATATAATATATAGAGGTCGAGTTTATGATATGTTCCTTGCCAAATGACGTACACCATTTCGTAATGTTCAATTTTACTACTTTCGGACACGTGTATGTGTGAGTGTATGTTTGCCGAGGCAAGGTGTGCACCGTTTGCTGTCACGTTACACAAAGTATTTAAACAAAAACCCACCAATGCCGCACGGAAAGGAAGAATCATTTTGTACCTTAGCATATACTACTGGAACCACGTAGCTATTCGGTCGAGTACACTGGTCTGCCGACGAGTAGTGCATCCCGTCGGAGAGAAGCGTCCGGGGCTTTCGGGGCTCTCTGTTTTGCTTTCCAACTGTTACCCACGGCTGCGCGAGTACATATACAAATCAAAATAGTAAGGGCATGAGTCGAGCGACAGGAGCGCCAGTGTAATCAAGATATTGCCACCGTTTGTAATATGCACAAGTTTGGTCTTCTAACCTGGGGCTATAGCGGAAGACATTTCGAAGAGGATTATTGAGAAATTCTATACTTATACATGCAATACAAAAAAACCAAATATATAAATATACATATACATAGCTCTATATGTATATAGGCGAAGTTATTCATAGGTACGTACATATATATGATATATATGACTATATATATATATATATATATTCATTTACATTACTTGTGATTCTAAACGTAGGGATGAGTTTGATTCAATTGCCAAATTGCAGCACTGTTTGACACGCTTCAAAAAATGTGTACCCCAATACAATTGATACGTAGTGCGTACGAATCTCCGTAATCTGAAGGAGAGTGCCAGAAACTTAGTTACTGTTGATCTCTTACGTCTAGGTTGTATGTTATTTCATTGTCTTCCTGGACTAGGTTATTGTTTGTTATAGAAAACAAAAGAAACCATTTTAATTGCTCAAAACGAAAAACAGGAAGAAACGAAACTAAGACAAGAACTTACAACCGCGGATGCATGGCAGTTGTCGAAAAGGTGTCGCAATCGCGCCAAAACACAATACTCGATTACCAGCAACACGAAACAAGAACCATGCGAGAACGTACGAAGTATCCAGAGTGGCGCCTCCACGGTGCTAGCGAAACGACAACAGTTCACTGAGCGCCTCAGTTAGCCTCAATAATACACTACCGTGAAGGCTGATGGCAGGATTTCGTTCGTTCTTGATCGAGCTTTAAAGCCGGGGAAGCGTGCAAATTTAAATTCTTCGGTAGTCGAAGAGGGCCGTTCGGAGCGCCGTTCGAGTTCGAGCCAGTCGATCGAATCGAGCATACCGAGAGCATATTAAAAACAATCGTGAAAGAACAATACTATGCCCCATTGCGGAAGGCGACGAGAAAGCAGAACGATGTGGCATCGAATGTCCACCGTACGAAATTTTACAGTTTCCCGTTTATTTTTTTAATGGTTATTTAGCCCCAGGGGACAAATAGGGGTCGAAAACGGGGGAAACATGATTGTAGTAGAGGCCGTAACGCAGCTGTTACTGTTTGTATTGCAGATATATTTATACGATTCTACCCACTCGTCACATCTTCACTTCACGGCACCGGGACGGTGCCGCTGGATACCAGCCACCAAAAGATTTAAAGAAAAAACTGTGGAAAACCTATTACCAAAAACGTGCTATACCGGCCGGGATAGCGGAGTGCAACATATTTACGTACGATTTACATGTTCTTTCCGACGTGTTTTTCCGTTAGGAAGAGATTTCGTTGATGGATATTCCGTGCTACCGTGTGGCATAAGGCACCTGGCCCGTCTAGAGTGGCAACTGTTCGAACCGCTCATACCCCCAGCAGTCGCAATGGAAACGTAATACTTTCGGCGTCTAGTGAAACCCATACGCTCACCGGTGTTCCGCTTCGGTCACTTGTCGCGTCCGCGCAGGAAACGCTGAAGGAAATTATGGAAATGACAGGGCAATGGCTAACGACCAGATCTCCTTCGGATCAGCGTTCGAAAGCGGAACGTAGGGAACATTCATTTTCGAATGGAAACTAACCCCCCACAGTAGACCCCACCCCAGCATTAGCGCAGGATCTGGTGAGCTGCATCCGGGATCCTCCGGATGTTGTCGTACTTTCCGAGTATAGGAACCGTTGTAAGCGTGCTACGAACACGCTTCTTAATACTACTACTACTACTACTACTACTACTAACGACTAGCTGCTGCAGAAGAGCGACTTACTAATGTAAGCATTACGGCACCAATCGAACGCGGTTGCGTTCTTCGCGTTGCTCCGCCCGACTGCGGGCGGAGATCGACCCGTGGATATCTATATCAGATCAAACGAGTAACGTACATTTATCTACAGTGTGTTAAGGACGCGGGCGTATCCGTTTTAGGATATCCAGAAATGGGTGACATTATTTTAACAACTAACGAACAATTTAGCGAGCCCGCTGCCCGCATTGAGACCGCCAGCACCGCGTGGTTGGTTTGGTTCGGGGAGGCGAAGTGGACAGGGCTCTTTTATGCGACACATGCCAAATGTACCACTGACGACGGCACCACGACGGCCAGCGAGTGCAACATTTGGCATATTTGAGCACACTGCGGAACAGAAAACATTCAACAAACGTTGATGCTAGACATATGCCTAGGGGAAGACGGTGTGTCCAGTGCACGTGGTCATATCGGCCTCTGATGCAGGATTCCAAGGGAAATAGAGAGAGAGAGCTCACATAGCTCGACAAACAGTAGGAAAAACATTATAATTGGATGAAATAGTTATCGCGGAGCTTGCGAACGAAGTAGTTTCGGATTCGATTGTATCTTTTTTTAGGTATACCCAGTTTAACGGTAGTTTTGGTAGAGCAGAGAGCTTTGCTAGTGTGACATCATCTCTGCAGAACTAATTAGCCCGACTAGTACGTTACTGAAACGGAGATTACGCTTCCTTGCGACTGCTGGCCGGCAGTTCGGAAGGTGTTTCGCTCGCACTCTGCTAATAGATGGTAGCCATATTGAAAAACTAGTGAATGAATTTCATAAATTCTTGCCAATCAATCAACAGTGACATAAGAATGCTAGTACGTTCTTCTCGTTTCGATTACATATGCCCTGGATGGTACCGGGATGTCTGGCGTTTGCTACAGTCCGACAGCACACGTCCTTAATCACACACAACCGTACACTTCCCTCCACCGATCCGTTTCCCCGTTGATGTCCCGAAAAGTGGTCCGAAACCCGCTGGGTTCTACGCCGTCGTTTCGATGGTGTATGACACTTCGCTTCGCCAACTAGTTACCGCCAGGTCATAGTTATCCCTCCGCTCCCTGAGAGAGTTATGCTGTAAAACTGTTACGCAAGACGTTGACTACTAATCCCAGAGTCTCGGACGGAAGATCTATGTATGCCGAATGTTTTCAGTGAAAATTGCATGACATCACCGGGTAGCGAAAGGGGGGGAAAAGGAAAAGTAATTTTTACTAAATATAAGCCTGAAAGTTGAGGGCCTTAATAGTTCAAAATAATTACTAAAAAAATGTAAATAAGAATATTTTTAACAAACGCAAGTTTTTACGAAATAATAACTAAACGAGAGTCTGTTGTCGGCGAGTCAAATTAACAGACGGTGTTTCGTCATATTGACGACTATTTAAACAAAAACTGAAATAATTTTAAGAACACTGTGCGTAACGAAGGAAGAATAAATAGTACGGTTTAAACGTAAATTAAACAAACCACACCAGTTAAATAGAGTTGACAAAACGCAAAAATGAAACGAAACAAATTCAAACCTTAAAAATGAAAGTAGTAGAATTCAAATTTGGCCAGGGAAGAGACAGGAGGCACACGAGGCATCAACCAATAACTTGAGCAGGGACACAGAGCATTGCTGGAAGGGCGCATCCATGGTGCGGGACAGTGTTCGGAGCAGCTCGATCGTGGCATAGAAGCACCGTCAAAGGTGAATGGTTTGGATGGCCATGATGATGGAGCGAACCAACCGAGACCTAGAGAACAAAAAGAGAATACCACAGTGAATATCACAGTGAATCGATGGATATGTAATCATTTTCTTGTATCGCAATACGACAGAGCTGATGGAACTTATAGTTTTGATGTGTAAAACCGGTCATTCTGAGGAAACACGGAACTCGAAAACTGTTACACTACACGTGTACTAAAAGTGAAAGTTTGTGTCTGCATGTGTGTGTGTTTGTATATATACATGTTAACGTTTTATAATAAAATATCCAAATAATAATTGCGAAAAAAGGCTTTTGCTTGGTTTGGTTTACTTATTTGCGGCAATAAAAATTGAGAAGTTCGGCCACATTCGTGACATTTCTCATTCATTAGGATTCATTATTAGGATGGGCGCTGCGAAAGACGCGAGTAATAATAATAATAATAGTAATAATAGTAATAATACGTATTCCACAAATTTTTAGGCTTTGCAAACAATCTGTTTAGCAATCTGTTTCTTTCGCATTTGTTTTTAAACGTCGCAACGAATTTGTGCTATAATGGTCGGCGAGGCGTAACATGCTATAACACGTTTGAATATCGAAGCTTGAATCGCGGAAAGCTTACACCATGACACTGCTTGTACGAACCTTGTGCAGCTGCTGTGCAAACTATTTGGGTTTTGACGTTTTGGTAGCTGAGCCCGTCGAAAAAAAGATTTGGCATCGCAGAGTATTTAGAAAAAGGCATCCCAATAGAATAGAGTTATTGTTAACCATTGTTACGAAGTGAAGTGCAACAAACAGTATTGGTGCTAGCGACACAGGACGCCGGACCGAACGAGTGCGCGGAACGCTGATCCGAGGATATACATTGCTGCTACGTCCTGTTGTCAAAGGAGGCTGGTCGCTGGTCACGCACTGTACGAAAGAGCGGCCCTGAAAGAAACGTGCACTCAAATGGGTGCCCAGAGACGGCGATCGAAACCACACCAGCCCCTGGCGTAGGCTCCCGCACCGTTCTCCGCCGTGCCCGTCCTGGAACAGTTTCCTACTGCAAGTTGTTAAGCACGCACTCCCAACCCTTGGGGTAATTGCACCCTTCCAAAAGACGGCGGGCAAGGCCTACCAACGCAGAAGGTGGCTAAGGTAAGAGCATAAACATTCGTCAACCCCCACAGGGCAGAGCGTCACCCCGTCGTACAAAGAAACTACATTGTGTGCGAAGTGCGTAGAATGGATCAAGAGGGAAGTGCACAGTGCGGAGCCATGCAGAGTGATCGATCGACCAGACTCTCGGCTCGCTCCGTCTCTTTCTTTGGCCATGAGCATGGCATTCTGGTTAAAACTGTTTCAGCATCATTGTGAATACATTAACAACAAAAACAATAGTTTACGATCCACAGATCCGCTACAAATGCCCACAAGGTTTGGCCTACTTTATGTTTGCAAAAAATCAGCCGCAAGATCTGACGTCTAGAGCTAATCGCCGTCCGCTACTGCAAACGGTGTGGGTTGTGGCGTTCTGCAGATGTTTCCTTTCAATATCCAGGATGCCGTAAACTCCTTGACATTCTCCCGTCTCTTTCGTTCGCAAGATCGCCTTGCAGATTCTTCGTCTTTGCCCGGTGAGATGCTGCAGCCTGCTAACGAGGTCGACGAAGATGGCAACAAAAATATGGTCTCCAACATGCCGCTCCTGTTTGCGGACGGCTACCCGACATCACTGGACAAGATTACCGAAGAACAGCTGGAAAAGTTCATCCCGTTCATGGTTCAGTGCTCGCTGGCGCATGGAGACAACCACGCGCTGGCCGACTACAGGAAACCATCCTGGTGGCCAAAGGAAGTGGAATTCACGAAACCGTTCAAAAAACCCAAATCATTTACGGGGGTAAGGTGGTTGGCGCTTCTGTTCCGTTTCTGCCGGTCAAATTTTACACTTCGACTCTCACGATCGTTTACAGATCTGGCTACAGAAGATGCGCGAAATCGTAGTGTTTTGTTATTCGCATCATGCTTGCGTTTACCTGCTTCGATACTGCAATGATTTAGCTTCCTATCAGCACACGTCGCTGCGGTTTATCAATAACTACAACTCGACCACCTCGCTGTACGAGCGTTCCACGAACAAGCTGCTCGTGACATTCCGGAATGAGAATATGGTACGTGGCCTATCAGGCGGGAAAATTATCTACGCTGCGCTCACTTCCACTAACTTTTCTTTCTTGTCTTGCAGCTCTACGATCAGGAGCAGATCACCAGTCGGAAGTGCCTTCTACCGAAGCAATCGAGCTCACTATCATCGCAGGCTTCTCAGGAGGAGATGGTCATATCAGCCACGTTTGATATCTATCTTTGCGACAATTGCGATGCGGAGCTGTATTCGTACGGAGCATTGGTGGTGAGTCCCGAAATCGTCTTTGAACAACCGTTGCCGCGATGGGTGCTGTTCCGCAGGGCAAATCGCACTCAAAAGAAGTGACCGATAAGCACGATACGGTTAGAGTATTGATTTGCGAATCATAAAGTGAAAATCTTTGAAGTGGGAGAAAAAAACTACGCGCAACGGCCTCGCGCTACTTGAGGTCCGCATCAACTTTGTTTATGCACGCAATGTACCAGTTCTTATAAGAACGCGTGTGTCGAATCAAGCGGGAACAGTTATTCCCCTTTGATCAATTTATGACCTAATTCCAATTCTCCACCCTTCTGTCGTACTAAGCTGTTTGCAGTGCAGCAAAAAAAATCCGAGATCGAAGTGGTATTTACTTCTTCTTCTTCTTCTTCTTTGGTACTACAACGCTGTGCGGTCTTGGCCTGCACCAGAGAGACAATTGTTAATGTCAATTATCCCTGGTGCTATCTGTAACAGTTCGTTTTTACGGGCGGGGTT
Organism: Anopheles bellator; assembly: GCF_943735745.2. NCBI lineage: Eukaryota > Metazoa > Arthropoda > Insecta > Diptera > Culicidae > Anopheles > Anopheles bellator. Next base: position 18,894,459 of record NC_071286.1, on the reverse strand, counting down.
GTTGGTCCCGCGCCAACCCCCCCCTGTCAGCGCCGGTATCGGGAATCGAAACCATAGCCGGTTGAGTGACAACCGATCCCGGGATTCGAACCCTGGTCAGCTGCGCTGACAGCAAAAAGCGTTACCGACTACTCTATCAGCAGGGATTAAGTTGTATTTAACATCCAACTTATTACAGCATCTCACTGCAGTAGGCAGTTTTCTGTATTTGCTACCAAGCGCGGAAATCGGCCAATAGAGAATTGAAAGTATTTGAGAAACCCATTGAGATTTTGGCACAGCTACAACTGTCTATCATTCTGTCATTGGGGATTGTCATTAATCGTTCTATGGTCATAACATTGAAAGTGCTACATAAGAACAATCCCACAAGTGACAATGCAGTGCTTCTAAAAGACACTGACTGACCACTGACCAATCTACGTTAACGCGAAATTCTACCAAGTAGACCTCTTACAACGTGCTTGATGAGTAGGTTGTGCATTCCGTTGATCTGCTAGAGCATTCCTGGGATAGGAAAATGGAAGAATGGCTCATCCGCCCCCGGAATAGAAGGAGTAAATTTTCTGACGTCATGTTATTTGTTCAATATTGTTTTACAGGAACACGAGAAAAGCTGCCTGAACGAGCAGATCGATGACGAGCAGAGTGACGACGACGACGTAATCTTCTGTGGCGAATTTATCGACGAAATAAATCCGCTCGGTCCAACTGCCAGGGAGCGGGCCGAACTGCAAAAGAAGACTGCCTTTCTGTCGCAGAACTTTGCACTGTGCAGTAAAAAAATCTGTGAGCCAACGGCCATGAAGGCTCTCCCGGCAACGGATGAATGTGGTGGAGTTCCTACTGACAAGAGCCCAACGAAACGTTCTCGCATGGCCAGACGCACGCGTGGTGTAATGACACTGGCCAAGTGTGCGCAAATTCCTTTGTCTTCACCCGTTGGTCAGTATCTCCTGCGGACGACCAAGACCATTACAACAACGGCGTATTTGGCCGAGCGACACGAGCGCCTTGAGCGCTTCTGCCATGCGCCAGCGCTTCCGCCCGGTATGGGCCAATTGATTCGACAGCACCGCGGTAGTGCGATCAATGAACACGACGGACCGACGGTGTTCGACCGAAGACTCCCGAAGTGGTTGCTGAGCAAGCCACGGGCAAACGGATCGATGCCTGGCGGCAGTTATGTGCCAGTATCGTTCAAGCGTCCAGCGGACGATACAACCGAACCCTACCGGGTGTACAAGTTTCCGCGCCGCCAGTTATCGGAGCGCTGCCGTTGGGAAAACTATTTGTTCTACAACAAACCGCTCCTGGCGCGGTGTCAAACGTGTGCGGTACAACTGAAAAGACTGAATGCGGACGAGCTGAAAGTGCTGTCCGAATGGCCCGGTATCGCCCGGGTAAAGCACGAAAAGGAGCAGGCAGCACTGGAGCGGCAGCGACGGAATGAGTTCGTCGGGAATGCGACGATCATCGACAGTATCGATCTCTGCTCGTCGGAAGACGAACAGGTCTACAGTGACAACGACGAATGCGATGGTACTGTTGATGGCGGATTTCACGAGGCCAGTGATCCCGAGGTAGATGTAAGCAATGTTGAGCAAAGTAGAAACGAACCACACAACGATGATGACGAGGACTTTGAAACGATCGTCATCGAGGAGGAGGAAGAGGAGAGTGCGCAGGAAGACGAGGGAACCGTGCCTCTGCCGCCGCCGTCGCTCGCTAATCACCGGCGGAGTAGTGTACATTCCATCATCCAGCTGCAAACGAACTCCGTCGTTCCTGGTACCCTGCTTAGCGGAAGTACGATACGGTTGAACCACGCTCTATTCACCGGTCTCACTAATGGCGAGCTGCTGAGCGACGGTCGGTTCGGACATAAATACACGAACTGCAGCACAACCGCAATCACGCTGACTAACTCAACTTCGAGCATCGCCAATGGCGAGCTGAAGGAGAACCGTGTCAACGGATGGTTACAGAAGGGCCTGGCCGTCCAACCATCGTCGACCGAAGGATTCTGTAGTATAGTGGCGCCTGCTCCTCGAACAAGCATCGCCGGACCCACACAAACACACACCGCTTCGCACATTCTGCTGACGTCTCCGCTCGCGCCCAACACGGTACTCGGTACGATACCGATGCCGTTCACATCCCGTCCGGTCAGTTTACAGCCGAACGGATCGGCCACCGTCGTCCAAACGCTCACGTCGGCGGCGATCGTTAACCAGGCGGTACGCAAGCGAATGTCGGTTCCACGTGCCGGTGGTTCGACACCGGGCACGGCCGTTACCGGAACCACAGCAAATCTCCAGTAGAACTTTCGTCTGTTTCGTCTAAAATATCTCCTCGCTAATGCGCTAAAACAGGTACCTCACCACTCCACAAAGACTCAAACAAAATTGCCGAGGTGTAGAGCACGAGTTTCGTGGAGACTGACTGAACGGTGTCCATGGCTTTTTTTTCTGTGATGTCCAAGGAATAGAGAGCCGCTTGAAAGGAGAAATAGAATCATGAAGCGTTCACAACAACACCCGATGTGTTTGTGTTTTTATATTCGGCACTCTATTTTTGAGCGTGGCTCATGAGGCATTTTGTGTTATCAGTGCCACTTTTTTCCTGTGGATCTCCTGAATATCAATCTCACGTAGACGGGAAGGCGCGAGTTGTTTGGAGCAGATTAGGACTTTTGTCATTTGGTTCATCACGGCCACTCACTTCCTTGCATCACAACGGTTACCTCATGATACTCGTTGTGCGGATTGAACTGTTTTTGTTCTCCAATTACATTTTTGTACTATTAGTACCAATATATCATCTTGTACAGATGACGCCAAACGCACTCAACGCAAGGTATATTAAGGCCCAATGTTATAAATTGTAAAATAATAGAAATCATTCAACTAGCGAAGTAACTTATTTATGTACTAATTATTCTTTTAAGACGCACAACGTCATGGTATTGTACATATCTGATCGATGAAGCATAATAAACGACATATAAGATTAACAAAAAAATAAAACGTTCCAATCTCTGCCCGTCTGCTAAAGTTGAGAACTCCTTCACTTCGTGTCCGCGAAAGGAACGGCGTCGATTCCTGAGTTCAAAAATGCCAAAGCTGATTCAAAACTAGACTCCCCACTCGTGACTTCACTTAAAGATTTTATTCGGATACGGTTGCATATGGCTTTAGTGGGAAGTTTCAATATTAACAAACGAACGCATTACGTATAACATCAGAAGCTGCAATTTGGCATCAGAAACAAGTAACAATCAATTGCCGTAACGTTCCGTGTAACGTCCACGCTCCACTGCCCCACGATCGCTGCCGAAGTCCTGTGGAAAAACAAATCAGTCGAAAGAGAAAATCATGGTGCAACTGTTTGGCCGTCAAAGTTTCCTCAAACTCACAGTCGGAGCTGTTGGTTTCCCGCGGCACAACCGAGACACGCCGCGAAGCAGATAAGTTAGCCATCCTACCGAGGGCCCGTATGGCATTTCCAGTTTTCTGAAACGTCAGTTTAACCGGTTGAGCAACGGTACCGAGGTGCAAACGGTCGGGAGCTTACCTGCCACTTTCTACGGATGATAAACTTCTTCAACTTATCGGTCCGGATCTGGTTGACACCAACGCTGTCGCCATCCTTGAGCGAAAGCCACCCGGACTGCAGGCACTGCTGGGCGCTGAGCCGGTCCTCCTGCCGGCCCCGCAACAGCCCGGCAATGAATTCCTTCGCCTCGTCCGACACGAGATCGAAAGCTTCGTCATCAAAGTCGTACTCGGCGCGTGTAATGTTACTGAACGTGTCCACATCGTTGTCCCCCATGAACGGCGACAGACCGGACAGCAGCACGTAACAGATGACACCGATGCTCCACATATCCGATAGCACACTGATCGGTTCGTAGTTGATGATTTCCGGCGCAATAAACTCGGGCGTCCCGAACAGGACGCGCGTCGGGTTCGACGCACACAGCTGCTGTGCCAGACCGAAGTCAATGATTTTGATCTAACGCCAAAGGAAAAAGGAGGGTGGCACCGAAGTTAGACGAATACACTCGATCACGGACCGGCTTTGCCCGCGTCCCGCCCGTACCTCGTGGCTCGTTTTCGTGGCGCACATAATGTTCTCCGGCTTCAGGTCCAGGTGCACGATCTGTCGGCTGTGCATGTGCTCGACCCCGTGGCAGATTTGGCGCACGAAAATGATACAGTCCTTCTCGGTGAGGGTGAAATCGTCGGCTACCACCCGCTCGAAGAGCTCGCCGCCCGAAATGTACTCCACGACCATCACGATCTCCTTCGGCAGCTCGTACGTCGCGAACAGTCGCAACAGCTTCGGGTGCTCCAGTTTCTCCATGATGGCCGTCTCCTCCCAGACGCGTTCCTTGTCCTTTTTCAGAATACACTTGACCTTCTTCGCCGCCAGCACGGCACCATCGCGCCGAGCCTTCACCTTGTAAACGACTCCGAACCGGCCCTTCCCGACCTCCTTCACCATCTCGAACTGCTCCGCAAACGCACCGTCGGCCGTGAACGACATCTGCGGGGCTGTCGTCGACGCGGGCGATGGGTGGTCATCGGCCAGACCGCCGATGGCCGTCCCGCACAGTTCACCACTGTCGTTGCTACCGTCGGCGGCACTGCTACAGACGCTGGCTCCACTCGATGCAGGACTTCTGATCGATCGCTCCCCACTCCGACCGCCATTGGTACATTGGCCATTCGCCGGGGGCTCGGTCCACGCGAGTAGGATGGGCTCACTGGCGGGTGTCGGAGCACTCGAACCATGCACGTTCTCGGCCCGTATTCGAAACCGATACTGAAGCTCCGGGACAAGCGGTTCCACTAAGCAGGAATACGAATTCGGTACACGCTTGGCACAGATCCAATGCCCCTGGTCGTTCCGGTCGATTTCGATCCTGCAGATTGGCGGAAAGAGGGGGAAACGTAATGGAATGGAATGGCACGATTACGCAGCCAGCTCACGGGGGGGTCCCTTACACAAATCCCGTTATGGCACTGCCTCCGTCGTACGGTGTGGCATTCCACGACACGGACAGTGCCGTCCGGTTCGCCACGGTCACCGTGGGTCGTCCTGCCGGTGGTTCCGGTGGTGACTCGACCCGCAGGCACATCGACAGTTCCGTTTCCGGGCAGGCCGGATCGAGTTGAACGCTGTACTTGCCGCCCTGTGATGGTTCGATTTTTGTCAGCAAAAGCCGTGTCCGTCCCGGTAGATTGCTGGTCGTGGCGTTACTATCCGCGATGTACCGGCCCTGGAAGAGTCGCGACCATGCGATCACGTCAATTACTCGGTGCACTTAATTCGCTGGACGATGGAAATTCGAATTGACCACAGCATCCGCATTGACGATCTAATCAACCATCGACTAATTGATAGCCACCAAGTTCCCGGAAGTTCCCGAACACTGGACGAACCAACCCGCAGGCCCGTACTCACCGAGTGTTTCCAGCGCAACTCCGACAGCGGAGTTCCCTGGTAGCAGGCCTCGATAACGACATCATCCCCCTGGAGAACCACCTCGTCCTGTAGGCCATGCAGAAACCGCAGCTTCTGGCCGGTGCTGGTACTGTACCGGGCGATCTCCCTGTGCTCCGTCGATCCGACGAACGCCTTCGGCAGCACGCACAGGTCGGCGTATGCGTACACCCCCCGCAGGCTGCAATCACTGGCCGGGGTGCGGGGGACGAAGCACTTTACCTCACCACTCTGCTTGTAGCCGCTGTTGAATATCCGTAGAATGTGTTCGCCATCGTCGCGAGATTCGATCTGCGGAAGGAAGATCGTACCACTCGGTGTTAGCCACGCTTTGGTGATCCTCGTGGTGAGCCTCGAAAGTTTAACTCACCGAGAACCCTTTGGTGCCGCTGGTCACTTCCGCTCCACGGACGTACCATCGGAGTGGTGCGTCGGGCGGGTGGACACATGCACAGTACTCCACGTTGTCACCCTCGACGGCAATCTGCGAGAGTGGATAGCGCACGAAATCGGCAGCGGCGGCGGCGGTGTCCGGCAGGTCAATGCTTCCATTTTCGGTCGCCGATTCGGAGGACGGTTGTTCCTGCTCGAGCACGTCCAGGTAGCAGGTTGCGGTAAGCTGCTGGGTTGCCGTCTCGATGGTGCACTCGTACAGGCCGGCGTCATCGAGGAATGGGTCCTTCAGCCGTAAACCCAGCATACCGTTTCCGTGGTCGATGTAGCTGCAGAGAGAGAGAGAGAACACGGTTACATCCGCGGGAAACGATCTATCTAAGGCCACCGACACTTACGCGAAATCGATCGAATCCTTGATCGGGCGGCCATTTTTCTTCCACAAACACTTGAACAGCTCGGAGCAGTGCAGCTCCAGCGTGAGCTCGACCTCGGTCCCCTCGATCACGGTGATCACCTTCGGCAGGTCGCGCACCAACCGGGGCATCTTGTCGATCGGGACGGACCACTTCGGGTCCTGGACGTCGATTTCGGCCGACATCATCTTGATGCACCCGTCGATCGTTTCCAGCACGCACGTGTACGTGCCCGAGTCGGACGGTTTCGCCTTCTCCAGAATCAGCGACACGTTGCGCTGGCTGACGCTACGATGAAATATCCGGCCGTCGTCCAGCTCGCGCCCATTGTGGAAGCAGCGCACGCTCGGGATGGACGGCGCGTAGTACTCGGCGTTCAGAATGATGTACTCACCGACCTGGGGCGAGTAGTCGTTGATGTGGCGGTAGATGCGGATACTGCTCGTCGCTGGCACACTGGTGCGCTTGATGCGGTTAATCGTTCGGATCTTCTCCAGCACGACCAGCTCGATCGTCCGCTCCACCCGACCGCTCCCATTCTCGATCACCAGCTGGTACTGGCCGGCATCCCTTGGCGCCACGTTCTGGAGCTTCATCGTGCACAGCGAACCCTTGCTCTGGATCGTCACGTTGCGCGAGGCCGCCGTCAGCGGGCGCCCGTTTCGCTGCCAGGACATGTGGGGCGTGGGGCTACCTTCGACGATGCACTGAAAAACGGCCGTCTCATGCTCGTACGCTTCGATCTTTTGCGGGACGTAGATAAACTTCAACGGTACCACTGTGGCCGCCATACTGCCCTGTTCGGCAGGAGCTTTTGTGTTTTGTGTGCTGGTCGGTTGATTCATCGCGGCCCGGCCAACGTCCCGGCCGTTCGCGTCTCTTGGTTCTGTGAAATTGACGAAGAAGACGAGGGAAACACCCAGGTCCAGGTCGAACCGAGCTAAACAGATTAATAAATACGTATCATAATCGTATGATGTGATCGACGGCTGATTCACGACGGCGAGAGCTTTCCGCTGACTGCCGCAGACCCGGATGATGAGTCATACTCGGAGACGTGTCACAGTCGCCAAGTGTCAACGGAAATGCGGCATTGCCATTTAATCGCAAATAGCTGGCAACTCCACGTGCCACCACGACAAATGGCCACCAAGGAAACCCGGAGCGCCGGACCCCGATTTGGTGTGGCCGATGGAAATGAAATTGTATTCCATTTAACAATACCCCCTCCGAAAACGCGCGAACGGCCACGGGATTGCGATGCTGCCGCGGTGGCCCATATGCGCGCCATTCCTCTTAAGGCAGAGTCTTTGACGGGGCGCGCAGAAGGTCGTACTTTATGGGTTGCCATTGTGCCATTGAGTGGCATTGGTGTGTACGGTCGAGGTACGAGAAGCGAGGTACGGTTCAGGGACGGCTGGGACGCGCGAAACGCCGTGCGGTGGTAAAGAGGAGGCTCAAGAAACAATGTCATTCGCTCCTTTTGGAGAGTGGAGCATCTGACATTATGTTGAGAAATGTGCAAGAAGTTATCTCCCGGACGTGTCACCATTCGCGTGGCACGTTCACTTCTTTCTTTCTTGTTCCCTCTCTCATCCGCGCAGCCCAAAGCCCCATGCGGTCCGCAATGGCGCAATGGTTTGGCTAAGTTTTGGGATGCTTTTGGGCTGCGCAATCTTTCCTTTCAACCGTGGCGCCGAACTTTATCGTGTATGACGCAATCACAACATCTGGGATCCTTGCGAAACCGTGTAGATTGTAAAAATTTATATGTTTGCCATTTTCGCCAAACAAGTCTGTTGTCAGGGTTGATCATATCACTCGCAACGAGCATGTCAAATGCGGCTCGATCAGCGGCTGTATTCTTGGGGTATTCCATCGTAGGCGTGATGCAGTAGAGTATGGAACGACAGATTTTCCATTGTGAAACCCTTCCAGCTGTATAAATAGAGTCTTTGCGCGACATTTTCCTTACGTGCCTTCCAATGCATGGTCGACACTCGGCCCGTATGAAATGATGCTTCAAATCAAGTGTTACAAATGGAAAGTATCACGGTCAGTTTATACAAACTGGCCCAAAATCGTAAGCTAGATTTTTCACACGTTTCAGGGTCCATCAAAAGATTCCTAACACGCAATTAACATTGAAATACTCTGGAGCTAGAGAGCAATGTATTCGAAAGTGGAGTTAGAACAAAGACTCACTTTCCAAACCCACATAAATTGCGTTGCAACAAAAAGGTGAAAATACATTGGAGGGCACCAAACCGCTGGGAAAATCGAAAATCAAAATTGAACCTGAAGAAGAACTCATTTACTAGGCAACAAGGCAAGGTTCAAAGCCTTCGCATGCTAATAGCGCTACGATGTTTTGTAACTCACTTCTCGGTACCAGCTAAAGGCCATTGGGTAGGGTTAATTGTTGGCTTGAAGCGTTACTTGCTGCTCTGATGTTAATCTGTGCAGATCAACATCTTTTTCGTCCTTTACTGTGAAAGGCGATTCTGTTCGGCACTATGTTGTCAAGGACAACCCGGCAACGGCTTGCACAGCATGCTGGCCCCAGGACTGACTCCAGTTGGTGACGATCAGCTGGAAGTTATCTGTAACATGCCGTGCGATTGATACGCGCCATCCGTCTAAACACTTAATTATACGCCTGGTGGCGCAAATGACGCATTAGCAGCGGTGCGAACTGAACGGCCTTTGCCACATCCGAAAATGTAAGCTTCTGACCGGTTTTCACCGGCGGTGCTTCCCTTATCAGCTGCCTCGTCACGTCACTCGTCGCGGAGCCGTTAATTAGCGAATCGCCTCGCTTCGATCGGAATTCCTTTTTGAAAAATCTGCATCTTTGCTGCGCGCTTGCGTTAAGAATGTCACACGTGCTCTACTCACCGGTGACGAATACATGCACCGTAGCGGCGGCCGTGCCGTGCCCGTTCTCGGCCACGCACCGGTACGAGCCCGTCTGCTCCCTGCGCACGTTGACGGCCTTGAGCGTGGCGACGCCGCCACCGAAGACACTCCGGTAGCAGCAGCCGGGCCCGGAGTCCGTTACGCGCACGCCGTCCTTCTCCCAGCTGATGCGCGGCGTGGGCGACCCGCGGACCTCGCATTCCAGCCGGAATTCCTCGCCCACGGCGCAGCGCACCGTCCGGTGCAGTTTGGTGACCTGCGGAGGCCCTGCGCCGCCTGCTCCCAGCGGCGCACTCATGCCGTCAGCGGCGGCAGCGACGGACGGTGGCGGCGTAAAGCTTCGCGTGCTTTGCGTGCGTGGCCCGGTCCCCGTATGCCCTGGAAAGGGAATGAACGAAGGCACGGCGGTGAAAGCGCGCCGATTCGCTGCTCCGTTTCGCGTTTTTGCTTCCTTCTTTAGTTTCCAGCGCGAGCGCGAAAAGTGGGGCAGACACCGCGACGGAGGGCTCCACTTCTCACAGCCGCACCCCCCCTTAAGGGTGTCGGGTGCGGGTTTCGGGTTGCGTGCACTTCACCGGGGGCCGGCGCGCGCGTGCAAGAGAGCGGGTGGCAAGATAGAGAGACAAGTAACCTTGCGCGCGCGTAAGCGTGTTGCGCGTCCCTGCGCCACAGCCACCGCCAAATCCAAAGGTCAGGCGAACGACGCAGCTGGGAGATGCGCGCCTTTATCGGCCCATCACGGGTGGCTCGTTTCCGGGCCGCGACCCGAACCGATCGCAAACCGTTCTTTACGCCACCCGCAACCGAACGATCGCTTCCGGTGGCGCACTTTGCCCGCCCAACCGTCCCCAAACGCACGTTTTCGGAACAGATTGAGGCGCCTCGCGTTGGCCTCTGCTTCTTCTGCTTCTTCCGCCGCGCCGAACCGGACCTCCGTGGAAGACCTTCGAAGTGGCGCCGATCCGAGCCACGGCACAGCGGCCACGTTTTTCCATCGCGGACCTAACTGAATGGCCATTTTTTGTTTACTTTTTCACTCACGGCGCCCCCCGACAGCCCGACGTGATGTTGCGGTGGCCGGCGAATCCGCCGGCCGTCGGATGGTCGCCCGTGGTCGGTAATTAATTGCAACGCACCTAACACACCCCGAAAGGGTCCTCGGTTCTGGTGAGCGGGGTGAACCGTTGCCACCGAACCTCGTCCTCGACTCGTGCTGCCCTGCTTGGCGCAAAGCCGATAGCAACATGCCCAGACGACCGATCGATCTAATCGATCGAAATTAAAGTAATGAGCCCGAACGGGTACGATGGGGAAGAAAGAGAGCGAGAAGCCGAGAGCGAGAAAGCAGAACTTGAGGGAAACGGAGCTCCGCCGCGTGTGGCGCTGGCTCAGGTCGTGCAAGCGAAACCGGGTTTTCCTTTCGATTTCGGAGCGGCCCAAAATGCTTTCTGCTGACCCAAAATGCTGACATTTTTGACAAAACTCCAAAACGAAAACCCAGAATGACAGGCAGTCAGACGATCGTGAGACGATCGTCCCGACTCCCCACTAACTAGGGCTTCCTTTGGCCTCAGAGAGAGGGAGAGAGAAGAGTGAAGCATCGACGGAGACGGAGTATGCGCGTGTCACTTGATATCCCGCAATCAATTGAGGCTATCGATCCAATTCGCAGCATCCGCCTATCGGCCACGACCGGTTGTCGGTGAGGTTGGGTCTCTGGCAAGCGCAAGCCGGTTCTAATCGGCGCTAATCAGCCCGCACAGCACCGAGGCCGCCAAGGGCAGGTGAGACCAGAGGCTCCGCACTGCACTGGGCCCGCCAGCGGCCTGGGAGCCCCCCAAAGGCAGGGCTCGAAAGACCGCTCGATGAGCATTACACCGAGAGAGAAAGAGAGGCAGATCGGGTGACGCATACGTTTCGCAACACTGCACAACAACACTGCGGCCAGGGCAGCCCCGCAACACCTGCCCGCCCCCCCCCAATGGGTACGCCAAAAAGGCTCGCCTAGCCGAACCGTCCCGCGGATCCATTCCACGCCGACACCTACCAATCAGCCAGCGGCGGGCGAATAATTTACACGCATTCAAACAGCTTGCGGGCAGGAGGAGCCTGCTACTGCACTCTGGGCCCCGGCCGCGGCGGGCAAGGTAACGACTGTTTTCGGCAACCTAAAACACACACTCGCACACGCAATGAGACGGGCAACGCGCGACCGGCTGTAGAAAAACGATAAATAACGCACCGCAAAAGGCGCTACAACTTCGCGGTGACCTTCAGCGTCTGACTCTGGCGCGCGACACACTGTCCCTTTCGCACTGCACCTCCGGAGGCCCTTATGGAGGGCAGAAGCGGGCCGGAACGCGTCCACCGAGCGCGAACTGCAAGCTGATCGCGCGGAGACTGCGCGGAGATACGACCGATCCGAGTCGCAGGCGAGCGACGAATGACGACGGATCTGGCGCCACCACCCGCGGCTCGCTAGCCGATCGACCGGGCTGGGACGGGTTGTCGGCCGGGGACGTTCCAAGCATGGTGTGGGTGCCTCGCCCGGGGAGAAGGTGGAAGTTGTGGTTTTCAGCGTGACTGTTACGAAAGACTGTGCGATGGCCGCCCTCGACAGTGAGGAAGAAGTGGCGCCAACCGGGGAAGGCCACGACAGAGAACGGTTTCTCTCAAATATGGAACACACGCGCGGGCAAAACATTCGTTGGGATAGGTTCGTCTCGCTCGTCGCGACACTGGCCCCTTATCCGGCTCAGATGGTCCACCTTTGCCAACCGTGCGCGGTCGGAATCGGAAGCTTTCCGGCCATCTGCCTGAACTCCTGGAAGCTATCCTGGAAGTACCTTCAATGAGAGGAAGAGGGAGTGTGTTCAGTTATTAGTTTTCTGGACCGAACGGAACCTGTTCCCCTGTGCTCCTTTCTGGGAATCCTACCGAGATTGCAGGCTGTTGATTGACACACACGCTATCGTGTTTCATCCATATCGACTTTTATCGAACCCATTTCCGCTGGGAGCGTTTGTTTTGAATGCTTACTTTCAGATCGGAAGCTTCGTGGAGGTTAACTTACGATGCAGGATGGACGGCCGGTTTTTTTAACGACATCCCGCACGCGAAAGAAAAAACACGCTCCAAGAGCGTGAGAATCTACGGACGACTCAATGCACAACAATCCGAGTGCTTGAAGAAGGACACGGCTGTATTAAGTCGAAAAATATGGCTAGACCTCAAAAACATCTCCATCTCCATTCAATCCAAAACAAACCCTTCGTTCTGTCAACCGCTGCGCGTTATTCAAACCACCGCCTAACCTATAGAAACCTTGGGCAGGCTAAGCTCGAGCGCGGCCCGAAACTCACCACACCGCATACAGCAACCGTGGGCCCGATGTACGCACGCGTGGTGAAAATGTCAAATTAAGTCAATTGGAATTGTGTGGTGCATCTCCGAGGCGATTTGTGATGTCGGTTGTTTTATGTAATTTTTTGTAAATAGTCGCCGTGCGCCGACGGTTTCGTGGTCGTGCTTGGTGCGGGGGTGGCTTCTAGCTGGAAGGTAATTGTGGGGCACATCAAAAGCAAGCGTTGTCGGTGTCCGGAGCTGCCCAAAGGGCACGGTGCAGCAGCTAGCATCCGTGCGGTTGTGATTGTATTGTCGTTGCGTCACACGCTCGGCGGCGGTCCTGCGCCGTCGGAATCGACACACAACACCGTGAGCCAGGGTGACGACGGTAGTCGCCTTCGTATCTTCTTGTGACAAGGGTAGGGATTGATAACAGAGTTGCTCGTCTCCTCGCTCGCAAGAGCGTATCAGCGGCCTGCCAGAACCAACACATCCGACGACCCGATCCGATGCGGGATTGTGACGAGCTAGCTTAAAGCTTCGTAAGGAGGTGCTCCTCGATCGTTCGTACGCGATCGAGTGGTGGAACTGACCGATGGAACTGATGGGTAAGGCGTGCGTGCGTGCGTGTGGCGTGCTACGGTTTGCGGCTGCGGCACTTTCCAACCCGATTTCTGTTGCCACCAACCAACAAACAAGAATTGCATAGAAAGCGGACCACTACGGTGCGCCCACTGGTGATGCGGCTCCGACGGAAGATCGACTGACCGAGTGATCTTGTTCGATGGCGGTTGCATCGCAACCACCGTCCCCGGAAGCTTGTAAACAATCGTGCAGAGGATCCCCTGAAAAGAGGACAACTCCCCCAGCCGTGCGCGCGCGCGCGAATCCGGTGCTATGCAGCGGCGTAATCTGCTGTGCTGGCGGGCGGTCATCGTCAATATTATGCCTTTTAGTTTATTTGTTGTTTTTGTACAACGAAATCGATTCCTTTAATCGAAACCGTACACGGAGGCTGCGTGCCGAGCGGATCGCGAACGTCGGTTTGCTTGCCGCGGACGCGGATCAGGGCGGCCATAATCTGCCGCTGGGCGAGTGGGAGTGATAAGACCCAAATCAAAACAGCGATCAAGACGGTGGCGGATTTTGCCTCGCCAGGCTCCTGCTGTGAGGTGAGCCGTAATTATTCGCTCTCCCGGATCCACTCCACGCGGACAGCTCTTTGTCAACAATAAGCGGCAGGGGCCACTCAACAGCATTGCTAGTCAAACATTGACGATGATGTTAACGACGAACGATGATGATGATGATGATGTATGAAATTACAGTCTACGTTGAAGAGTTTAGCGGTGGACCTGTTTGAATAGCAGCATTTTTTGTGAGTAATCCACGGTCTCCGATGGGTCGCTGTGTGCAGTACGCGCGAGCCGCGGACCCATCAGGCCCGCGTAGCGTAGCAGCTGCGTGACTCGCGTTGTTTTTCCACGCAAACAATTACGCCAACTCAGCGGGTGAAGAATAAAGAACGAGTACCAAGAAACAGAACTTAACGGCGCTCGGTTGCTTGCCCGTCGTCCTGTCGCTACGTACCGTGGCCCATCTTGGGCCCCCGGTACATACCATAATGATCGTGTCATTCTTCACTCGTGGCACATTATTGGTCAGATAAGTGGGTGCTGGTTGATACGGGTGCAGGATGCCGTCGGGCGGTGGACGTTGGTTTGTTTGGTCGTTGATAATTATCGATAGCCAAAGCCAGGCGACGCGGTCAATGCTTGCGCCGAGAGCCTCTGCCCAAGACGTCCGGAGCCATGCAGGAGACCCCGATACGATACTGCAACCCTACTGCTTTGCTCAGCACAAAATCGCGCGTCCGAACGAACCACCGAAGTTGAAATTCGCGTTCGGCGAGAACAAGACTTCGTCCGCCTGGCCGCTTTCGACAATCGTAGCCAATTTTTCAATGAAACAAACAGTCTAGCTCGCCGCGTGAATGAGGCACTAATCTAGATGGCTTTGCCTTTGGCTCTGCCGGACAGGCTGCCAGATCGCAACGACGGCAGCAATGATGCGACCGGTTCAACGATCGTACCACGCGCTGAAGACGATCAACGCTGATCAATGGTGGAGCGCGTGATTTTCTTCTCACTTTCATCAGGAAACGGTCATCGCGCAGCGGAGCCAAACGAAATGGGATGGAAAATTTCGCCCAATTTTCAACTCGTGTCCAACTGGTTCCGAAAGGGTTCAAAAATTGTTTGAAAATTGCTCGAAGGATCCGAAACGCTCTCGCGGGTGAGTGTGGATCTAATCGGACAGCGAGCGCGCAAGGGGAATCAACACCGGTGAGGTGAATGCAAAAAAAAGAAACCCTTTTTCATCTCGCCCCAAAAAGAATGTGATAAGCGAGATAAGAAAAAGAAGTGTGGCACCTCGTCTCGCGACGTTGTAATGAAGCAAAAAAGAGTTTCCTGATTGTGTAGTTCGCTCACGAAGCTTCACAACAGAGGCGCACACTCACTAATCGTGCCTCGGCAAGTGTAGTTCGCTACTGATTACGGTCGCGCCAGAGACGAGGGAGGTGCCGCGGGTTTTCGATCGCCAGCCATCACACACTCGCCGCTGATCGGGTGCCAGGCCAGGAGGGTAATCTGTCGGCCGTTCGGATTCGGAGCGGCACAGGCCAGGAGCGCGAGTTCCGCGATCGAGGAACACACATACGTTTAGGGCGCCAGGGAGCTGCCACGACGCAGGCGAAGCGATTACGCTTTAGGATTTGACACGCGGAGCCTCCAAGCGGCAGCATGATGATGCAGTTTTTGCCTCTTACAGAATGTGTCCCACTGCTCGCGAGCCAATATGCTGTTACCAAAATGTCTAACACCGGAATAGACTACAACGAGCTGAACGATCGCACCAAAGGTAAGCAAGTGTGCAGGGGTCAGTGTGTTTGTGCGGGTGTCGTGTGAAATAGTGAACTCTGTTCGACCAGGACCTCCGTAGAGCGGCCGTAGGCTGCGTCATGCTTTCTGGCTCCGATAAGCAAGCTTGGAGTGTGATTGTGTTATGCTTGTGTGTGATGGGCACGACACTCCGCCATAGATGATCTAACAAGCGAACCCGAATTCGATTAGTGTGGCTAATTATGTATGTATCTTTCCATGCACTCCCCAGGAAGCCAAGATAGCCCGAGTCACACGTCCGACACGGCGTATGACTCATGCCTCAGCCCGCTCCAGCCGAGCGATGGCTGTAACTTCAATACCACCATCAACGTGTGCGCCATTTGCTGTGATCGTGCAACGGGCAAGCACTATGGCGCCGCATCTTGCGACGGTTGCAAAGGGTTCTTCCGGAGGAGCGTACGGAAGAACCACACCTATTCCTGCAGGTACGGACGCCGCCACCGCGGAGGATCTTTGTATGCTTGTACCACATCATTCCTTGTTTTACAGATTCTCAAGAAATTGCGTGGTGGACAAAGACAAGCGCAACCAGTGCCGCTACTGTAGGCTAAAAAAGTGCTTTAAAGCCGGCATGAAGAAGGAAGGTACGCGGAATCGATTGAGGCGCAACTGTTCCCGTCACAGTTAATTTGTCCGTAATACTTTCCCTTTTCTTTCCTTTGCTATTGTCGCTCCTTTGCAGCGGTTCAGAATGAGCGCGATCGCATCAGCTGTCGCAAGCCAAGCACGGACGATAAGAACACCATCGACGGGTTGTCGGTGAAATTTTTGCTGCGCGCGGAAAACTTTAGCCGCCATTTCGGGGCGGCCCTGGACGACACGAACGATGCGGACGAAGCGGATCTGTCGTCGAAGCGGTTCGCCAGCATCAACGACGTGTGCGACTCGATGAAGCAACAGCTGCTGATACTGGTTGAGTGGGCCAAATCGATACCGGCGTTCGCGCAGTTGCAGATCGACGATCAGGTCGCCCTGTTGCGGGCCCACGCCGGTGAGCATCTGCTGCTGGGATTGTCACGCCGGTCGATGCACCTGCAGGACATGCTGCTGCTTGGGAACAATTGCATCATCACGAAGCAGTGCCCGGACGCCAACATGTCGCCCAACCTGGACATCTCGCGCATCGGGGCGCGCATCATCGACGAGCTAGTGAGTGCCATGAAGGAGATTCAGATCGACGACTCGGAGCTGGCGTGCATCAAGGCGCTAGTGTTTTTCGATCCAAGTACGTTCCCGTTCCGTCGCAAACCATACACACGGACGATCACTTATCAAGATCCCGGTCCCGGTTCGACCGCTGAATCATTAGTTCGGCTGTG
Organism: Anopheles bellator; assembly: GCF_943735745.2. Taxonomy (NCBI): domain Eukaryota; kingdom Metazoa; phylum Arthropoda; class Insecta; order Diptera; family Culicidae; genus Anopheles; species Anopheles bellator. Next base: position 18,877,590 of record NC_071286.1, on the reverse strand, counting down.
TGGTGGTTGCGTGACCGACATTGTATTCGTTGCTGGTCAACATCATGTTTGTGTTTCGTACGACCTAACCTTATTACCGACCCATTGCATCATTGTAGGTGCTAAAGGACTGAACGAACCCGCCAAGATTAAATCGTTGAGACATCAGGTACTAAACAACCTAGAAGACTACATTTCGGATAAGCTGTACGATTCACGGTAAGGACGCAAACTCGCTCGTGCATGCCGGGGAACGCCTCCGCTACTACGCTCTGGTCTCTCCCATCTTCAGGGGTCGGTTCGGAGAGATTTTGCTTTTGCTACCCGTACTCCAATCCATAACGTGGCAGATGATCCAGCAAATTGAGCTTGCCAAAATGTTTGGTGTCGCACACATCGACAGCCTGCTGCAGGAAATGCTGCTCGGAGGTACTGAGCCTTGCAATCGGCATGAAGGCTGTTTTTTTTCAATTTGCCATTCGGTTTGTCTTGCAGGCGATACGATTGATACGTCGTCGGCAATCACCTCACCGATGAACGCGATGAACACCAACAACAGTCCATCGGACTCGTGCGATGGCCCGCAGCTTGGCAACTCGATGGGCACGAGCGTTGACGGGTCACACGACCAGCAGCAACAACAGCAACAACAACAGGATTCCTTAGTACAAATGTCGTCGCTGAGCGGTTCCAGCTACGGCACCGATGCCGACAGCTTGCTGATTTCATCAATGGACACCATCGCCGGGCCGCCGGCTGGTCCGAGCGGTGCTGGTGCCACTAGCAACTACTGTAACCGTGCCAAGCTGGCCGGATCGCCCGGTGCGGACCCGTTGAGTGCCCTGGGTGTTGGACGGACGACGAGCGGTGCTTACATGCCTCAGTCTGGTGGACAGCGGCACGGTATCGGTTCACCGGATGCAACAGTCGTTGCCGACATCTACTTCCACGCCCCGACGAGTGTCGGTGGCGCATCGCTTCAGCTCGACACCGACGTCGCCATGTACAACAACAACCATCTGAGCTGCTGCCAAAGCGAGCTCGGGCCGAAGGGCTGCGAGATGGTGAAGATCGAAACGAAACGTGAGCCGGAGAATGCCTAACTCTAATATTCCACAAATCTCCCGCACAGCGCGTTAGGCAGAGACCGAAGGAGCGCGAGACACAACGGACATTTTCATGTGCGCGAGGATTCCGGGGTCAAGACACGCCTGTGAATCCCGCTGCTTCCCATTTCTTTTGTTTGTTTTGTTGTTTGATTTGATTTGGTTGTATTTTTGTTGTTTTTTTCCTATCGATGTTCCTAGCGGTGGTTTTGTGTTTCACTTCCGAATCGGTTTCTCTTTATTTCACTTCATTACTGTAGGCTGTTCGGTTGTGGGCAAATAATCGCGATACGTTTTTTGTTTTATTGGTCAGTTGATAAGTGCGGAAGATAAGCGCAGAGTAGGTGGCAGATTAGATTGGGTGGAATGGATGACCGTTTGTTGGAAGAAAAAAACCCTTTCCTTGACCGGCTGCGGCGGTGTGCCTTGTTGCGTTTTGTGGCTGATGGTGTTGATATTTGTTAGAAACTTGCCAGGCAAGTTAGGAAATGTTTAGTTTAGTTTATGAAACAAATGTTTGACTCACTGCGTGAGGGTTTACTTTTTGTACATATATTCCGGGTGCGGTGATTCGGGGGCGGTGATTTGTTATACTCTTTTCCGTAGGCTAGGCGTTCCCTTCACTCCCGCGTAAAGGAAGCTATTCAGAGACTTGTTTTTACTTTCCTTTTCTGTTTTCTGGGACGAAAAGTGCAAATAAACAAACGAAAAAGTTGACTGTTATTTACTGCTGTTCTGTTTGTCGGCCTTATGATGAATGCCAATAACCCCAATCGGTGCCAATTGCTTCTTTCTTTTGCGTCCGAAACGGAGTTATGTTATATAGTTATATTTAAATCTCTATTCTAGATACTAGAAAGTATACTTAAGGAAAATGAAGCGGTTAGCCACCGTTCATGGCCTTTACCTTACGCTTGACACTGTAGGTCGCCCAGTTCGCTCGGCGATCGCTGCCACGGTCGGTGCAAGTGAAGGAAAAATTGATAACCGTTGGCACGACCTGGCGTGTGACACAAGGCAAGATCGCCAGTCGGTCCGTAAGCCTTCGAGGTGCCTATCGACCAGGCACGCGATCGTTGTCGTCGTCGTCGTGGCTAAACCGACATTGGTGTACTGCGGTGCAACACCGGCACCTTATGCAGCACCCGAATGCGTAGAAAAGTGTCCTTTCATCCGCCTAATCGTCGGTAGTGATCAGTGTGCATCGAAGCCACGTGTATGTGTGCCGTGCTTTCATCTCACAACAAAACTACAAAGTTCCTACAACGGCGCAGCAGCTGAACGATTACGAGCGAGGGCAGCTGCTGAACCCTTGATCGCGGATGCTCGTTTCAGTTATCAGCCGCGATCGAGTTCATTCGTTCTAGTGTGTCCGCGTGCTGTGCCCCTGTCCCGAGACTCCAGTCGTACGTTCCGTACTATCGTACGTATCCTTTGCTATCCGGTGTGTAGTGTAAAGACCAACTGAGGACCATAGAAGGAACCAGGCTGTTGGCGCTTCCGATTGCTTCCGATCGTAACGGCCCACGATCGGACGGCCGCGTGTGGACTCTGAGTTGTACGGCACGCGCTGAGTGAGTGTTCATTCGTTCGGCAAACAACGGCACGCGGGAAGAGAGCCGATTCCGCGGACCGGGGTCGGGTTTCGCGGTGTCCATCCGGGACTGAGTGTTGGTGGTGGAGCGAACCGAGAGCCACCATCCGGTGAGCCAGTATGGGTGCGCGATGAGATATGATTGTGGCTGGAGAGTACCCTTAGTTTGATTCCCGGTGGCCGCGCGAGGAATGTGGCGGCCGGAAGCGTGGTGCGTCCCGCTCAAATTGTTTTGATTCGGAACGAGGAATGCTGGTGTTGTTTGGTTGGCTGGTGGATGTGATGAGTCCGCTTTGTGCCCGCATGACACACACGGAGCATAATTTTTATGGTTGTTTTTGCGCCCGTCTCCCTATGCTTTGAACGCAACCTTGGAACCTCGCCTCGAACAGATCGTTTGAATAGGAGAACGAACTAATCGACGGTAGCAATCGCTTCGGAAACATTGAACACGTTTTACTTCAACCTCCAGTTCGGTCCGCGGGTTCCAGTTGTTTGTGTCGGAGTGTTTTGTTTGGAGTTTTTGTTGGAGTTACGAAACGACTGGCTAGCGGGCCACAATGGCAGGACTTTCCGTGGCAAAATGTTGACAGAAGCACAGGTTGGGCAGCAGCACAAGAAAGAAACGTGTAACTTCGATCACCCTAAATGCATACCGTTCCAAGTGTTCTGGGCGGAATGGGGAACGCCAGTTTCACGCATCAGCAGCACCGTGCCAATCGGATGCTGGAAATGATGACACATATCAAGCAGAACCACCGCATCGAGGACCACCGTAACCTGGACGAGTGGTCCTACTATGCGAACGGGTCGACACTGGAGTACTACGAGATGCCGATCGACATGCGCTTCAACTCCGGCCATCTACTCTCGATCATGGTGTATAGGTAAGGGTCCAAGATCGGTCTCTTGAGCTGCTGACCAGCGTGGCCTTTCCTTTCGCAGTACGCTGATGGTGTTTTCGGCCATGGGAAACATCACCGTGTTGAGCAGTCTCGCCCAGCGGAAGGGGCGAGCCTCATCGCGGATCAACATTATGCTCGCCCATCTGGCCATTGCCGATCTTTTGGTACGACTGTGAACTTTGCGTCGTCACTTTCGCTAAGGTTTGCTGATGCCCGTTTCGTGCTTTGTAGGTTACATTTCTAATGATGCCACTAGAGATTGGGTGGGCCTACACGGTCAGATGGTCGGCAGGCGATCTGATGTGCCGGGTGATGGCCTTCTTCCGTACCTTCGGCCTCTACCTTTCCAGTTTCATTTTGATCTGCATCTCGATCGACAGGTGAACCGCGCGTGGTGCAGTATTGTAGGGCAGTGTCCACTAACCTCCTGACTGATCGCTTTCAGATACTATGCCGTTTTGAAACCGTTGAAAGTACACGATCACCACCGAGCCAGGCTAATGATTTCGACGGCATGGATCATGTCCGGTTTGTGCAGCTTACCACAAGTAATTGGAATGGAGCAAAGGTGCAGCAGTGGACGGCGGAGCACTAATATGCCTTCTGTTCTCTCCTCTACCGGTAGTCCTTTATTTTCCATCTCGAACGCCACCCAAACATTACTGTGTACGAGCAGTGCGTCACGTACCACTTCTTCGAGGAAGAAGTTTATGAAATCATCTACAACGTGCTGGGCATGTGCTTCATGTACGCACTGCCCTTGGTGGTTATCCTGTACTGCTACGGATCCATCTACTACGAAATCTTTAGCCGTACGAACCCACGGAACTTAGGTAACTTGGGGCTGGATGAGAGATCACTCTTGATTGCTGCTGTCTTGATTGGTGTGTTTGTGTCTTGCAGAAAGCTTCCGACGCTCCAGCATAGACGTGCTGGGAAGGGCGAAAAGAAAGACGCTACGGATGACCATTACGATCGTCATAGTTTTCGTGGTCTGCTGGACTCCCTACTACGTGATGTCCCTCTGGTAAGGAGATCGTGAGCAAAAGAGCAACAGAGCGCAGCTAACACGCCCCTTTGGCTAGGTACTGGCTGGACAAGGAGTCGGCGAAGAACGTGGACCAACGGATACAGAAGGGACTGTTCCTGTTCGCCAGCACCAACAGCTGCATGAACCCGGTCGTGTACGGTATCTACAACGTGCGAAAGGAGCGTCCCAAAAACAAACTGAAGCAACCGGAGAAAAGCGGCAGTAACGCGATCATGAAAGCGTGACAGTGTGGAGAACCACTTTGGTGTGGCTTGTGTTGATGTTCCAAGGTGCTAAGCTTCGCAGCGATCGAACTGGAAACCAATAAAACTATTTCTAAAATGCCGACACCGACTGTGAGAGCAACTTTTATATATATTTGAATCTTTGTAGGCTACATTTAGTCGTACATGCTATGATTAGATTTGTTGAGGTTGTTGAACTGAACTGAGGTGTTTAGCTTCGGTGATCCACCTGAACTTCGCGCTGCAAGCGCGGTGGCAGCTCGCGATAGATCGCTTCCGGTACGTTGTCTGCAATGCGTCAACGTCATAGACAATCAGGATATCGTAATAGAGTGGCCGCGGGAGCCAGTTCACTTACCATTGCATCGATAAACCAGATCGGACCAGATGATCATCTCCTGCGAGAAGCAGAACACCCCCAGCCGGCCACCCTTGAGGGTGGAGTCGAAGATGTTACCGGAATCGGCCACCATCTGATCGCCGTCAAAAATGCGCAAGCGGATCAGCCCGATCTTGGGCCGATGCAGCAACAGCCACCGGTAGGCGGTTCGCTCCGACCAACCCACGTTGCGGGGATCCTTCCACAGCAGCTTCACCTGATCCTTGGTGTCGCCCGTGTGCCACAGGCTGTTGCGCAGCATCTCGCCCGGGCCGGTGTTACTGTTGATCAGCTTCAGCTGGATGCCCGGTTCGGCCGACGCGCGGAACGGTGTCGCCTGCCAGTACGTCTGAATGTTCTTCTTCCACATCACCGCGTAGAACTTGTGGTTGTCCTGGTAGCTGAAGATGAACCCAACGTAGTCATCGTCTATCTCCGTGTCGACGAAGAAAGTGCCCTCAAAGTCCACACCACCGAATGCGTCGTAGCTGGGGCGAAAGAGACGACAGATCGGTCAGACTATCGGAGTGTGCCACCCCCCTCATTCCCCCGGTTAACCTACCCAACGGCCAGGCCAGGATCACTGTTTTGCGTTTGCACAATCTCGGCACCCTTGTTGTAGATCACCCAGTTCGGATCGATCTGCGAGTCACCCTCCGGGTCGAGCACCACCGTCTGGTACGTGCGGAAGTCCGTCGAGAAGATCTTGGAATTGTTCGGGCAGTTGTCGATGTAGTTCGGTATGAGATCCAAATCGAAATCGTCTTCGCAGATGTCACCGATTCCGTCGTCTGTAAGGTAAGAAAGTAAGCCGTCGGCATCAGGCACCGAGTACTTCGCATCCGATCGCTGGGCGCATCCTCACTGTTGGCATCCGTTTGATCCGGATTGAACACAATCGGGCAGTTATCCTCGTGGTTCAGAATTCCATCGTTGTCGGCGTCCGTGTCGCACAAGTCACCCCGTCCGTCACCGTCCGAATCGAGCTGGTCGGAGTTGGCCAGCTTCGGGCAGTTGTCCCGACTGTCCTGTATTCCATCGCGATCCCGATCCAAATCGCTGTCGCACGCATCACCGATCAGATCATTGTCCGAGTCCAGCTGCACGGCACAACGGGGTTGCACGGTTAGTTTAGATCGTTTCGGAATTCCGGAGTCAACACGCGCGAAACTACCTGATTCGGGTTCGGTATCTGCGGACAGTTGTCACAAACGTCCCCGATACGGTCCCCGTCCGTGTCGAGCTGGTTGAAGTTGCTCACTTTCGGGCAGTTGTCGTCCTCGTTGCGAATGCCATCGTTGTCGATGTCCGGATCACAAGCGTCCCCGAGTCCATCCTTGTCGACGTCGTTCTGATCGACGTTCGACACCGTCGGACAGTTGTCGCACGCATCACCCTGTTTGTCGCCCCCGTCCGCATCGCTGTCGTTCTGGTCCGGATTGTGCACCAACGGGCAATTGTCCTAGAAGCCACAGAGCTACGATCAGTCCGGTCCAGTGGTTCAGCGCGAGCCACGCGAAGACTTACTGGATTGTTCAGGACTCCGTCGTTGTCGGCGTCCGGATCGCACGCATCGCCGATCCCGTCGTGATCCGCATCCTCCTGGCCCGAGTTCGGAATGTTGACGCAGTTATCGGCGCGACACTTCTCGTCACTGCACAGCAGGTTCGTGTCTGGCCACCCGTCCAGATCCTTGTCCGAACCACAGAGGAACCCGTCGCCCGCCCAGCCTACTTTACACTTACACCTGGACCGCCGCGGGAAGCAAACCGATTAAAAGATCGCCCGGACGTAAGGTTGCCGGACCGGCCGTTACCTACCGGTACTTGTTGTTTCCGGCGTGCTTGCAGACGGCGTTCGTATCACAGATCGTCCCGTCCGCGCACATCCGATCGGACGCCAGACACTCGTGTTGCGCCGAGCTCCGAACGAAGCCTGCCCTGCACCGGCATTCGTACGATCCTTCCGTGTTGTGGCAGGCCGCGTTCGTCCCGCACCGGGCCGAGCCATCGGCACACTCGTTCCGGTCGGTGCAGCGCTGTCGTTGCATCGAGCCGTCGAACGTGGCTGCCGCAAAGCCTTCGTAGTGGATGCCGACATACCCGGAAGGGCAAGGATCGCAGCGAAACCCGGGCGCCACGTTAGTGCACCGGACTCGCACATCGCACGGTTCCACCAGGTCACACTTGGGTTTTGTGGGGAGAACAATTTAAGGTAGGCACATTAGTGGTCAGCGAAGTAGTACACCGAAGGCGATGGCCACCACACAGTGGCCCAGAAGCGTGAAGCAACATCCCGGCCACCCGAGGGGCAAGCACACATACCTCGTCCAGATCGTGACAGGCGGTACCGTTGCCGGTGAACCCGGCTGGGCAGGCACCGCAGCGGAAGAACGGATGCTGCTCTAATCTACTGCAATGGACACCTTCGGACGCGACGTGGAAGCACATTCCAGCCGGGGTGAGGATACAAAATGAGGTGTGCGGTAAAACGTTGTGGTTGCATTGAGAATTGAGTTATGGTTTTTGGTGATTCACCCTTGCGTACCGCACCGATGGTTCGTTTATTTTGCTTAGCAACTAAAAAGACCTTCTCCGATCCGAAATCCGAGTTTTATACCCGATAACCCCCGAGCGAGTTAAATGGAGCACTTAAGGTGAAGTCACCTCGACTGGGGAACATTGGAGCAATCGATCGTAGTAAGCCACAAACACGGGCTGATCAAACTGCCGGTTTGTTAACTTTTGAAACGTCAAACTTCATTCTGGAAATCTCGAAACATTTAGTAAACAGTTTAACATTTATGGTGCTTATGTTAATAAACAAAATTGTCGCAGTCGGGGCTCGGAAAACCCGCACGTCGTGCAAGAGAAGCCAATCCACCCGAAACGAGTGACTGGTGCGTATTTTGGACTGGCGGCCCATCATCGACATATTTTCTTCGAAAATGAAGAAGGAGCCGCCGTAACCGTCGATGGCCTACTGAGAAATGTTGACTCTTCGGCGGACGGCACTACGTGTCGTACACACTCGATATTTTGCGCCCCATCTTCCTGTACTCCAACACTAGATGGGACCGGCCAGTGGCAACTAAAATAAGTAACTCGTGAACTCGTGCCGGTGAAGCGCCGTATCGCGGAACGTCATCGTTCGTTTAATCGTGTGTGAAAATAGGCATTAACTTCGCCAAGAAGTCACTCTAATCGCAGTAAGTCGCGATCGGCGCCACAACGCCCGGTGGAAGCCGGTGCTCCACAAAGTTGTTCCCCAGCTGCACCGCCAATCTGCCGGCGGTGATTGTTTACTGATTAAATTCATATTCATTCTTCTTTTCGGAAAGACGCCACCAAAACCTGATGCAATCACTCGGGACGATTACTACATACAGCTGAAGCGTACCGCGGCCGTGATTCTTCAGCAGCACATAAACCCAGACCAGAAGTAGTAGACTAACGATCGGATCGCGTTTATTGGTCGTTGTTTTCGCAGATGTATTGCCGATGGGAGGTAAGCTTACGGTTAAGTACACACTTCATGCGGTTGATATACGGTCGAAAGTAGTACAGTTTAGCGAAGAAAGTAAAATAACTCATTATCATAGCAGTGTCAGCTGCGCGTCACCCAAACCGGGCAAGAATGGTCGGACCCGATGGAATATTATTGGCCATACACATACACAGAGCGAGACGACCCGTCGTGGGGGTCGCGGTTTACATTCACAACGCGTGTCGCGTAACGAGCTCCGTGGAGTAGGTTTGTGGGTGGAAGTGGATGGATGGTGGTGAAATTGGTACGCCCCCGGTACCCGGAGGTACCTCCGCTACGACAGTCCCGTAGGTCAGCGCAGGTTAGAAGGGGGTTCGTTTGAATGCAATGACTTGGATTTTGGGGAGTTACTGCAATTACTGCCTACCTGCCGCGCACGGTTTGTCTTCGCAGGCGTCCCGAAACCGGCACTGCTTGCCGTCCCCCTCGTACCCGCCCGGACACGGTCCACACTGGGCTCCCTCGACCGTGTCGTAGCACTGGACGCCACTGCGGAGTGAGAGAAAACCGGCCAATTGAATCGTGCACCAGAGTGACTTACTTCCTAACGTCGGCGGCTACTTACTTGAAGCATGGCTGGTCCGCGCAGGTCTGACCAGGGCGACAGGTTCGGCCATCGCCAACGTACCCCCGGGGACAGTGGCCACAGCGCATGCCGGTCGACGTGTCGTAGCACTGTACACCTGCGAGACATGGATCGATAAGCACGTGCATCCTCGTCGTGCGTCCGGACGTGGGGAACTCACCCGGGAAGCAAGGATTGCTGTACTGGCAGTTTTCACGCAGAGGCTGCGCCTGCTGACAGCCGGCACAGTTCTCGATCAGTCCGCGCAGATAGTTGACCTCGTGCCGCTGGCCCTTCACCTCTTCCTTGAGCTCCTTCACCAGCTTGAGCAGCTCACCCAGCAGCTTCAGAATGTTCTCTGGCGGGATAACCGTGCAGTGGCGGTGTTAAGAAATGGCCGACCAAAGGAAAGTCCCCCCCCGCGGTCAACACGTACCGTCACAGTCTCCGTGGATGATGGGAATGTCGCCCCGGTTCGCGGAGAAATCGGTGTGGAACTCTTGCTTGTACTTCTCCGCCGTGTGGTGCCAGTTGCGGATGTCGCGTTTCTTATTGCGCTCGGGCAACACTTCGCCTGCGTTGCGTCGGGAAAAAGAAGGCTGATTTTACTGTCCTCGCGCCAAGCTACCAAATTTGGGTGGCCACCTTTAAATGGCCGCCCGGTTTAGCCTACCCTGACTGTTCTTGTTCTTCAGCATCTTCTCCACCGTCTGCTTCTGGCGCGAATGATGCACGGAATTGCCGCCGCGGCGCAGCATCTTCTGGCAGCTGGCACGGCTCAGCGCTTTATCGAGCTCGGAGTCCAAAAACAGCGGATACTTTCGCTCCCGGAACTGCCGGGTGGGGAAGACAGCGAGAGCAATGGTTTTGGGGCATGAGTGATTGGATCGAGCACACGGTCGGTGATAGAGGGCGGCCAAATTACCAGCTTGACGGTCGGCTCATCGCCACTGGCGAACAGTTTGGCCAGGCTGACGTCCAGCTCCTCGGCGGACGATTGTTTACAGTTCATGTAGACGGTGACGGTGCTCTGGTGGAACGCGAACGCCAACGATTTGATCGTGGTCGATTCGTTCAGATCGTTCAGGATCAGATTCTTCGAGTACACCTTCGCGTGGCTGTTGATGTCGATGGTCACTATACGGGGTATCGGCGGTGCGCATTAGTGGGAAGCGTTTCAAGAAGGCGCGAGCGCCCTAATGGAAATGATTTGTCATTTCTGGCCCCGGGCCGTCCGCCAGCTTACCTCGCTTGTTTTTGCGATCGAGATAGAAGGAAAACTTATGCTTCGATTCGGGGAAATCGATCATGAACAGGGCTTCGATGGTGATTCTAAACTTCCGACGGGGTCTGCAAAAAGATGCGGGCGCTCATCAAACGGGGTATTCTACGGTACTTTGTACACGGTGGATTCCTACCTTATGTGTCTCAGCGATATCAAAAAATCATCTTTAATGTATTCCTCCAATTCGGTTGACGCAACTACGGTTGTTTGGAATCAAAACAGAAGCAAACCAAACAGCATAAAATTTGAGGCAAATTCGAAAGTCTTCAACAAGTAATGGGGCGGAAGGATTGGGATACTCAGGGTCTCAGGCGTACTTTACTAAGTTACGTTTATATCTTAATTCATTGTTTTTTCACCATTCACCACTGGATTGCAGCAGAGACTCATAGCATGATTGGGGAACTATGGGGAATGTACTAGAAGCCATTGCCATTGTAAAAGTCACGTTCACATGCCTTCGTGGAAGGTGATTTCATTCTTCATTCGCAAACAAGGAACCCTCTTGAAGGTCAACTGGGGGTTATTACAGAGCACTGGAATACACTCGGGTAATTTATGCCAAAATAAACCCTTCTTTGAATCATTAGAAAGATACATCAAACCTAACTGGGGTACGAATGTTTGGAAATTTTCGTACCCCAAAAACGTAAGCCTCTCGGTTGCGTTCGGCCTCAACGCGTTTCACTCACCAGACGCCGAATTTGCTCAACAATTGCACCGTTTTCGTTGGAATCGAAGAAGGCGCCGCTTAAATCCCGTTCTCCTTTTACGGGCACAGCACCTCCAGCAACCGCCGGCAAAGCAAGCGCTGGCGCCCCAAACAAGAAATTAATTTCCATAAATCAATCAATAGCGCCACCAACGCGCCAACGGCCACGACGTTATTGTTTCGTCCGTGGGCGCAGCTTCCAGGCGTACCGAGAGACTTGAACGAAACATTATTCACCACCCCATTAAGTGCCCCGGGAGGTGTCAGCTGCGATCGGAACTTTGGCGATCGAACCGCTCGATGTTTGCGCCCGAAACGGGTGGGCTGATCGGGCCCACTTCCGCCCTCGGGAACGACGGCGGTTCTACGGTTGCGCAACATTGGCGCACTTACTGGCGACATTCGGGTCGGTCGGTCGTCCACAGAAACAGATCACTTACCGGGGTCAAGGGAGAGTGGTTGCACTTGCTGGATAAACACGAACACCGACAGCAGCAGCAGTAGCCCGGCCAGCGGCAAAGAAGACGCCATGTTGCCCACGTGCTGAAAGAGAACGGAAACCGCTGCAGGTTAGTGGTCACACTCGGTCCGAGACGATCGACTTGGACCTAGCCGAAGATCCTGTCTCCGGCCCTGGAACACCTCAGGCCTAATGAGTTGTTTTATGGCACGAAAATTGATACCCCGAAATGAAGGCGATCGCCTCTTATCCGGGAGCTCCTGGCAAACCAATTAACACTCCACGGAGCCCCAGTCTCTGGCAGCCAGCAGATCCGAGCCCGCGTGCAGGTGCATGCGCTAATGAGTTCGCGTAGCGGGGATAACAATTTTTGGGCGTTTTTCTTAGTCGGAATCGTAAATCAAGCCTGTCTGCCGTTCCCACGGGGGATTGTGTAGCCATTCGCAAACCTCAGGTCCAGCAGTCTCCGGTTGCCCAATCGATTGCCACTTTGCATTGCATACGGCACACTTTTATTAATTGATATTCTGGTTCCTCCCGACATCTGGCAACAATCCCCCGCGGGATCGTCCATCGTACCAGGTACCAGGGTCGGGTGCGGTACTGATGGGTCGAGCTGATCTTCTGTTTCTCTTCACAACCCAAAAAACAGCATAAGAAACACTGGAGAAAAAAACTACAAATCTCTGAACCAGAAAAGCTCCCCGACGGGCGCACGACGAAATAGGTGACTTGAGCGACATCGTAATGTCGACCTGCCTTCCTGTCCTCTTCCGCCCCGCACACAGACACGCACACACGGTGCGTGTGCCTGCGGGGTATCGCGCGGGCTCTTGCGGGCCCTCAGGAAGGTGCGAGGATCGTCGAGTAGAAACAGGAATTCCCATCCCCCAAGAGAACTGAACTGATCGACGACGAAAGGCGGTCCGGAGCAGTGTGTCGGTGGCAGACGACGGCGGCAATCAAAACCGAAGGCGCACCGCGGCCAGGACGGACGGGCGGGCGGGCCGGGCGGTGGAAGCAGCGCGAGGTTATGTGTTCGCCCCGCGGAGCTTCGGAATGGTGGCGCGCGTAGGCGTCGGTTAACACGGCGACGGCCGAAGCATAAGGAGAGACACGCGAGAGAGAAGAAAAAAAGGCGTGTGGGCAGAGACCACCGCCGCCGCCGCCGCCACCAGCCGTGGAGGCTGCACCCCGCACCCGGGGTGGAAATCGCGCTTTGATTCGACCCAAACACTCTTCTCCAAGACCGCTCCAAGACCTGCTGCTGCTGCTGCTGCTGGGCTGCGCCTCCTGCGCCCCCTTTCTGTACCGAGCGGAGCGGTGTTCCTTTGCCCCCACGTCCGCGGGCATCGAAGTCTGGACGAAGCGCTCGTGGACGAAGGAGATCGGAGTCGAAGCATATGGGATTTCGGGTGACAATTTGCGCGTTTCGGAGGTGGTCTGCCCCAAAATAGACCTGCGGTCCGGCTGGACCGTGACGGAAATAAGCGACCGTCTCGAAAACCCGACCCCGAACCGTTGCCGGGCGGGTCCGATTGGACGATGTTTGGGGAATTGCCCAAAAACCCTGCCCAACAAGTTGAAGGACCAACTTCGTTCCGACTTCTCCAACGACAACTCCCGTCTGCGTCTGGATCCAGAGCTGGCGGCCCAGAATTAATTCCCCAAAACGTTCGCCATCATCACTCACTGGTCGGCGAAACGGAAGTCACTACGCGATCGATGAGGATCCCGGACCCAGAAGATGCACCGAGCACAACACAACACACCAACCACTCGCGAACGACTGGCGAGCTTTGGGCTCCTACGCGTCCCGTGAACCGCCACCAACGACGACGACGCCGGGCGATCTTCTAGAGTCCTGGATCTTCACAGCACAGAACGCACCCACCACTTCAGTCGCGATCCCCGATCCAGATCCCAATATCCTACGAGACGCACACACACCGACTCACCATCCGAGACCCTGTCTCGTTCGAGGCCCGAGAAAGATCAACCAAACGCTGCGCGATCTCACAGCAGACTAAGCGCGCGATCGCGGACCACGCGTCTAGACGTGATCGCGATCGCGGGCGCTCGCGTCTCCGTGCTGTCCCCCCGTTCCCCCCGGGACTCCTTCCCGCCCCGCTTCTGGTAAGGTGGGCAGCAGTGTGGTCTGACCGGGCGGGGTGGGCAGGTTTAGAAGACGTTACTTAGAGTGGCGCGCGTTTGTGAAACAGATTACGATTATGATGGTCACCGGGAGGTTTCTTTTCTTTGGGTCTCTTTGGGTTGGACCCGAAAAGCGGGGGCAGGCCGGATTGGAATTTTTGGATCCACGAGGCCGCGGAAGTCCGGCCACGCCATGACGATAAACCTGTCACATCACGCGCAGCATACCGGGGGTCTATAGCGAAATCAGCTGGATCCGGCCTGCTCCAGGGCAGTCCGCGCGCTGGTCATTACTGTCTAATGGGTTGGCTAATAAAACCGAAAAACTGGACGGAGGAGTGGACGTCACGGCATGGACCGACAATCCCATTGAGCGTAATGGATGGTAATGGGGAGAGGAGCGGATGGAAGGCTAGCATCTAAACCTGTCCAGCGCCAGAGTTGGGCCAGTGTCAACCAACCAGCCGGGGTCTATGATGTGGCTGAGCGTCGCGCGGCCTATCATCATTGAGATTTGTACTTTATGGAGCGCACATAAGGCCGGGGACGGGCGACAGGCGGGGCATTGCAATGTTTTTCACATCACTACACCCAATCCGTGGAATCTGTGGTTGCGATTCGGAATTTTGCCATTTTTTAGAGAAGCCCAGTGGCAGCTCTCCAGCTTGGGCGCTGATCTCAAACGCAAACCGTCGCAAGCTGGGTGGACGGTTATGTGAACTTTATTTATGATGCCCTTCACATCAAAATGGCGGCACGTCAACATCTTCATTTTTCAGCATGTTGTTTTAGCAAGACGTAGCCTGTGGCCTGTGTGGATGGCGTATATCCGGTGCGGCGACATGCAAATCGCGCGCACCCATCAGTGGCGTCTTCAGCGTGGACCTCATTAAAGCCGTCCGCTGCCCGTCGCGTCCTGGTCCCGACCCGGCGGCGTAATCGAATGCAGCGGCTACTGCCATAACCTCCAAAAACCTGTAGTCAGGCGTGGTGCGGTGGCCTTGTAGCCCACGGTCAATCGGATTGGATCGCACCGATAGCATCGACGGGCCGTCACACGAAGCGCCGGTCCACATCGGGTCACCACCATCCGGTTAATTGCATCCAGCCGTCAGCCCTATCCATCCATCCATTGTCCCTCCCGTCAGTGGACGGCTTGGTCCCTTTCGGTCGGGTTGGCATACCTTGGGTGTCCTTGGGCCAACGGAACGGTACCAATTTTATGTCAATATCGATTCGCCTCCCGGTCGGTCGGTCGGTAGAAGCCGGTGGATTGGAGTGACAATGAATTAAAGAAAGTACCCACCTGACTCGCGCCTGACATTTAAACGGTGGCCGGTTTATGTGTCTGCCTGTGGTAAGCCGGTAATTTTTGTAACTCTCACGCACGTTTCACTAATCGAGCGTATCGGTCAGGGCTAGCCGGTACCTTTCGGTGGTCGGTAATTAATTGTCGGTTGTTTGCTTTACGCAATCAATCTTACGATACGATAATTCTTTCGGAGTAAGAAGAGCTGGTAGACTAACAGGAGAAGCAGGAGTCCCAAATTGTCATTAATTGTATGCTTTCAGGCGATTATGTTAGGTGAAATGCCCAAACGTTCTGCTTGGAATGCGCCTGCATGTATGCAAACGGTTGCACTTTATTTGCAATCAAAACCAAATATTACGCCTAAAGTTATGCAATTGAGCAAAAACTTCTGCTACGGATTAAAAGGAAGAAGTGTTGGTTTTGTAGCAGCGGCTCCCATTTTGTTCGCCACTGTCCGCGGCTAGGACAGCGAAGAAGAAATGCACGCTCTCGTATGTTGCAACCAGAGTGCGTTCCCTCGTATATGCGTCGGAGCACTCTCACCGTGCAGAGTCCCCACCTGTTTCGCAACACATCGTGCAGCGCCATTCGGCCATTCGGGGTGCTACTCGGGAATTAACATAATGGGGTACGGCACCACCGGACGACCAGAGAAATGGACGAGCTGGAACTCGCGTGTTTGACACTTGTCATACGCATGTGGCGCGTGGTAAACAAAGCGTTATTCACAGCCGCACTCGTGACGTTTCACTGCCAGGTGGACTGGGCTGCACTGGGCACTTTGGAACTCCCAAACGGCACGGATCGTGAGAAAGAGGGTACGAATGTAAACAGCTGGGGCGCTGGGGAGCTCCCGGACGCACCGACACTCAACTTCCATTTGCGATCGGCTGTCACGAGCGAGGAATGTCACCGCGCTTGTCACGGTTTACAACACGGCCTCTTCGGAGCCGGCGCCGGCCTTGATCCGACAGATCGCCCCCATGCATTTTGGGCACACGGATGCCCCCCCCCCCCCTTGTCGGTGGGCTTCGGACACTGACACTGTTTTGCGTCGGATCGCCCGACGCGCCACGAAATGCCATGCCGTGCCGGCCGAAACAAATAAACGGCTCATTCTCAAGGAAGTTGGTCTAAATTTACTCACTCACGATCGCCACCACCGCCGCTGCCGATTCCTCAACCCCATGCGTCCCCGAGCAGTGAAGAAGGCGAAGAAGCTCGTGGACGGGCTGTGCTGTGCTGTATCCGATTCCTAACCATCGCGCATATTAGTGCGATCAAATGGTGGTCTTTTGCCAGCGAAAGATCATAGCATTTCGGACCAAGGTACGCTGCCCTGCCCGGATTCGGGGGTTCTGTTGTCAGTTTGGTGGTGCCGGTGTTTTGGGCGAAAGGCAAAGATTTCGCTCCAAACGCATTGCCGTTACTCACGGCCGATGACCAATGCCGCCAATGTCATTTTTATGCGCTCGTCGGTACGATACGTCACCAACAGTTACCGTGGGGGCGGTTCCGTGGTCGGCACCCCCTCTTTAAAGTCAGCTGGCACGTCAGCGCCATCCGTG
This sequence comes from Anopheles bellator, assembly GCF_943735745.2. NCBI lineage: Eukaryota > Metazoa > Arthropoda > Insecta > Diptera > Culicidae > Anopheles > Anopheles bellator. The sequence continues at coordinate 18,860,750 of NC_071286.1, read as the reverse complement.
AGTCACGCCAGTTCCAAGCAAGCGGTATGATCGTTCATGTACGGTAATGATCGTTCTCTGGTTCGAAGTTATTTGCATCTGCGCTCCTTTTAAGGTTTTGCTGCTGGGAAGGCTTATAAGGTTAGGTTAGTCGTCAGTAAGAACATAGAACCATCGTGACAGGTAGCGATTAGAGGTACCTTTAACGTACCTTTAACGAGAATTGTGGGATTATGTAGAGCTACTAGTCGAATTCGGTCTTACTTTGCCCAGTTTCCAAGAATGAAATCTCCTTGCCTTGTAGTCCCAGATGTTCACAATTACTGGGGTGTTCAATCAGTTTTTTGCCTCGATAACACAGGGAGCTACTAGGAGTCCAACTTTTCTTTGTTACGTTAATACATTATTTATATGCATGTGCCGTGTTATTTCGATCGTTTGCTTAATTTTTTTTTACAAGCCATTTAGTATCCACGCGTCACAATATTTTTACAATGGAAAAAATCAAGTGATGTGGAATGATTTAATTTTTGTTTGAAAGGTTCAAAAGCAAAGGAAAATTGTGAACGAATGTTGAAAGTGTATAAGGACTCTTCAACTTTAATTACGGGGTTAAAAGGGCCTTAGCATCTAGGGCCTTGAGCAATGTAGCCACTATTTTGACTGAAGTATTGGGTTTCAGAAAGCTGTTTGGAAAATGGATGCCGCATTCGCTAAAAATGGAGCAATGCGTCCGGTCACAAAAACATTTTGAAAATAACAAAAATCCATGAATTAAACTTCGAATTGTTAGAGTATCCACCGTATTTCGCAGATTTGGCCCTTAGCGATTTTCATCTGTGTTCAGACCCAAAAGATCATGCGTGAAAAGCGTTTTTCATCAAACGATGACGTCATAACAGCTGAGGAAGCGTATTTTGAAGGCGATCCAGTTTTTCGCTTCAGGGATGGAATTCTTAAATTGGAGTCTCATACAATCAAGTATAACTATATAACTAAGTGAATTTCAAACCATAAAAATGTAATTTTCTTATCGAGGCAAAGAACTTATTAAACATCCTAGTAAGATAATCAGTAAACGCTTCTGACACACAGGACGAGATGTTCAATTCTCCAGATACGCGAGACATTCGCGACGATACCTGCCACAAACGGTCATTGCCGTTCATCTGACCGTTCCTTGTTTTGTATGCCACTTAGAAGAAAGATCACCACAATGGCGCGTCGGGAAGGAAGCCGCCGGTGAAGAAGCCGAGTATTTACCATAGGTGGTGACTTCATTAGCACGCTCGCACTCAATCGGGCGGCCTGGCACTGGCACGCGCAGCATGCTAATGCGAATGTGGTGAACATCTGCCGACTAACCCGCCCGGTTCGAATGGCGTGCCCGACTCCTCCTTGGACCGATCCAGATGTGCAGCCAACTCGCTGGTGGTTCAAATTTCATCGCAAAACAAAACGGCTTATTAATTCATCATTGCCCATCCGTCAGCCGGCGGATCCTCGCCCGGTACCTCGCCGATGTAGGTCGCAGTAGCAGCTCGCAGAGTCCACCTTCGTCGAGCTGCCATATGGTGAAATATGGTTTCCCTTCTTGGCGTGCGCTTTTCACAACACGCAAACCACGCGCCCTCTCTCTCTCTCTCTCTCTCTCTCTCTGCCTGTCTCTCTGGTTCGGCGCGGCTCTCGCTCTGCCGTTCGCGTTCTAATTGACGCACCAATTAGTAAGCCGCTCCGAGGAGACGAGGCTCGGTTTGCTTCCGGTTCGCAGGCGGCGGCGGCGGTGGTCCTGCGGATATTTATCGCGAAACACGAACCCCTACGCGAGAGCGGAGGAAAACTTTCTTGCGTCGCGATTTTCCCTTGTTTCGGTCTCTCTTTCTCTGTGAGTGTTTCAATTTCTTTTCGGAGTTTCTCGGAGAAAGATTTTCTCATTTCCCTCTCTCTCTCTCGCTCCGTCTCAGGTACAGCACTTGAAAGTCTCACGCAGTTTTCCGAATTTCCCAATCGGCACTCGCAGCGTGGCACTCAGGCGCGCACCTTCGAATCCCCAGTGAACATTTTCGCTCTTCTCACCAAAAAATCCACTCCTCATCCGGTCCTCATTCGGTTCCGAACGGCTGTCTCGAATACCTTCCCCCATATAGCGTTATATGAAAGAATCGCTGTGAGGAGCCGAAAGGTCCATGGAGTGAGGAGCCGTTTGAATTCTCTCACCGAGTTGCCCCCTGTCTCTCACCTGTGTGTTCTCTCGCTTTTTTCGTTTTCTTTCTCCCATATTCCCCCTAACCAAAATGAAACAGTTCGTATTTGGGCGGTACATTTCGATATATTTTCTCTCTCTTTTTTCGTACACTCTTCACTCTGCACTAGCGGTTCACAATTTGGTGCGTAGCTGCCTTCGTTGTAAAATGCATTGCATCGAATCCTTTGCATCCCATCTGGACATCTGATTGGACATCTGAAACGAGCAAAGCGAAAACATTTCAACATTATTTGGGTGTCACTGAATACTGTCCACTAAACTTACCTGGATAATTTCTATCAGGATCACCCGTGATCGACAGAGAAGCACAAGCACTTGGTACTTTACACTTGGCACTTAGAAAAAACAGAGGCAGAGTCCACACCAAAAGTTAAAGAGAGACTGTCGGACCCTCGGTACTTCGGGAGTTTGCCACGATCTCGCTGTCTCTGTTATTTCTATTCCTTTTTCTTTCTCTCCAACGTTCGTCTTCGACCTGCAAACTCACGGGGATTTGAAAACTCACGGGGATTCCTTCCGTTCTTTCCCCGGCAACCAACGAACGCGTCTCATGCTCACTTCGTACGCTGCGAGATCGCTCTTCCTCGGCCTCGTCGCAGGCAGAGGGGCGTTCGATCTCACTCGTCTCAGCCTTCCTCCGCCGCGTCGCAGGCAGAGGGGCAGCTTCGGGCTCTCAAAATTGTTCACTGGGTCGGGGGGTGCTCATTCGTTCCACTCATTTTCCTCGCGAAACACGGAGAGAAAGCGTGAAACAGAGAGACGAAGAGCGAGAGAGAGAGAGAGGAAGCGAGTGTGCCGAATTTTCTCCGTCGGCACAACGGAAGGTGGTTCTTTCCTTTTCGAGCGGCCAGCCCAGCAGCAGACCGCGACCTATTGTCTCCGTGTACGTGTGCGCGCGCGGACAGAGGACACCACAGCCGCCAGACACTACAGTGGGTTGGATTTTAATAATAAATAGACCCGTCCGCCCGTTCGCCCGTGTGCCGCGTGCGTGCGTGCGTGCGGACGAGCGTGTAGAAGCCCAAGTCCGAAGGCGGACGGTGAAGAATCCGGTCCCGAAGAATCCGAGCAGCGCCCGTGGCTGTTGCTCCTGCTGCTGCTGCTCCTTGAGCACGGTCGGTACGGACGGCACGCGGCTGTGTGTAGCTTGGCGCTCGTGCGCCCGTGTATGTGTGCGAGCGAGCGCGCGCCAGTGAACGGCCGAGTGAGTGATGTTTGTGAATGAGTGAGGCCGCAGCGCAGCGCAGTGAATCTCGCATCCCGTGCGCCCGTGTCACCAGTCACGGGAAAATTTCGACCGAGCCAAAAGTGCTCGACTCCGACGACGACGACGTCCAGCGGCGACGACGACGATTGAAATTCGCGAAACGAAACAAGCAAACGGAAGCGGAAAAGCCCACCGACGGAGGACGAAGTGACGAAATAGTGGTTGGTGTCGGTTTGCCTCCGCTTCGGCCACGGTTACCTTTCCCTTTTTTTGCCCCCCAAAAAGCCCCACGCCATCATCCGTCCGTGGCCGCCGAGTGAGTGGGAAAACAGAGTGGCGCAGAAAAGCGAAGTGAAAACCCGCAAACTCGGTGCCGTCGGGGTGCCCGGGTGACATCACGGGGTGCTCGGTGTCTGTGTACCCGCGGTGACCAATAGAAGTGGAGTGGAACGGACGGGGTCGCCCCCTGGCCGCAGTTGCCAGTAATATACACGCACACACGCGGGCACAAGGGAGGTCCTACACACGCGCACGTGTGCATGTGCGGTTAGATAGAACGGTAGATATAGATAGAACCGTGTGATACCGTGCCCGTTCCGTCACGTCCTGGTCGCAGGATCTCCCCATTCGCTTGCTACGCCAACCACACAACAATCACATTCGCCTGCCGTGGTCATCCGTCCCCCTTTCCCATGCCGTGTGCGGTGGCCACTGAACCCCAGCCATGTCCTGACACGCACCCACACCCTTGCAGCGCTCATTGATTGCGTCTAGTTGGAGGGCTCGATCCGGCAACGTCGGCAAGAGTGTGCGTGCGTGCGTGCGTGCGTGCGTGGGGGCTTGGTGCTCGAAGCTTCGGCCGCGTCCACATTCCCTTTGGACCTGGAGTTCGGTCCAGCTGACGAGGACCTCACAGGTTCACCTCATCGTCCCCATGCCTGGGAGCCTGAGAGAGAGAGAGAGAGAGTGCGCTCGAGAGAGGGAGACCGAGGGTGACACAAATAGGGTCAAGTGTAAAAGAGAGAAAAAGAGAGAGAGCGAAGAAGGGGCCCCAACAGTCCCCAACTCAGGAGTGTGTCAGGAAGTCACACAAAAGGAAGGCGAAACAGAGAACGAAGCTTGGCGCTGGGAAGAAAGGATAATTTTATGTGCCAAACTCGTCGTCAACGGTCGACTGTCAACGGTTGACACATTGTATCCTGGGCCAGGTCGATCCTTCCAAAGGGGGGAGCCTGCGTGCCAACCTTGAACGGGGCACGCACACAATAAAGGGACGAAGTTGACTGCAGTGTCTCCCGATTTACGATTGTTGTTGGGCACCGGAAAGCCGGGGGCTCCAAGAACTGGTGTACCGGATGCGGTCCGAATGGTGCTCCCGCGGAAGTTGATCGACGACAGCCGCCGTGATGTGTTGGACTCCTGGTAATCCTGCCCGGAACTGCGGCAAAAATGCGTGCTCCTGGAGGTTTTCCATCGGCCCTCGGCTCTGCTGTCCTATGATTGTCCGATTCGGAACGTGTGACTTGAAAGTTCGCTCGACTCGTCGTCCAGAGCGTCCAGCAGCGTATCGGGACGTCATACTGCCTGGTCGCACTGGATCCCTAGTTCCCTAGTGACCCCATCATTGCTGGTATTGTGTGACGTGTCCACTGGGAACTAGTTCGTACCGTTACGCATGGTGCTCCCCCATATCCCTTTGGCTGTGAGCGGAACTGATGGAATAAGTGAGGCTCGGTTCGGGAGTACCAGGATGGTTGACGTCGTGATCTCCTACGGCGTGCGGCCATTATCGAATGGTCACCACGAAAGGTCGAACATAACGATGACCACATTCGACCAACAAAGCGAGACAGCGAAATGTGGCCTTCTTCTTCTTCCGAAGGAGTGCGGACTGTGTGACAGAGAGAGAGAGAGAGAGAGAGAGAGAGAGAGAGAGAGAGAGAGAGAGAGA
>NC_071286.1:18811651-18855247 GCF_943735745.2 Anopheles bellator | reverse complement strand
AGAGAGAGAGAGAGAGAGAGAGAGAGAGAGAGAGAGAGAGAGAGAGATTGACAGCTTTTGTTGGTGTGACAGCTCGCGAGGAGGAGCGCCAACACAGTAACCGTTGTTCTGCCGATGGCAACCACGTGTTGGTGGTAGTGTGCCAGTGTAAAAGCGTAGTGTAGTGGTGTCGGTCGGTCGGTAGTTGCCTTCGGACTAGTGTGGCTGTGCCAATCGCCCAGCAGCAGCAGTCGGGGTTCTCTCCCGATGGCGGGGAAAACCTAGCTGTTTCCCAAAATACTGACGACGTTCAACCGTTTTTTTTGTCCGATCGTCCGATCCTCAACCAACATGCACGCACGCACGCACGCACATCCCTTCGAGCAGTCGGTCGCTGGGCCGGATTTTTATCACCCAATTTTCACGGCACACTCCGATCCACTCTGGGATCGAAGGCTCGGTTTGTTTATCTCTTCTCCGATTGCTGTGGGTCTCCCATTGTTTGTTGTCATCAGTTCTGGAGGGCTCCAGGAAGGGTGACAACCCGGTTGGTCTTCTATTTCTTCAGCTGGTTCTGTTCTTGGCGAGCCTCTCCAACAATGAACTACTCTCTCTCTCTGTTTTTCATCTTTCTCTCGGAAACTTTTCCTCTATCAGCCTCTCTATCGTGCACCCTCTCTGTCTCTCTCTCTTTCGCACCTTCGGTTGTGTTCACTAGAGTCCGTAGCGTTGCGGGGTAGTTGGCACGTCCTGCGTGCCTGAACTCTGAGTTTTAGTCAGCCAGTCGGTGGCCGAAACCTCTGCTCCTGATGAGATGAGATGATGCTGGTGGCGGAGCGGAGCAGCAGGCAGCAGCAGCAGCAGCTGCTGCTCTGTACCGTACTGTCAAACGCGGGGATCGGTACACTTTGTACACAGTTTAGTAGTCCGCGACTAGGCAAGGCTTCTACAACGCGCCACAGTCCGTCGGGTGTCCGCGGACCCTCACGCGGGGTTTCGTCGATCTCTTGGTTCCCCCTCGGTTCCCGCGACTTCTTTTTGGCGCTCGCGGGGATGCGTTAGGTGCCGTGTGTCTTTGTGTGTGACTGTTGTACATTGCGCTCGTTGTATATGTGTGTGTTGGTGAGTCAAATTTTTGGTTCAGCGGTGAAGCTATTTTTAAGACCAGGCTTGCCACTGGCTGCTGCTGCTCGCCGTTGTACTACTCTTTACTTCTTCACACGTAAAAATAATGTGTGCATGTGCGCGGCGCGGTCCCTGTGTGCGCGCAACCATCGTCCCGGGCGTCCCCGTCCCCCGCGACCCACCGATGAAGGCCGACGTCCGCGACGCGCTTGGGTTTCGGGGTTTCTGCCAAACCGCACTCTGCCATATGGAAATGTGTTAAATGACTCCCGCGTTCCGCTCGTTCGTAGGTAACCCGAGCCCCTGGCGAACCTCTCTCTCTCTCTCTCTCTCTCTCGCTCTCTCGGTCGGGTCGGTACCCCATAGACGCACCCCAGAACGAGGGGCCTGCTGGCCAACACCTGGCCGCCCGCGATATGATCGATAAATGGAAAATCCTTTGATGGTGTGGAACCTTCGTCGATGGTGTAGCCGCAAGTAATAGAACTAATAGGGGGGAGGAGCACCTCAGAAGAGCTGCGTTAACAAAGATCACAATGAGGTTGGCCCCGAGCCAATTGAGCGACTGAGAACCGTTGGTGGCGCGGCGGGGGCCCCGTAAGACGATCTCAACCACGGTCTGCGGCGGTTTCACTTTCTTTTTCATCTCTCTCGCTCTCTCACGCACACAATCACACATACCCAGTCATCCTTTTGTTGTGTGTGGGGCCCTTCGCAACCGATGATCGGTCCCGCGAGCATTACCCACCATCATCGATCATGCACAGGAAGCATCTCCTGGGGTCTCCAGCTGCCTGTGCGGAGTGGAGCTGGAGCGCATTACGCAGAACGAACGCAGCCCCCCCCCCACACCCACAACAATCGCTTTGCTGACCACGCGCCGCCCGAATTTCCCGACTGGTTCCCGGTTCCCGTTTTCCCACCTATTTTCCAACGCCCTCTCTCTCTCTCTCTCTCTGTCTCGCTCGATCTAATCCATCTCGTTTGGTTCGGCTTTCTTTTCGGCGCTTGGCGGGTGATCCGCGGTCGGATCGTGTGCGTGTATGTGTGTACAGGACACGCACACCGAACAGTAGTAGCAGCAGCAGCAGCAGCAGTGCCGAGCACCGAGGCCGCCCGTGATCTAGGTTAGGTTTCTAGGCAGGCGAATTCCGATATAGTTGTAGGCCCGCCCGTGACAGTGGTGCGCCTGGCGCGGCACGTTAGTGTATGTGGTGAGGGTTGTGTGTGTATGTGTGTGTAGTGTGGTGTGGTGTGCTTCCCGCTATGGTCCAGTGCGATCGGTATCGCGCCATCTGCAGTCGCTCCGTTGTCCAGCTATTGCGATGAGTCGGCCAGCTCCGGTCCTGCAGCATCACGACCACGGTTCTGACGTTGACGGTTACAACGGTAGTGGCATCACGGCCCCCGAGCCGAGCGGAGGCGAGCGGATATCCTCCATAGCTTCTTATTACTACCACCACCACCACCACTACTACTACTGCTACTACGACTACTACCAGCCTTACTGGTGCGCGGCGGATTATCAGCAGCCCCTGGGCGACGGCGGGCGGCACCCGTTCCCAAGTAGCGCCAGCGCCAGGATCTGGAGGACTGGCGAGGATCACTGAAAAGAAATGAAAGATGGCGCACACGGCAGCAATGCAGGCGGGCGGCGGTTCGACCGCGGCGGCCGCCCGTGCCGATAGTGCGCACGTCGCCGGCGGTCGCTACGACTTCGAAGACGGCGGAACGTTCTGTGGCGGCTGGGAGGACAACAAGGCCCACGGCCACGGCGTTTGTACGGGTCCAAAGAACAAGGGTGCCTACTCCGGGGCGTGGCATTACGGTTTCGAGGTATCGGGGATTTATTGTTGGCCCAGGTAAGAACGGACGTGCAGACGAAGGACACTGGACTCTGGATTGACCCAAGACCACAACGGAAAACTTAAGCGGTGCTGTTGCTGGTGGTGAACGCCCCTCAAGTGTAAAGTGATAGCGGAGCGGACAGTTCCCACCCGATAGTGTCCTTGATAGTCAGCGACTTCAACACGTTAATTTCGTCCGATCGAATTCATTTTGTTTTCATCGGGTTTTTTTGGGATCGCTTAGGAAAAGTCGGGAACCGGTCAGAAGTGCTCCCAGTCCACGGACCTATGGGGAAATGATTCAATGCCGATGGCGCCGTGTTTATTGCTCGGGCAAGATCGTCCTCGATCGGTCCACATCTTGCAATGTGCCGGGCGCGCTCGATCGCTCAATCCACTTCACCATCATTGTAATGGACCGACCATTGGGAAGAGCATTTGTTTCGCAACACTTCGTGTGGTCTGCCGATCGCTCATACGGCGGCTAGATCAATGGCTTAGGATGGGGATCGCACGGGATGAGAGATAAATGAAGTACGAACAGCAGACACCGAACGATCGATATGACCAGACATGACGATGACCAAAGTGACTGAAGACCCCCCGCAACTGATGTGACTATTTGCGGATGCTGATCTTTCTCTGTTTTGTATCTCGCCCGCCACAGTGGATCTACGTACGAGGGACACTGGCAAAACGGAAAAAGACATGGGCTGGGTATCGAGGTTCGAGGCAGATGGGTGTACAGAGGCGAGTGGACACAAGGTTTCAAGGGCCGGTACGGCGTGCGGCAGAGCGCGTCATCGACGGCCCGGTACGAGGGCACCTGGGCCAACGGGCTGCAGGATGGCTACGGTTCGGAAACGTACGCCGACGGAGGTACGTACTCCAAGCTCATCCCACGATCCTTGCGCTTCTAATTCGTATCTCCCCCCGCAGGAAGCTATCAGGGGCAGTGGCAGCGAGGCATGCGGCACGGGTACGGTGTCCGGACGTCGGCCCCGTTCGGAATGGCGGCCCGGTTTCGGCCGAAATCGGTGCGCGTGTCGATGACGTCGCTCCGGAGCACGGACGGTGGCAACCAGGCGCCGACGCCGGATCCGGGCGAGAAGCGGAACCACCGGATCGACGATTCGCGCGGTGGCTTCGTGCTGAAGGCCAAATCCGACGAGACGCCGGTCCGGCGGAACAGTTTGGTGGAGAAGACGAAGAAAGGGCTTTTATCGGTATGCTACCCCCGGTCGCGGAACTGTGCAGTGTATCCTTAAACAAGCCGCGATCCTCTCTCACACAGGGACTCAAAATTAGGAAACAAAAGAGCACGGGAGACTTGGAGAAGCGCGGTACGGGCACGGGTAGCATTCGGTCCACGGCATCGACCGCCTCCTGGTTGAGCACGGAATCATCGCAATCGGGAATGACCAATAAGTAACTTGCACCCCCACTCGGGAGATCTCTCGCAGATCTGTGTTTCAGTATCGTTCCGCTTCTCTGTTCCAGGACAATGCATACGGATTCCAACGCAAGCTTTATAGTAGAGGACGAGCAGCTGGACGCTAGCGCGGTAGAGACGTATATGGGCGAGTGGAAGAATGACAAACGCTGTGGCTACGGTATTTCGGAGCGTAGCGATGGTTTAAAGTGAGTAGCGGGGGGAAAGCGACCAAAGGGGGAACTGATGGCCACTAACGCCGAGTAACTAACTCTCCTCCCCCACCCGGCGGCAGGTACGAGGGCGAGTGGTACGCGAACAAAAAGTACGGCTACGGGGTGACCACGTTCAAGGACGGCACCAAGGAGGAGGGCAAATACAAGAACAACGTGCTGATCACGAGCCAGAAGAAGAAGCACCTGTTCCTGATCCGCTCGGCCAAGTTCCGGGAGCGGATAGACGCGGCGGTCGACTCGGCGCAGCGCTCGTCCAAGTACGCGCTGCAGAAGGCGGACATCGCGATCTCGCGCACCGCCACGGCCCGCGGCAAGGCGGAGCTGGCGGACGCGGCGGCCGACGAGGCGCGGGCCGAGTCGGACCTGGCGATCCGGATCGCGCGCGACTTCGCGCCGGACTTCAACCCGTCGCTGCTCGAGCGGTTCGATCGGTTGCGGCGCCAGCGGAACGCCTTTCCACTGCCGGACAGTGTGGCGGCGGCCAGCAACCCCGGCCGCACAGACTACGCGATGCAGCACAACCATCAGCCACAGCCCCAGTCCCAGCAGCAGCACCACCACCACCACAGTGCCACCGCAGCCGCCGCCGCCGCCAAGAAGGAGGTCGAACTGGCGAACATGAAGAACGCGCTCAACAGTCCGTTCGGTGCGCCGGGCCCCGGCCAGCAGCGTGGCGCCGGCCTCGCCAACTACTACGACCCCAAGGGACCAGCGGGAGCGGGAGCGGGAGCGACGTCGGCCGGTGGGCCCTACGGCGGGCTCGGAATGGACGAAGGACTACCGTCGGCCGTGTACAGGCAGGCGAACGTCACATCAGCCGCCGGCCCCGCCACCAGCGGCCAGTACGGTGGTGCCGGGTACGGGTACGGGATGAAGTCCCCTCCGATGGGGCCGGGCCGGGACGAGGTGATGCTGGGTGGGGGTCCGTCCGCGGTGAGTCCGCGAAGAAACTCCACACTCCAGCAGCAGCAGCAACAGCAACAGGCGGCAATGTACGACTCGAAGCCGATGAACTCGATCGGGGGCGGTGGCGGTGGCCGCACTGTACCATCGCTCGGGGCCATCGGGAGCCAGTCGTCGATCGACTACTTCGACCACTACAAGCGGCCACCGAGCCGGGATGGGTCGGTCGATCGGTACACGCGAGCCGCCAACAAACTGGGCGGCGGCTCATCGCGCCCTCCGTCGGTGGAGAAGACGGGCCTGGGCGGTGGGTACGCGGCGGCGGCCGATGGCCCGGAGGCGGCCGAGCGCCTCAGCACGCTGCGCCGCAGCTCCCAGCTACAGTCGAGCGCGGCGGCAGTGAACGGTTCCGTCCCGTCGGCTTCGGCCGGCATCGGCAACGGCAGTGTGCGGCCCGGATCCCGGGCCACCACGCCGTTGCACCACCAGCGTGCGGCCACACCCCTGCAGGATGGCTTCGGCCAGCAGCAACCCTTCGAGGACGTACTGCTGCGGCAGCGCACCCTCGGCCAGGACATCATCCCGTCGATGACGCAACCGAAGCGCACCGAGAGCCTCTACCTGTCGAAACCGGCCGTCAACAGTATGCCGATGGGTGGAGGTGGAGGAGGCGGTGGAGGAGGCGGTGGAGGAGGCATGCGATCGAGAGGAGGCGGTGGAGGAGGCGGAGGAGGAGGCGGTGGAGGAGGCGGAAACGGAATGTTCAGTAGGGAGCCTAAGGTACGTATTCGGAGTCGTCGTCGTCGTCGTGGGGCGTGTGTTTATTGTTTTTGGCCGTTTGACCTTGGCCACCGTAAGATGGCGGCCGACCCGACCCGAGCACTGCTGGACGCGTTCCACAACTCCGCTCCGCGCCACACAGAAACCCGTCCTGCGAGCGCGCCATTTTGATCCGATCCGAGCGGGTATCACGTTTCAACGGAGCCGAATTTCGCCACGGGGAAAATTAATCTCTCGCCTGGCGCAACTAGCTGGCGTATCGCGGGACCGGGAAAAGGAAGCGCTCGCTTTTCTATTTTCATTTGATAGCCACAAAAACAACAATGGCCCCGCTTCGAGGTGCGCGCGAGCGGGACGGGTGCGTGTTACACCATATACCAGGAACAGGAACCCCAATGTCTCTGGTGTTTTCTCTCTCTCTCTCTCTCTGTTACTGTTGGCCGCCCCAACAAAAATAGGTGCCCACGACTGACACTGATCGTGAAACATGAATTGGGCCCCGAGCGAGAGAGAGAGGGAGAGCGATCGGATCGGATCGGATCGGATCGGATCGGATCGGTGTCCGTTGCCCTTCGCAAGTCGTACGAGTAGTCGTGTACTGGCTTTCCCTTTAGACTTGGTGGAAATGAGGAAAACTCACGGTTCACTTACACCACGGCAGTGGAGGACGACGCAAGCGCCAACCGAATTTTTCTGCCGACCGCAAAGATTGCGTATGATTCGGTGTATGTGTGGGTGTATCACTGGTCCGACCTGTTGACGCCCGGCCATGGACGCCAAAGTGCGGTATCTCGCCTATTCCGTTACGGCTTCTAGTAGATCCGATTGACGAGATCACACGTGTCCAGGCGATCGTATACTAGCGTCAACGTGCACTGACAGTGCAGCAAAACTGAGCTGAGGATGACCTTCAGAAATTCTATAATTGATCCTCGGATAATCGGATCGGCGGAGGACCATAACGATAGACACAGTTCAGAAATTGCCCATCGTTTGGTGCGCTGATCCTTTAGCTAGTTCCGGACTCTGGCGGACTCCGGCGGCCTCACGGTTGACACATGGCCCGACCACTCTCTGTGTCGCACGGTCGACGGCTCTCCCGACCGCCTAACGAGCTACAAATAGCTTTTCTGCCCGGCTGGCTGGCTGGCTGGCTGCGCTGCGCTGCGCTGCACTGAGCGGTTCCCCGTTCGGCGGACTTAGTACATTTTTAGAACTCTCGCGAGGACAGTGGTCGCGCAGTGACAGTGTCGCGATCGCCACTACTGGCCGCAGATTAGCTTGCGATCGAGCTGTTCACACACGAGCTACATTCACACAGGTACCGCCGGCACGGGGTGACGAGGGCCCCAGACGATAGACGGATGGGTGGCTCCGATGGAGCCGTTGGGCTTCGCGAAGCGCGAGTATCGGCGGACGCACCCCTCAATTCGTGGCCGAGTGTTCCGTGGTGGTGTGGCAGAGTGTGGCGGGAGTCAGGCTCGACCTCTTGCTCTCGTCGGTTCTCGCCTCGGTCTCGGTTCCCGACGCCCATTACCCTGGTCTATCTGGTCTGGTCCCTCACGCACACGAAGTGTCATCCCTTTGACGAAGTGTCATTTCTTTCCTCGGCCAGAGCTATTTCTTGACCGTCGCTGGCGTCCCGCTTGAGACGTGTCCCGGCGTGTGGTTCATTCATCGAGCAGACCAAACCTGCCCGCAGTCCGTCGGAGACACGTCGGAGAGTGCGTCGGATAGAGCGGTTTACTAGTTACTACTGAGTAGTCGCGTGGACGATCGGTCGCACCGCGGAATCGCCGTTGAACCCATCGTCGTCGTGGTGGTGGTGGTGTTGTTGTGTTGGCCCCCCCCTCAGGTGGCACTGGTGGTAGTGCGTCGGAACGACCCGAAGGAGTCGCCCGGTGTTGTTAGAGCTCTTACACTCTGTTTCTCTCTCTGCGCAGCCTGGATCGGGGCGGCTCTGCGTGCCCCGCTCTGATCCTGCAAGGGCTAAAAATAGTCGTGCGCCCTGGACGTACTGGCACGCGCAGTGTAAGCACGAGCACACACTCACGCACACGTGGCCGTGTTTAGTAGGTTAGTCCGGTTGGTCGCCGTCCGGATGTAGGCTGTTTTGGATGAGTTGTTTATGTAAAAGGGTAAAATAGGGAAGCTGTGTGAGTTCGAGAGAGAGAGAGAGAGTGAACTATAGAGAGAAGCCACTAGGTGGTCAGTGAGTGCGCGAGAGATCGGAAGCAGCGAAGCAAAGCTAGAAACATGCAGTGGCAACAGGAAGTGGACGATGAGGACCTCATGTACTCGCCAGCACTGCTGGCCCGGCGAGCCTCCGAAAGCTGGATCGAGTTTCCACCGGTTGAGGTTATTAGAATGTTTAGTAAAAAATCCACCAACTCATCAGCATTACCACCAACCATCATCCGTCATCTTACCGGGGGCTTGGGGGCCAATCGGCCCCATCGAAAGTGTGTTCCAGGGACAGACCACTCTGACCAGGCGCGAGTTTAATGGCTGTGTGCGTCTTCTCTTGCCCTTCCAACAGAGTATTCCAGTAAATGCAACCCTGCAAAGGAAGAAATCATTACCAGATGTACAACAGCTACCGTTCTCGACCGGTGCCATGAGCCGGGAGGAGGTGTCGATCCTTGGCTCGGCCCGCCGCGAAGAGGTCCGGCGACTGAAGGATGAGCAGGAGCGCTTACGAGTTAATCCACTGTTGTATCTGGTCAGTCCACAAGTGAAGGTAGGTTAACCCGTGGGCTCGTTGGGACCGTTGGGGAGCCCTGCTTCTTCCCCTGCTTCAGTTCCGCAAAACGATGTCCTTGGGCGCTTAGTAGGGGAACCTTGTCAGACCCAGGTTTGTTTACAATGTGTCGCGCCAACGCGCGAATACATTGTAAACTGAGGATTGGCCACGCTGTGGCGCTATTCTTCTCAAAAGATGACGGCTGTATCATCCGGTCTATTTTTGGCTCCGATACGCTCCTTCTACACGTTAAGCCGTTTCGTCCCAACAATGTCCCGGTTTCATCGGAACGGATCGAAGCGAGTGATCTCTGATCACTTAGGACCGCCCATCTGTCTAATGCCATTTTCCGTTCTCTTTTCTTTCTCGTATTGCAGGATTGGTTCTCGCGCCAGCAACTGGTCATGCTAGTGCTGATCGTCAATATTGCCTTGGCTATTTTATTCTTTAAAATACTCACATAGCGTTGGCTCAGCCCATGTTTGCATTTCAGCATGTTTCTAAGAAAGGTGACACTACTAGAATAGCCGAACGCGCAGGAATGAGGATAATACTTAAACGAACATTATGGGATAACTTTTGTCGCGGCGAGGCACACACACCCACACACACACGTACACAGGCAGACAAACACACACACACACACAACACATCCACACGTACAGACGAGAACACGTTTTTGGCGCCCGCTGCATCCTTGCACCAGTTGGCCAGTTTAAGTAGCGGAATTGTCGGCAACGGCGGAGGCAATCCGGAAGTTCCGGAGTCCAGCAGGGAGAGCGAGGATAGAGGGCAATTTTTGAACGACCGTGCAAAGGGGAGCGAGAGAGAGGGAGAGAGGGGTGTTTATGTGAGGCAATCAGTGAGCTGCGGGCTGGGCGGGGGTCCATCACGGCGGCGAAGCATCGAAAGCGGCTCGCGGCCGATCAAGAATTAGAACACAAGTGTTTAACTTTGTGCATCAATCATCAATCTTCGCAATTACGATCCATCCTTTACCTACGTAAAACTATTTAGAAGCGGGAACGAGGCGGAGACTTTGGAAGAAATTTGTGTGCGGTGGGATACACGTACTAGTGCTACGTGATATGCCCCGCGATTGTGGAAAGGGAGAATCAAAACAGAATAAAAAACAAACAAACAAAAAAAAACGCATACAAATGTAGAAAACACAAACAAACAAGTGATTGTGATTGGTGCGGATTGTGGAACTTGGAAGGGGCAAATCAAATGAACCAAACCCATTTCAAGTTCCGTGGCAAAAACAAAACGGAAAAACAAATTTGAAGCATCAAATGCAAATAAAACGGATTAGTAAAATTT
Source organism: Anopheles bellator (assembly GCF_943735745.2). Classification (NCBI taxonomy): domain Eukaryota; kingdom Metazoa; phylum Arthropoda; class Insecta; order Diptera; family Culicidae; genus Anopheles; species Anopheles bellator. Next base: position 18,844,879 of record NC_071286.1, on the reverse strand, counting down.
CGATCGAACGAAGGGGGAGACTTAGAAAGAAAAACAGAAAGTAAACAAGGGACAAGAGGAAAAGAGAGAGAAAATTATATAGGAAAGTTATAATAATACTAAATCAAAAAGAACAGAAAAACAAGAAAATAGCTAAAAAAGATTCACAAAACTATAAAAAAGCAGAAGAGAGAAGGTGACAGAGAGAGAGAGAGAGAGAAAGAAACGTGCAGAAAATGCGAAAGCCAAATCTTACGACAACTTTGTTAACATAATTTTTAGCAGATCGTCTAAAGCGTAAGAGGGAGAGAAGCCGGGAGCGGAAATCGAGTCCACTTTCATTAGTTCTTTCTTTTCCCAAACACCACAGGACTATTCAAATTTGCTTAAGGTCAAGCTCTTAAGATTCTAATAAACAGAAAAGTATGTTGAATTTTTCCACCGTGCGTGTTTCGTTGTTTTTTAATTCATACATTCGTGAGTGCCTCGTAGATGCCGAAATTCATCTGCCATTATTGACACCACGCACCGCCGGTCACCGTATGGATACTGTAATTGGCGGATACTGTTGTGTGAATTCCGTTTTTTAATTATTAAATCTTGTCAAAAGGTTGAACCGTGTTCAAATTCTTGAAACGACGAAACATTTCATGGCAATGAAACATTTCACTACACCGTTTCAGTTGTTTCCCATAGATGGCGTTCGGATTTTGTCCGTAAGAATTGTTGTTGATGTTGATGTTGTTCACTTTTAGAGACCGGGAACGCAGAGATAGAGGAGAGAGAGAGAAAACAGAGAAACGAGAGAGAAAAGAGAAACCAGAGACCGGGAACGCAAAGCGCAAAAACAGAGAAGTTGTTCAGAAAGTAAGGACAAATTTAGAGCTATTTCGAAAAAAAAGTTCAAGCGGGAAAGTTGCGTTTCGTTCGGGCTGTTTTTCCGCCAAACGTTAGTCTGTGTGCGTGAGAAGAGCGCTTTCTGCCGACGTACCCGATATCGTGAGCTGTACTATCGTGCAGGATATTTTGTGTTGAACAAGTGTTGATTCCGTGAAAAGCTACATTTCGCTTCAAAGGAGACAAGAAGGCGAGTTTGTTTGGTTGGTGCACGATCGAACGTGGTCGTAAACAAAGTAGGCGAAGCCGAGTGCGTTCCCGTTGGTGTGGCATCGCTGGGCGGCAAATGGTGAATTAGACAACATTCAGTGGTAAGTGTTGTTCTGTCCTCGCGACGGTTCCGAAGAAGCCAATCTGGTTCGGCGAAACAGTGAAACCGTTACATTGTGATTTGCGTTGTTTTTCTTCGGCCCATTTGTTGTACGGCCGCTCTCGCTCGCACCGCCGCGCGCCATAGCCGCTTGCCCTATTGCTACGTTTTGTTTTGCGCCGTGGCCGTGACGAAAAGCGAAGCGCCATAGCCGCCTGGGGGGGTTTCGGGGAATGTTCGTGCACTGAGACGGTTGCGAAAAAATAGAGACACCAACTGCAAACAATGCATATTTAGGCCAAAGCAAAACAAGAAGCCCAACGTGGGACAGACAGCGGCGGAAATAATGTACGCGGTGAGAGATCGATACAGCGCCCCCAGAGACCGAGCAGGGGAGGGAAGGAGACAGCGTTCGGTTTGACAAGTTGCGTCTGGCTAGGCCTAGGGATGATGAAATATTCGGTAGCTTGTGCGTAGGTCAACGGTCAGCCAGTCGCCGCCATCGGGCCGTGTTTTATTTTTCCACCGACTCGTTGTGGACCAAGGGATAGGGCTTTTGTTGGCGTTGCTTTTGCTGAAATGAAAGCACAAACAAACCGAGCATCTCTAGTGCCAGACGGCGGCCGCGCCGTGGAGTCGCCGCAGCAGCAGCGTAGTAATCACGGTTTTTGCATCTCAACCATCGCGCCCAACGCTGGTGGTGGTGATGTAGTGTAGTATCGCACCACTACTACCACCACGAGCGGCGACCAGTAGCATAGCATTCTCTGGACGAGACACCGTATTTCGATAAGCATAAGCAGGGTGTGTATTATTCTTTTTCGCTTTTCTTCGATCGGTTCCTTGCCCACGTAATGCGCCGAGAGTGCGTGTCGCCGCACACAGCCACAGGATGGTTCATACGTGTACGTGTATGTTGCGTGGTGAAACAGCACAAAACGCCAGACAGCAGACGGACAATCCATAGGGCGGGGGACACGGGGCGGTGAACGGCAATGCGGTTGAGACTGCCAGACTGCCACCACTCGTAAAAGGTGGAAAAAAAGGTAGAGCGAAGGGCTGAAAAACTAACCGACGGCGACGGCAGCACAACAGTACAGAAAAGAATCGGTCGAAAGGAGCATAAAAAGCATAAATTGTTAAGATGGTCCGGACGGGCCAGACCGAATAGCGCTCATGCACACAACCCAATCCCACACTCGTGTGGTGGCAAAAAACCAACACGTAGAAGGCGGCGGCTATTGCGACGAATTGTAGCGAGATGAAAGGACATCCGGTTCAAAACGCAACAAACGCCAAACACGGGACGCAATTGCTTATTTGTTTCCTTTTTTCCACGATCTACTTGCAGGAAGAACAAAACCCCGCTGGACACGTTTCTACTGCAGCCAGTTGTGTGTGCGTTTGAGGTGTGCTCAGTTGTTGTGATCTCGTTGTTGTCTCTGGACACCGCCGAAAAACAAGAGGTCGTCCGCAGCAAAAAGTGTCTGCTGCACCGTCGGTCGCAGTGGGAACCTATACCGATCGTGACCGATGTTGTATGTGCCAGCCGAGTAGGCTGTGAAAAAGTGCAACGAATCGAAATTGGAAAGCCGCCGCTTAAAAGTTGGCACAGTTTAATTACAGTTAATGTCGCAACGCGCCTGAAGAATCGGTGAAGAAATACGTGCTGGCTGTATAAAATTGTGTGTGCGAGTGAGCTACGAATCCTTGGCTAAGGACTTTTAAAAAAACATAAGCCCACGTCGAACACGAGAAGCAATCGAGAGGCAGTGTATAGAATTTTCATATTCAGATTTGATTTGATGAACTAACCAGCGGTGGCAGTCACGGCAGCAGGACTGCCCCAACACAGACGCAGTAGCGGCTCGAACAAGGATCTCGGCTGACGAGTTCCGGAAGTGACTCTACTCTCCACGTTTCGTGAAGGTAGGTGAAGAAAATCAATTTAAAGTAGGGTTAAAAAGGAAACACCAACAGGGGGCGCTCGGCAGCAGCATCAACGAGATGATGGATTCTGGTTGTTCCGATTATTCTCTTCTGGTTGATTTTTAACGGGTGACTGTCCTGGAAAGTCACCTGCGAAACAAAGCAATCGAATGTCTCGCTCCAAAATCAGTTGCAATCAATCATCGCGGGAATTGTTTAAATGGCACGAGAATTGATTTGATCCTCACCATCGATTGGTTGATTTTCACAAATGACTACTTGATTTCCAAGTAACTGAAACCCCCAAAGCTGAAATTATCCATCCAACACCAAAGTTCGTTGACTGTGAAATGTGGAAAAATGGACCTCGGATTGTCTGTCGACGGTGCTCCTGCTGAGCTGTAAGCGCTCTCCCTCCCGTAGGGGATGCGTCCAAATCGGTACGCAACATACATACCACGTGTGCCCTCTGTTTTCGGCTTTCCTTTTTGTGGTTGTTTTGCTACGTTAAAGGCCAATGACTCCCGCAGTGCGCGGTACTGGTTTTTTTGGGGCCAAGATCTTGTTTGTGGACGATGGGCCACCACAACAGAGCGCTTTAGTCGTCGATGGTAGGAAGGCGCAAGACGCAAAGCAAAGAGAAAGAGAAGCGAAAGAACATTTCAGGGGAAAAATGGTGGGATCGAGGCCGGTCAGTCGCCACCCGTGGCCTTGGATGCGGCATAACCAATTCGTTTCCGTTTCATTTGCGCTCACCAGCAACAGCACTGTTGCCTTATTCTTTCAAGCACTCGTACTCCGTGCCTGGAACCATTTCCTCAGTCGCTTGTTGGACGGGATTTTGGCGCCCGACTCTGTTCAACTTTGTTATGGTTCGTTGCGTTGCTGGAGTGTGGAGGCTTTGCAAAGGCTTTCCTCCCTTGGATCAGGCTCTTATCGGAGGGACCGGACCATGTTGTGCAAGCATCGTGGCATAGACCTGGCTCCCCCCTTGTGCGCGCCACCAGACCGTGTACGAGAAGCGAACGATAAACAGTGAAGGATGTGGCTTAATTATGCTAATCGATAATACGCCTGCTACGATGAAGCGATGTGGCGCTATTAATTTAAGCGAGAAAGGCTCACGCACAGCAGCGATCAGCGGCTTCGGGGGACACAAAACCAATAGAGACGTAACTATCTCTCCATTATCGAGCCCCTAAGAAGGCATGCGAATTTGCGCAATTTGCTTGGTACCTCCCAAAACGGAGCGCAGTTGTATCTATGACGCAATCTTCCATTAGCCAAGCGTCAGAATCAAGCTCCCTGTGAATTGGTAGAGAGGGATCCGTCGGAGATCGTGGATTGCCCTCCCCGTTGTAACAGAACATTGCAACGATTCATAAACAGTTATTGTCATCAGCGGTGGGGACTATACAGGTACCGATAGGTTTATTTATTTGACAAATTCTTTAAAATTTCGCTCTAGTGTATGATGAAAAACAAAACGATCACCACCTGCGTTTGTGGTAAACTGGGTCTAAGAAGCAACCGAAAGATCGGTGTCTCTACGATCACGTTTGAAGTTAGCAAATCAACGTTTTATTTTTGTTTTGGTGGAGCGGTGTCCTTATAACCCGGCGTCCACACTATGAGAATGTGGCAAAAATGTATGGTGGGCCCAGAATCTGTCACTCTTTCTGGAGTACCGTGAGCTACTTTGAGATGCTGTTGAGCTCCTTTTGTTAATGAGATGTTTTACGCGTTTCAGGATATTTAGGCGGTATTTTTTTCAATGTGACAGTTGGTGCCAAATTTCGGCCAGATTTTTTGACTGTCCAAAAAAGGAACAGATTTTCTATCGCGGACCAGATTACGACAAAGACGGCAATAGAGAAGGAAAGCATCACTTGTTCGAGGAACGTGGTTTCGTGTAAGGTCTTGTTCAAGTCGGTTGAATTGCAAGTTAGTGAATTTGAGCAATTAGTGCAAATTGTCCTCGGGAAAGGTAAGTGCGAACTGCGAAAAAAAATTTTAAGAACAATTTGGTGAAAAAGAAAAATTCGTTATTCATGTTATCCGCAGAAAAGAATGGCGAACCACAACGAAAATGATGGATCGGAGCGCATGCACAACGAACGCCGACGAGTGCTGGTAAGAGCCGTTTTAAAGGATTATGTAGATGACCGATAGAGTATTATTATTTTTTCTGTTTTAGTGGACACAGGAGCTGATGTGTAAAGTCATCGATGCTATAAAGGAGGAACAACTGCTGTGGAACCCCAAGCACGTGGACTTTAAACATCGTTCCAAGAAGATAGCAGCGTACAATCGAGTTGCTGCCCAGCTGCAGCTACCAACGGAAGCGGTGCACCAAAAATGGGATGTGCTGAAAAGTTCATACCATAAAAACCGCCGAGCGCTAGAAAACCAGCAGGCAAATACGATTAAATGGTTTGCCTTCGACAGGCTATCGTTTTTGGCTCCTGCGGCTGGAGAAGTATGCGGAGCCTCGGATGTCACGGACATCCCAATTAAGAGAGAGGTAACTTATTTGAATCATTTTTTATGTAGTAAGTGTAATTAACCAAAATAACGCCAGTTTACATGATCTCTCCATCCGGAGAAGAAAAAAAATCTTTAAATTTATTTCTTATTTTATTTACACTATGTGGCGCTTGTCGTGGCACACTTTGAAGTTCGAACAATTCATTGGAATTTGCATAATTTACCCAGGAGCCAGAACAAATTGTTTTGCGTTGTATTCTGTCCATACTTCCTTCCTCAAATTCTGCAGCAACAGCTTTCCATTCATGTTGAGATTTTGGTGTCTAGTTATTGAGAGAAAAAAATGTAGTTGTTATCAATATTAACACACGTATAATATTTTTTCAGAACATGGAATCAACATATATGAGCAACATACAAACATTGACGGCATCAGAAAGAAACACGCCCATCTCACCTACGGCAGATGAAACTTCTTCTTATCCGGCTACAACCGCCGAGCGGTCTTTACCTGCTTCAGGGAACCTGGCACATGAAACACCTCAGCCAAATAATTATCCCGACGGGGCAGTTTTGGAAAGGCTTGTGAAGGCGATCGAAGTGGGGTTGAAGAGGTATAATAACCCCACATGGTCCGATATCCTGGGATCGTACGTCTCCATGGTGGTGAACAAAGCTGGTGAACGCCCAGACACCGAAATGCGGCGGCTGTTAAAGGAGGTCATCCGTCTGATGGAGACGTTCCAGGATGGCGGCAGATATGAAGCCATCACCCTGAGCCTTCAGCAGTCCTACGTTTTTTGAGTGAATAAAACCTTCAAATAGACCAGTTTTGTGTACTTACTTCTCAACACTAACGATGACGATGACACCTAGCATTTTGGCGGAATGTTGCTTCTTTTGCAGCAACTTAGGCTCCAACCATGCCAAGAAGCACTTCAAATTCAGTTGCGGTCTTTCAAGTGAAATTCCGGAACCCTATTCCATCGTTCAGATACAGCTGGTCGATTAACCTTAATCCGTGATGTGGAGCCTCTGCGAAGAGCTCTCGCGTCCAACAACGTCTTGATACACGCTCAGCAGTCGAACACTGAGAGTATGCGCATCAACTGAACACAATTTTGATTGATTTGATTGGATTGGTTTTATGATTTAAAGAATCCATTGCATTAGCTATCCGCTGCAAAACTGCCAATGGTAACGGAATGAAATGGTGAACTGCCAAATCAAAACAAAAACAAACGAATTGTCATTTCATTCACTGGAGCTCACAGATTATTCGCCCAGAATCTGCTAGTGTGGACGCTAGCACAGCAAAAAATCTGCCCCAGATATCTCATAGTGTGGACGCGGCACTTTTCAATCTATTGCTTCCCTTGTATTTTTATCATCAAGAAGCAGTGTACAATTAAAACATGAAATTATTTCAAATCCCATTGTCCATTGATAAATCCATTAAGCCCGAGATTTTTCAGCCTATGTGTTCAGTCCTCGGAAAGAGGGAGTTCGTCGTGCTATCGATAGTGAGACACGAGACACCTTCCGTTCATGAAGCGCCTTCAAATGGCTCCTTCCGTTCGAAGCAATTTGAGGCTGAAAACCAAACCTAAACCAAAAGTGGGGTTTATTTTGGCTTAGCAACAAGAGTTGTGCGCAGCCAAGTGGTGTTGGTAACAAGACCCCTAACAAGAGCGATGCCCCGAAAGAAATCAGTCTGTGATCGAGTGTTTCAAGCAACGGCCGAGCACCGCCGCCAACCCAACACACAAACCCCCCAGCGGCCGAGTGTGTGGAGTCGAAGGCGACATTCGCCGCCAGACGCGGTCGAAGATCGTGCCGCCGCGCGAGGTCATCCTGTGTAAGGCGGCGGCTGCTGGGCTGTCTATGACCTCCTTCGGTGAGAGAGAGAGGGTGAGGCACTCTGGCCCCGAGTCAACATTATTGCATTCGTCGCGAGTTACGTGGCACGCGTAAACAAACGAAAAGTAAAAATAAAATAACCACCTCCCTTTCGTTGCGGACGGCGCTGCTGATCCTCGTGCCCTCTCGTCGGCGGTGATCGATGACGCGACGCGGTCCTTGTGACGACCAGTAGACACGCACAAACACACGCATAGCGCGAAGCAGTTTGGGCCTAAAAAAGGCCCAAAAGAAATTCGCTCGCGTCGCGCAAAAAATGTCACCCGTCGGCGGTACAGGAAGTGACCCAGACACAGCGGGAACGCCGTCAGGCGAACCTGATCCTGGTGTGTCGTCCGCCTGTGTCCGGGTGATGGTGGTTTTTTTTATCACATTGTGACTTATCCGGCGGCAGCGCTCCAAACAAACCAACCAAAACGGGACGGACATTTTCGACCCGAACACAGAGAACGGTGCTTAGGAGCCGCCGTGTTTGCGTTTGTCAACAAACAAAAAACAATAAAACACAGTTCAAGAAGAAACAAAAACGGGGCGAGGACGACGACGGTGAGAACTCTCGGGAGCAGCTTTTCTTTGTAGCCGGCTCCCCGGCTGGGTTTCGATGTGTTAGATTCGCGGTGCGAAAGCAAAAAAGGACGGCTGAATGTGTCTCGCCTAAAGACGGCGACGGGGACCTAAATAGCGAGATACAAGTCTGTGCGCCTTCGTCGCCACCACCAGCCCGGTTCCGCCGGTTTGCTGCATTGCTGCGGAAATAACACCGATCTACAGATCGCGGTTACGGCGGCAGCAGCATCAGCGACCTAGCGACGCTCCCAAGACCCCGCTGGTGGTGGTGTGGTGGTGGTGGTGGTGGTGGTGGTGGTGGTGGTGGGTGGCTCCGAAGCATACGCGAAAACAACATTCGCGAGAATAAACAGTCCGACGGACCGCGCCCGGTGATGCGGCAGTGCGCGAACACCGAGCGGAGATCGGCTGCGGTCCCCGGTGTCTGAGAATGTTTTTGGCGGCTTCTAATTTTGGCGCTTGCCATCCGCCGCCGCCGCCGCCGCCGCCGCCGCCGCCGCCGCCGCCGCCACGCACCCTTTCGCCCCGGCTGCTGCGGACCCTCTTGTGATCCTTTGAACCTCACAAAACTATCCTCGATCATCGGTTTGACTGACGTGTGCACACGCGGGATTCGGCTTGCGGCTGATGGTGTGTCGGCCGGGGCGGGGGGGGATGCTGCTTCCGAGAAGTCGGCGGACCAGCGGACCATGCGCGTGCGCACGGTGGGTGACGGCGCTGTTTATTTCTATTCGAACTGAGCCAATTTTTTGTTGTTGTTGCAGCGTGAATCTAAGCGCCGTCTTCTTTTCTTCAAGCCAGCCCGTCCGCTTGCAAATTATTCGTATCAAGTCAAAATGGAGCATAAAGTAATAGAGAGCGGTAAATATCTAACTGCGCCACCATCAGCGCCCCTTGCAGTAGGAGTAGTCATGTATGGAACAGATTTTCGGAACACATTTTAGGTTGTGTTTTTGCTGACAACAGCACGTGGTGTGACGCACGGAAGCTAAACGAGCATGTGTGTCACTCTCAGCCGGCCGTGCCGGCGTTTGATTAGCTGTGTACCGGGGCCAGTTGACTAAATACAATTCGTGGCTCCCCGTTTACGGTCACAAAACACTCACGAACCTTGCGATGCAACAAATATGCGGTCCTGTTCGTAGCCCCAAAGCTTGTCCCTGGCGGCGCTCAGCTTTGTTGTGGACTGTGCTCCTTTAAAAGAAGGTACGGTTTAAAACCTTACATTCGGACTTTTTTCAAAGAAATCAAATGTTTATTACATTGAAATGAAAAATTCTATTTCATTCGAAGTGTGTGCCATTGCTAGACACACATTTCTCCCATTTCTCTGCTAAATCGTGAGTTCCCATTCGAAGAATTCCTCCTCTTTTGAAGCAAACCAATTAGTCATCTAATTTCGACTTCCTCGTAGGAAACAAAAGGGCTGCCCAGCCAATACGTGTTCCATCGAAAATTGATTAATGATAATCGGAAGGAGCCAAGTCTGACGAATACAGCGGGGGGAAAGCAGTTCCCATGATCAGCAGGAGCTTGTTGCTTGTGGCTTGTGGACACCTTTCTGATCCATCAGAAAGTCCTTTTTTGGAGTGCTTCGACCCACTTTGCTTGTTAAGCCGAAATCTCTATTTTATATTTTTTTAAACCGCTTAAAGCACTGCGATCCTACTAAAAACAAGCTTCGACAAGCATTTGATGCGATTCTGTAGAAGTTTCAGCAGATAGCAGAAAAGAAGCGAAAAGTCATTTTCAGGCACAAAAATAGACATGGTCTAACCTTTTCGAAGATAAGATGCAAACTAAAGTTAATTTTGTTTCCACTTGAAAGCAAAAAAGCAAAACTAGGAGGAATTTAGTGCTTGACCGCTAGAGCCATCTGTTTAACAGTCCTAAGCTATTCTGTAGCACCAAGATGCACCCAGATCCCGTCTGTGCGCTAATGCGTGGACCCCTCAGACTTTCCCACCTGCTGCAGTTTTGTGCAACAAACGCTGATATCACGTCCAGTCAACGGCGGTTCCCGTGAGTCCATCATCGTTATTGTCTTCTTCTGGGAACTGTGCGATAGTAACGCAGCGCGGACCAGCAACCTAAAGCTTGTTCCGTTTCCTGTTTGTGAAGGAAACGAAAAAACATCGTTACCGTTTGGCGTCGTCGTCGTCGTCGTGTTATCACGAGCGATGTTGCACTCAGTGGCGGGACCTTTCAAAAACAACACCCTGTCCCTGCGAAGGCCAAATTACCCACCACAATGTTTAGAACTTTGAAATGTGTGTAGATTCAAACGTTTATCATTTCTGCGTTTTATCGCACAACCGCTACATGCGCTGCGATGATGGCCTCAGCCTGATTCCGAGAATCAGAACAAGATAAGGATATCGTCGGCCACCCCCCCGGGGCAACCCTGTAACACACCTTTCGTACGAGGCGGGGGTATCTTCAAGTGTGTCGAGTGCCATTTCCATTCGATTTCAGACACTTTCACCGTTCTTCCGAAGAACTCTCTCGTAACGAACGTGTGCGTCCGTCCGGTATCAGTCACTGATTGTAACATCCGGTGTAGAAACCGTTGTTTTTACGGTGGTACCAACATGATGATGACCCCTGTCGATACCACCATGTCGGCCTCTCGGAATGAGGCCTGTTTTTTGTGGCTACAGATCGTACTTCCGTCCGATTTGGCGGGCGTGTTGTTATTGCTTCGCAATCACCACGCGGCGGCTGTCGCTACTCCCCGGCATTTGATTTGCTGCCGGGATTCGGGAGGCGGCTCTCCGGCCAGTTTATTTGACATCGATCGCCGTGGAGGGGTGCGGTGCATGTTTGCAATCCTCCCCCTTAGCGCCACCTGTCGCCGGCACAGAGCGCGCCTTGCGCTCTCCGCACAAAAAGGCGAGTGTTGTTTTGACGCGCGCGCCCTGATGGGCCTGCTTCCCTTCCCGTTTTGCCGCTGCTTAAGTGATAAGAGCACCACAGCTCGGTTCGCCTCCCGCGTTCCTCAATTTCCCTCCCGCCGGCGCAACATTGTTGCTGCTCCGTGGTGGTTTGTTTTGCTGCTGCATCGTTCGACTTCTCACGATCGTGGCGCGTGTGGCGCGGAGGTGATCAGTTTACCAGGAATAGTCTGGCACCGCACACCCGATCGTCTTTCCCAGAAGAGCCGCTTATTTGACTGCGCAGTTCCAGCGTGTAGCGAAATTGTTGTTTGCGCTATCGGCGCCGGCGCCCGGGGAAACTAGTTTCCCACGAGGGTGGCCGCGCCCCGATACGAGGTACAACTTTCTCGGAACTTGTCGGGAATGATACTCCACCAGGCGGTGGTGGCGCCTGATGGACCTTTTACCGAGACACCGCCTCTTGACGTAAAACTCATTCGGACTTGCCGAGCTTCTTCGTTGTGCCCGATGACGGTGGAATTGCAACACAACACAACATAGAAGCGCACACAACGCGTTTGCTCCACGTGATCGTAGCTTGGCCGCTTAAGGAAACCGTGTTAAACACGTGCCGCGTGCGCCGCGCACAGAGGGCGTACGGTTAGCGCCAAGGGCTCGACGTTATGGCGCATCATCATCGTTCTCTTATCACCCCGTGACGAGCGAGGAAAGCCGCGTTCAGTAGAGCAAACTCATGAAGCGATAAGACGGTGCGATTTGGTTTGCCCTTTAGATCCTCTAGATCTTCCTTCGGGTGTAATTATCACCGTGCCAATTAGTGAGGGGAGGACGGACTGGACAGATCCAGCGCAGCGTGGGGACCGAGTGTGTTGATTGAAGTCGGAATTGAATTAAGACATTGAGTGGGCTTAATTGGGGCTGATGCGAGCGGCGCGCACTACATTTAATGTGAGTTAGAGATCTGTCGGGATTGGCCCTAAACCGTAGTTTCCCGGTCACTAATCAGATAAATTGGACGCCAAGCGGTGTTCGATTGGGTGTCCAGGCTGGTGATCCATTTTAACAACGCTCGGGAACCATGTTGCTGGTTATCCCTGCATTTGTTAACAATCTGTTGGAGAGTTAAAAACCGAAATTAATTTAATCCGAACCTAGATTTCCCAGGCCACAAATGATGCCTTCGCTATCATCATGCCCTAGCCCTGGCCGGTGGGGTGCTATAAATAGCTTAGTTCTCCTGGAGAACACACGACATGGTGGGAATGCTGTCCCCCCCCAGTCGGCTTGGTGCATCTCGCGTTGTCGTCAGCGTACGATGCAGATGCAGTTTCTTGGACGACGCCGCCCCCCTTGCCTTGGCACGGGAAAAGCTTCTCGAAAGACGTCGAGAAGTTTCTTTGCTCGCTTCCATCGTCGCCGTGGTTGTGTTGCGCATGGTCGAGTTTGAACGCAAAAGAACGCGAAACACGCCGAGCTGACCTAGCCCAATCCGGGAGAGAGACCCCTACAGCAGCAGCAGCAGCAGCCCATCGATAGAGGTGTGTGTGTGCTAATAAAGACGGTGGAACCTTCGGCATTTTTCGTGGCCGCCAAACTCATTAAAATCCCATTACTTTCCCCGGGGGTTTGCGTTTACAGTCAGCATCATCGCCACAGCCTGCCGTTAATAAACAACTAGCTCCACACACAACAACACAGTGGAAACTTCATTCGGGGGGTGTCTTGTAAATGCGCTGTCATTTTCCGGAGCCTTTAGGCATTTTTTCATTTTTGCCTTTAGGACCTTTGCCTACTTTTACTGCTTCGTAGAGGCAACACTACGATGTGTCAACTTCAGCTCTGCTGGTTGACATAACTTCTGGAAGTTCATATCGCTGATCATATCTGGTTGAAGAGCGTTTCCACCGTTGCGCTGGCCGTAATTTTTCGCACACTCTCCGGACAGGATGTTGTCATTCATCCATCTCTCGCGTCAACGGTGGGGATACGCTTGGGAGGTCGCCGGGAGCGAGCATGACGAAGCCCTAGCCACTCTCCTTCTCGTCCCTCTGCGTTTCGCTGTCTGTCTGCGTATCTGCGGTTAGGTCAGGTTTTGAGTCGATCCGTTGTTGGGTGTGGTTCGGGTTGTGTCGCTGGCCTGGTTCGGCTTGCCTGCAATTCTTGCCTTCGCGTTCCACAGACAACTTCGCCCTTGATGATGGCACGCAGGGCCTCTTATACGCCCCATCCCGCTGGTGTACATCCTTCCCGTCCGACGTCGCCATAATCCAATCCCCCCACGGGGGCTAAGGGAAAGATTATGGCTGTGCGAATGGCAAAGGTTCCGCGATGCCTTCCGCGTCTGAATGGAACAGCGAGCGAGTAAAAGAGAGAGAGAGAGAGAGGGTGCATGAGCACTACCGCCGCCGCCGCCCGGCCACGGATTATTGACTGGAACGAAGTTTTCCGGGACAACAAAGGGTGAAAACTTTACGCTCTCGTTAATGAATGAATGAAACACCGTGTCCACTACACACCACTACTACAGCCAGGCTGGCCGCAGCGTATCGACCCCACACACATACAGCATCTTGTGGGCAAGAAAAACGGCAAAAGTGCAACATCATTCCTCCCACGATTTGCGAGACCCTCGCCCGTGTAGTGTAGGGTGTGTCATGATGCACCACGGCGCGGGATGCCGACTCCGTTCGCGACTTTTGCTGGGCTGCTTCTTGTGCTGAATTGAATGAATTTACGGTGCATGATGTCGGAAATGAGGTCACACAATTCCCAGCCTTCCCAGGTTATATCACGCCTTTTATGCGCGCTGAGCTCGATTATATCGATTTTCGGTGTTCTTTCGAGAAAGAAAGAGCGTTCCCGAAGAAGCCCAAGATGGATTCCAACTTGTGGGCGCGCCTACCTTGGGCTCATTTTTACAGGTTCGCAGAGAGCCAGTCGGTGCCTCCTAAAGGCTTGCCACCTGTGTCATGTATGAGCTTACAGCATGGATCTACACTTAACTTATGCTTGCCGCAGAAAGGAGGCACCTCAATAAATATTCTGTCGGTAATGAAGAACCGAACACTTGTTTTGATCTTCTGAAAATGCGATCATAAGTTTTTTCAGTTTCCATTAATTGAAATTACACCCTTGAACTAGTTGCAAGAACTACTTTAGAATTCCTATATATTAGGTAGGTGTTAGGCTTAAATTCTAAACTTTATCAAAGATTTGGTTCAAATATGCACCATTTTGGTGTGATCGTCTAGTGATCGATTTTCACAATCTTCTCTTGATCTCGATTTCTTACCCACTTGGGCAGCTTAGCAATGCGAGAAAAAGGTGGTAAGCGCTTGGTGCCAGGTCCGGACTATATGCTGGATGCAGCAAAGTTTCGCAATCGAGATTCCTGGCCCTTAGGCTTGCACAATCGTTTTTCAACTTTCGTTTCAAGTTGATTTCACGAAACACGACATACAGTCGGACCGGAGTTCGATTCGCTTAATAATCCCCACGGTAGCGAGATTAGTGAGTGGCTTCGCTTTCGATACACTGTGCAAAGTCCTCGAGCGGACCGCCGCGCACGCACAGCGTTCTCGCTATTTTACCATAAAATTCTTCGAATCTAAACTGACCGCGTCTCCGTCCCATCCGCTCAAATACGCACGCCGCGCCTTCGCCCCCAAATGATCGACTTTTTAATGGCCGTCGGTTCGTCGAACTTACTCCCTGGTAGCTGCTGCTACCCGGGGTCTCCGAGGGGCAAGGGTTGGTACGAGTGTCTTTCGGTGGGGAGGCGCGAGAAGGTCAGCGGCATCGCGAACAGAACCCCCCCACCACACACCCAGGCCAGGCAGAGCGGGAGCGAGGAAGAGTTCCGTGAGTCGGCCAGCGTGACGATCAAATATTTCTGTACTGCGCAGCAGTTGGTTCCGTCCGACGGCGGCGGCCGCGGCCGCCTAATAGGGCGCACAAAACTCTGAACCTGAACTTGACCGCCAACGACGGCGCGGCGGGTTCGATGAGCCCGTCGTTTCCCTCGCGAGGTGAGGTTTTAATGTAGTTGTAGCGCGCCCCAGATCGGAAGCCCCGAGCAGGAGTCGTCGTGCTGGCGATTTCAAAGTGAGCCATAAAATACCGATGAAGCGAGTGAAGATTAACACACAATCGTAACCGCGAAAGAGAGAGAGAGAGGCGCCCAGCGGGATCCGTTGGGTGGTGTTGGTTCCGGTAAAGGATCTACGATCATCGAGAGAAGGGTGTGGCGCAGCGATCTTCTCTTATGGCAAATCGTGATCGTTCATCTGATGCAATCGTGTGTACATCGACTACTTAAAAACCCATCGACCCAGCTGCTGCTGGACATGGTGACATCACACCGGAGAAGCAGATCTGGCCCCTCCTCGATAAGAGGAACGGGCTCCAGACGGTCGCGATTGTTTTTATCGGGCGCTTTGGGTGGTGGCGATAAGACGTCCCACCAAATTTGCGCAATAGCTGCGTGATCCGTGGCGCAGTGACCAGCGGTGTCAGACGCGGGTCCATGCGCTTAACGTCCGCACGATCCCTGGCGCTGCTGACCAGCACGTTTTGGGGCGAGATAAAGCAAAAATATCTCAACCCGGGCGGGGCGTGTAGCGTCATCGAAAAGGCGCGCGCGCGTGGCACATGATGACACGCTGATGGTGAATGATGTTTGTGTTGCAAATTAGGACCTTTTCGCTAAGGTAACTCCACCGGGCAGGGCCGGTCGTTTGGCGTATGTTTGTTGAAATTGTCGCCCCTTGCTCTGGGGGAATGTATCATGGCACAGGCCAGCGACCGGATCGAGGATTTTTCATCACATTTGCTCGAAGCGTAACGCCAATACCTACAAATCGATTGGTGTGGCGGTGGCGGCGGTGTTAGTCACACACCGCCTGGTTGAGCAACAGTGTTGCTAGTTCCGTGAGCGCTGTTTTCGTCGGTCGGCCCTTTCGAACCTCCCCGGGTAAATGCACCAGAAATGCGTCATTCATATTTAATGTTTTGAGTTCCGCTCAACTGTGATGTCGTCATACCGTGTTTGCCAATTCCTCCATCACTCTGTTTACTAATAACAGGTTGTGTTTCTTCTCTTTTTTCCCTTCCAGCTACCCTGCTTATCGCGCGGGCGTGTGTGAACAGAACGATTTTTTAACGACAGCGCACAGCGGCGCACCATAAAGCGACGATGTCTTCCCAAATGGCACAAACTGCGCCGGCGATCGCGATCCCTACGTCGTCGCTGAAATCGGCGCCACTCGCGATGACAACGGCGATGCCGACCATGCCGGCGTCGTCTCCCATTTCACATCCGGCGGCATCGCTTCCGCTGACACAGAACACCAGCTCGCAGCAGCAGCAGCAGCAACAGCAACAACAGACCAGCAGCAGCACCATCTCGGTGTCGGCGTCGACGGCGAGTATCTCCTCCGTGCAAACCAACAACTCCTCGTCGGCGATGCCGGACTCGACGTCGACGATCGTGAAGGAAGGTTGGCTGTACAAGCGCGGGGAGCACATCAAGAACTGGCGTTCGCGCTACTTCGTCCTGCGGACGGATGGCACCCTCGTGGGCTACAAGACGCGCCCAGATGCGACCTGCCTGACGGAACCGTCGAACAACTTCACCGTGCGCGGCTGCCAGATCATGTCGATCGACCGGCCCCGCCCGTTTACGTTCATCATTCGTGGGCTCCAGTGGACGACGGTGATCGAGCGGATGTTCCACGTGGACGACGAGGAGGAGCGCAAGGACTGGGTGGACGCCATTCGGCGGGTGGCGAATCGGTTGAACGAGGAGGAAGTCTACCAGACGGCACCGCCGCCCATGCCGTCGGACGAGGACTGCGAGATGGGTTCGATCGCCGAGGATGAGCTGCTGAGTGAAAAGATTCCAGTGTATGGAACGGCCACCGATAAGATTAGTGGAAAAATGAAAGTGGTAAGTGTCTAGCAAGAAGGGAAGGAATCTACCCTTTGAAGAGGAGGTGCATTGGAACTAACTTTCTTCCGCGCATTCCTCTCCCATCGGTGCCGCCAGCAGACGTTGGAAAATTTCGAGTTCCTCAAGGTGCTCGGCAAGGGCACGTTCGGGAAGGTGATTTTGTGTCGCGAAAAGAGCAGCGCCAAGCTGTTCGCAATCAAGATCCTCAAGAAGGACGTGATCATCCAGAAGGACGAGGTGGCGCACACGATGGCCGAGAATCGCGTCCTGAAAACAACCAACCACCCGTTCCTCATAGTAAGTACCGCGCATTCGCATCGGCTCTTCTGTACATTGACGAATTTAATTGACCTACGTACCTTTCCTTTTCTAGTCACTGAAATACTCGTTCCAAACCGTCGATCGGCTCTGCTTCGTGATGCAGTACGTGAACGGGGGCGAACTGTTTTTCCACCTGAGCCGCGAACGCATCTTTCCGGAGGATCGCACCCGCTTTTACGCCGCGGAAATCATCTCTGCCCTGGGGTGAGTTTTGTTCCCGGGGGTATCGCGTACGACGCCTATCAAAGGTCGATTAAGCACATGGTCTTGGTTCGCTTCCCGCGAAGTAGACACAAATTTCCTTTTTAGTTTTTATGGCGGTCGCCGCGCGGGAGTTCCGTGGCCTCAGCAGCACAAGTACGATAACCTTTTCTGATTAGCTCCGACGTATGCTTCAGCATTCTCGCCACTCTGTTATGCAACATCAGCAGAAATTGTAAAAAACAGTGTGTAATGTACGTAGTGTAGTAAATTGTGGAGGCCAAACGGAAACGTGAGGGCTCTCGTCGCTGGTGGTAATGACGGTGACGAATAAACATAACTTGCAGCTTTCAAAGCGACCAGCGTTTTCAACGCACTACTCCCTTTCGCACCTGGTTTATCGCGAGTGCCAGTATTGGGTTCCGGTTGCCTAATCCCCGTGTACAATCACCTGTTTTACTGGGTCGATCCGGTATTTTGCCGTTCATCAATAACAACTACTTCACTAGGGGAGTAGTCAGCGCGCGCACACAAGGCTCTGAAGGGCTACCGTGGACGTCGCTTTCGACACTTTGGCACGTTTTGTACTGCCCCACTGCATTCCTGCAGCGGAGAGAGAGAGAGAGTCCCCGTGTTTGTTGAGGGCCACACATGGGCGTTGCACAATCATTATCGCTCAAAACCATCACCGGCGCCATCGGGGCCTCCCTGTGAAGTGTTGTTTATGTGCTTTTCAGGTTGCAGGAGAGCACCGGAGAGAGCGCGCGCTACAGAGGCGAACAGATGAAAAGAGGGCGGTCAAGTGAGGCAGCACCTCCACCGGGCGGATAAACACGTGGTGGGAAAACCCGCACAGGGCTGCGACTCGGGTTTCTAACACTGTTGTGCGCGCGCAACAATGTAAGCCGCCGCGATTAGTGAGTTGACTGTTTGTCGCAAAAAATGCAAGCGCGCCCACCACCCAACCCCCCAAACGGATCGCGGTTCGGGGTTTTCCCGGTGATCAGATTTTTATGATCGATTGTTTGGAAGAGAAGGTCGACAGGCACTTGTGTCATAAAGCTGTCAGACCCTATCCCAACCAAAGTGCCCCCTCACCACATTCCAACTCAAGGTAACAGGTGATGGTTCCTATCGGCGCTACGGCCGGTTTTGGTTTCCCGAGCTGTAGCCAACAATTGTTTCCACCTCCAGCTTTGCAGACGTCAGGCATGTGGACTCAACACAATGAAGCAACTAGAATTTGATTACATTTTGCTTCTTACACTGGACAAAGTTTTCTCTCGCATCTTCTTGTGGTCAGTAATGTGAGAAAGTAAGAAGATCGGGTTAAGCACACCATCGTTAGCACAATGTTAGCGTTTCTTCTAACCTGCTGTTTGTCTAGTGCCACATTTGTCTAGCGGCCACCTTGGAAGGTGTATGGTGAGGCGCAAATATTTGATTATAATCGGCTAAGGATTTGTGTGCAATTACTGCGAAACGCGCGTGTGGTGTACCGGTTATGACGGTGGTGCGCGCAGGAGTTTACTATGAACGCTTCAAGTCCATTCAAGCCACTTCTAGCGCGCGAGCGTGACGAAATTGTGGTTCTGGAATGGCGCGTAGCGTTGTGGTGGGTTCTCGGTTGGTGTGGTGTTACAGTTATTTCGAGCGCTCTGTAAAACACTATTTACCATCCTCCACAAGTGCCTCGTTTGCGTTGAACTCTCTGCGTCAAACGGTGTTTGTTTGGGCGGTTCTCGAGGCGCACTCTCGCACCCCGCCAGAGTGAATGGAGTGACGAAAAAGCAACATTTCATTCATGGAAATGGCACTTCTTCGCGCGAAATCACCCGTGCGCGCGGTCATTGTGTGTTGACGTCAACGATTGGTCAAACACACTGTGCCGCACCATTATCGCTAGAGTAATGGGGCTCTGCACGTGGAGCGACCACTTTGCAATCTTGAACCCTCATGAGAAAGGTGCCATTAATCGGTCCTGTGTCTGGTACGCTTCGGGCTGTATTGGTACATGATTTGTGTTCTTAATCCCAGTTCATACAACATTAACCTTTCGCGTGTCTGTTTCAGGTATCTCCACTCGCACGGTATCATCTACCGCGACTTGAAGCTCGAGAACTTGCTGCTTGATAAGGATGGCCACATCAAGATTGCCGATTTCGGACTGTGCAAGGAAGACATCACGTATGGACGCACGACGAAAACGTTCTGCGGCACACCCGAGTACCTGGCGCCGGAAGTGCTGGAAGACAACGATTATGGGCACGCGGTTGACTGGTGGGGCACGGGCGTCGTAATGTACGAGATGATATGTGGCCGATTGCCGTTTTACAACCGCGACCATGACATCCTCTTCACGCTCATCCTGATGGAGGAGGTTAAGTTCCCGCGCCAGATCAGCGTCAATGCGCGCAGCTTGCTCAGCGGGCTGCTGGTGAAGAACCCGAAGCAACGGCTCGGTGGAGGGCCGGACGATGCGAAGGAAATCATGGCACACCCATTTTTCGCCAGCATCAACTGGACGGATCTGGTGCACAAACGTATCACGCCACCGTTTAAGCCGCAGGTAACGAGCGATACCGATACGCGTTACTTCGACAAGGAGTTCACTGGCGAGAGCGTCGAGCTGACGCCCTCCGATAACAACGGACCACTGGGAGCGATTCAAGAGGAGCCACACTTTTCCGAAGTAAGTAAAGGAGGGGCACCAATTGCGCGCGCACACACCAGGGTAACGTTATGCTTCTTTTGCGTTCGTTTTCCCGATTTACAGTTTAGCTATCAGGACATGGCGTCGACGATGAACACGCCCAGTTACATGAACCATTCGTCGAGCAACTATCCTCCAATGCAGTGAGCCTCGGGAGAGCCGGACAGAACATAAAGTGGCCATCTTGTATCTCGGTGAGGGTTGTTGCATGAGAATGGAATGATGAAGAAACATTGAAGTGAAGCTGCGCCAACACCACACTATCACAGCTGGAAAAGGGATCGAGTGAGAGAGCAGAGAAACAACAGCAGATCACCGTATAACCGCAAGCAGATGACCGTTACATGTTATCATCGCGTTCTCCATAGCCCGATATTGCTACGCAAACCACTGAGTGCAGCGATCACTGTCGATCGCAAATGAAACGGCGACCGACCCACAGATCCTAACCGCGGCGGGCAAGAGATCTCGATTGTCAGAGTTTGCCACGAAGGTCCTCGCATGGGCATCTGACTGCCTGAACCATGTACACCGTTATACGGTCGTAATAGTATGCATATGTTGCTCTATGAAGCCTACAGCTAGGTGTGTACGGGCCTGAAGCTGCTTGACAGCAATCGAGGGCCGCACCAGGCAATCGGCGGACTGTGCTTAGGAAACAAAAGTTCCACAATAATTCTTCCGTGGTGTGGTTGACGACCCTTCGAGGGTCTACAACCGCACCGATCCTACGGCTAAGCAAACATTTATGGTCATTGAAACTTTCCATCCATAACCAACCATCCCTCAATCATCAACACTGAATCTGACAGACACAGGACACACACAATATATGCAGTATGTAGAAATCGACCACCGTGCCAATATATATATGTATACATTTTTGCCATAGCCAAACAAGTCAAACCACTGGATCTCAGTTTTACAAAACCATAAGTTGTCGTAATGCATCCATGCGACTTAGAGCCCCACACAGCAATTCCACATGAACCAGACACTACGGACGTATCCCCGATCGACCAGCGTCCAGCAACTAACACACTGTAAATGCCAAACTACTGCTACTACTCTCTAACAATAGCGACGATGTTCTGCCTGCGACGGTGAAGGGATATTCTTTTGTGCGTTAAACAGAAGAAATGAAGTCTATAATTTTGCAATTTTTAGTTTGTAAGGTTAAACGCGTAGTAGTAGGGTTACTACTGGTGTGTGCGGCGGTCGATTTAAACGGTGGTTAAGAATGGAAACGCTAAATGGAAGTAGACGATAACACCACCACTCCCCACGATCGCAGTAGTCTTGGTTTTTGAAAGAGACAAATCATCGGCGTGAGGGTTAACAGAGGTGAAACTGTCATAACGACATGATACGTGGTGAGGGACACACGAAGAGCGAACAAAGATTGTATGGAAGACCGGAGCGTGAAACAATATTTCGTAAGTGAAGGAAGCAAGCAAGAATGTAAGGGGTGCCCTCTTTAGTAGAGTAAGAAAGTATCCGCGATTTCGCGTGGGTGCTTGTGCGTATGTGTGTGAAGCGTTGGACAGTGCATAAGTAACGCGGAAAGCAACGGACTGTGATAGAAAGAAATTTGTCTACAGTAACTGTAAGGTAAAGTAGCCACTAGCAACTAGCCGAGACTACCAATTGATAGATGTAAGTAGTTATAGTTGAGCCTGCGCTATCTGAGATACAAGGCGGTTGAGAATTATCAAATGAACTTTAGAGGCGCGCAGTAACAAACGATGCTGATAAACGTACATTGAATTCTGATGCCCATGGTCGTGGAAAGTTATTCCAGCCAAATTCAGTAAACAAATGAATTAAGGAACTAAACTTCTTAACCCAGCGTTCCAGCGTAAGATGTCTGACATACGACGGAGCCAATCGTAACGCAACGCAGAAAAATCCGCGAAACTGGGCAAGATGGAGGCTAACGCTCTGAACCGGAGAGTGCCCTGTGTGCTGAACAATGTATGGAAGTTTAATACGCAACTCGCTCGCACGGCGCGGTCGAATGCTTCGTGTATGGGAAGAGAAATTGAGAGAAAAAATTAAGTATGACAAAAAATCACTACAAACACAGGGATTCAGTTGTGCAAACTAATTTGCAATCATTTATAGTTTGACGCTGCCAATACTACGGACGGACAGCGCCATCCAGTAGCTTCCTTTTCGTATTATTCGAATTTCGTTTGAATTAATTGTAAGGAGGGACTAACCGTGTGTTTGCCGGAACACGACCTCCGGGGGTGTTCTTTTCTTTTTCTACAGTAGCATATAAAATCCGGCGTAGCGGTGCACTCGCGAGAAAAGTATCACTGCCTTAGCTAAACAATAGAATGAACAGTTGTGTGCAACTTTAGCCACGGAGCATAGCGTTTACGTACGAGTATAGTAACTACAAGAGCGTCAGAAGAATGCCATCGGAAGGAAAAGCAAAACGTGTGTCTTCAGGTACACCGGTTCACGTAGCATGGCAAGCATATTAGTAAACAACAAACGCGGATTTCGCGGCCGGCAAAGGCGTCAAGTTTGGGGCGGCTTACCATTGCATTGTTGTTGCTAAGGGTACCATGCCTTCTTGGATGGCTTTCCTTTTTTGAAGTAATTTACCTACATTTGAATTATCGAATATGAATTAACCACAGCGAAGCCTTACGATGACGCACACAATCATATCCATTTTTTTCGAATCACTATTAACTGCGCGTGTAATTGTCATACCGGCCTAGGGAGAGATTGGTGCTTGGGCTGGCTTTGGGTATTATTACGGCAACAAGAAACGATTCAACCATCTTTTTCAGTACAGACCAGTTGTGTGTACGAGTAACTGTAGATCGAAAATGTGTGTGCTTGTGCGCGTCATGCCGTAGGCATCCAAAACTTCCTGCCTAGTTCTTAGTTCTTATCATTAGGCCTATCGCGAGTGAACCGCGCAAGTAGGGGGACGATAATATTTTAGTACCTCCCATAGTCCACAGATGTACACAGCAGTAGCATTGAGCACACTAGTTTGCGTTGCATCCTTGCAAATCAATGATGTAGATTGACAGGATCTAGAGCGAGAAGGAGATTGGGAAAAGAAAACAAAATCCGGAGAACGGAAGGATTGCGTAAACCCTCCCGCTCTGCATTGCCCAGGTCCTGGCGCTGACAGTTCATAACACACGCAGCTTAATAAAGGGATAAGAGAACATGACACTGAGTTCATTGATTCACATCATAATCAACTATGATTAACAACTAATCCCGGTAGTTCCCGGTAGGCTACTGTCTGTCACCATACTTTCAACGGTATTAGTAAGCGATAGATAAATTTAATATATAAGATTGAAGAAAAAAGAAGAAACCAGATCACTAAACATTGTCCCGTGTCCGATTTATTCATGGGAACCGTTCAAGGATGCGTTCGTTCATGGGGACTCCACTCTCTCCGTGCTGTTCTTGTTGCAGTGCTTCCTCTTGTGTGCCATTAGCGAGCCAGCAGACCGGAAATGCTGTCCGCAGATTTTACAACGAAACGGTCGGTCGTCGGTATGAGTCCGAAGGTGCGTTTTCAGAGTTCCGTTCTGCGTGAAGCGTCGGTGGCAGTGCTCGCATTCGAACGGTTTTATTCCCTTGTGTCTGTGAATGAAGGCGGTGATAGAAAAGGGTAAGATGCGTAAAATGCCTACCGTGTAAAGCAAAATTCTCCTACATTAGTTTGTGGCGCCTTAGAACTATTTTTTGAGAGAATCGCTGACTGCAAATATCACACTGGAAAGGGCGACTGTGTTCCTGATGCTTCCATGACCCGGGAACGGTCTGCTCGTTATGCTCGTCCTTCAGATGTTGCAACAACGTTGCAAGTGCCGGGAAAGAAATGCGACAAACAATGCAGCGGTACTGTTTCGATAATCCGTCGTCGTGACACTTTGATCGCGCGTGGTACGAGACGGCCGGTCGTGAGAAAAGTTCTTTGCCACATTTCTCACACTTGACCGGCTCAAAGTTGGCCGTTGCTGCATTGTGTTTGACGCATTTGTGAAGCGTTAAACGATGGTTCACTCTGAACCGCTTCGGACACTCGTCACACTGGAATGCAGCATACGGCTCGTGCATCTTTTTGTGCCAATTCAAACGATTTTTGGTCGCAAACGATTTCGGGCACTGGTCACAGGAGAACGAACGGTCGTCGCTGTGCGTTACTTCGTGCGTTAGCATGTGGTGCCGATAGAAGAACGATTTGCAGCAGTGCCGACAAACGAACCGTTTCTGGTCGAGGTGAACCCGTAGATGCTGGCGCAGCGTTTTGAGATTCTGAAAGTTACGGGTACATATCTCGCACGTTGGCCCCTGGGATGGGTCGGTGACGCAGTGGTTGTTCATAAAGTGCTGCATAATCGTGGTCGAAGAGGGTAGAATCTCCGCACAGTGTGGACACTTGTCTGATGATTGCTGTCCTGTCGTCAAACAAGCAGCATTTTCTGGCGTTTCGGCATCCTGCGACGGTACATATCCTGTTTCTACTGACTCGGGTTCTGATAACACTTCGATTATGCGAATGTTTTCCTCGTTTTCCGCGTTGTCATAATCGTCGATGTATTCTGCCATTAAATGTTCTTCGTTCGTATCGTCGGTGACGTCGCCTTGGGATTTTTTACACTGTTCCTCGCTTGCTAGATCAACCACACCGTCAACTAGCTCCACAATTAGCTCTGTATGAGCTTTTTGTTCCTGGATAGCCCGTATCAGGCTTTCGAACGACTGAATAACGCGTTTCTTGAACATGTAGCAGTTGTGCAGCTCTGGTAGACATGCTAAACAAATTTTCAAACGCTCCTCTTCTAGGTCTGTTAAGTTGATCTCCTGCCATGTTGAAAAATCGGATAACGTGAAGATGAATTATTTGCTCGGGAGAATTACGCTTGGTCCCAGTATTACCGTCAATTCAATTAGGTTGGCGTACATTGCCGCGCAGCTCACGTTGACGCCGTCGATCGAGAACATCGCATTGCAGGAGACCAACGCAGCACGGTTTTCGCACGGTTTCGCACGGTTTAAACACACCACACACTGGTCGTACAGGTCCTGCTCCTTCATACTGTCTTCAATGCCGAAAATGCAAAAGTACAACCACTTAACTGAAAACAGCCTCTGCTCATTTTATTTATTTCCCAATGTTGATAGTTGACGATGCCAAGGTTGATAAATGCCTTTGACGTCTCGCGTTGTTCCACACACCTTGGGAGTTCGCAGTGACGTTTTGCACAACAACCGGTCACCAAGCGTTTGTTTACAATCCTCTATTCGTATCCGTCCCGAAAGATTGCGTTCCCGGCAGGACGATGGCCGAAATTGTCGCTGAAATAACACGCAAAGGATCGACGCAAACCATCAGGGAAAAGGTGCCAGGCAACAAGATGAGCGATTTGATCGTCAGCCTCAAAACGATCAAGCAGTCGACCAACGACCTCATGACAACGTTCGTTCAGGAAGATTTACTTGGCGCGCGCAAAGCAGAATCCGATGGTAAAAAAATACCACAACAGTTTTGTATTTTGAATTCATTAAATTGCTTATTTCCAGACGTTCTAGCAGAGGAAGAGGCCAGTTCGGCTGCATCCGAATCGGGTGCGGATGATGAAATTGACCGCAAGCGCCTTAAAACGTGACGTTCGTTTGTTCTGATTTCGGTGGCTCTGTTGCGCATGCATTTCGGTAATGTTTCCGTTGCTAGGAAGCTAGTTAGGTTAGTCCCGTTTGGCCCTGTACCGAGGCAAGGGTGCGATAAAATACACTGCATAATATAAGTTTGTTAGGGAGGAATGTGCGATCTTTCTATGCCCAAGTTTCACTCGACGGAATCATCCGAAAGCGAAGATGTCAGTGATACTACTACACGCGGTAAGTCGCTTCCTTCTGTACATTTTCTCTCTGGCCGTTTGTAAAAACTCTGCTGCCTGCCTCATAGCATCGACCGCGGAATCGAGTAGCCAGCCGGGGCCAAAGGCTATGTTTAATGAGATGGAAAGCGCTATGATCAACATCATCATCGAGGAAGCCACGTACAAGCTGATTGTGATCAATCGTGACGGCGATAAAACGGGCGCCCCGATCGTCCGCAAGCCACCGATGCACGTGCGATTCGATCCGTCGTACAAGAACCAGCTACTCAGCGAGAATATGGTCGTCGATGTAGCGATAGGGAGGATGATTTTAGTTAAACTGCACAACGATATGTAAGTTAGTGGTTTGAATGGGCCGTTGGGTTGTGCTTAGCCAGTGGCCATTGTTTCAGATCCAATCTGCGTAAACTGTTGTCCGACACGCACTCGGAAATGGCCGAGTTCGGCACGTTCGAGACGCTGCAGACATTCATGGACAACGATATACAGAGCGAGCAGGAAGAGGTGGTGCTGATTCGGGACAGCATTTTGAACGATAAGAAGCTCAAAACGCTACAGACGCAGCTGGAAGGCGTGAATCGGGAGTGCAAAAATGTGCTCAAACACCTGGACGACGAAATATTCGACTTGGAAGCGAAAGTGAAAGATGCCCGGATCGAGAACGAGGTGAAGACCAAACTGGTCCACCAGTGGGAACGCACGCGGCACGAACAGGCGCGCATCATCATACAGAGCAAGGAGAGTGAGCTGGTTACGTGCGCGAAACAGACGAAGGATAACATCGACCGGGAGCTTCGGTTGAAGAGTGAAATTGATGGTACGTAGGTCGCAGCCGTTGGTCGTTTGGACGTGAAATTTATCTCTGACACTTTCCCTTCTTAGTGTACATAAATTACTGCATCGATCAGATCAGCGACAAGATAGCGTTCTGGGCCGACAAGTATCAGCGCGAGATCCGAGCCCTCGATGCGCAGATCGCCGAGCACAAGGATAAGATTGTCAACTTGAAAGTCCAGTTCGAGGAGATGACCATTCTGTTCAAGCACCGCGAAAAAGACCTGAAGATCTGTGCGGAGTTTATGAAAGAACGTGAGCAGCAACTGGCGCTGGCCAACAAGCAGTTACGGTCGGCCATCAAAATACAGGCTTGGTGGAGGGGCACGATGGTTAGGAAGGGATTGGGCCAGTTTAAGCGCAAGAAGAAGCAGAAGCCCCAGAAGGCACCGAAAAAGGGCAAGAAAGGCAAGTAGCCTGACCGAAAGGGTTGACAGTCACTTCGTAGTCATATCCGCGAGACCGTCCGTTTGTAGTGTTGTGTTAGTAAACCGCTTTTTCAATCGATTCGAGTTCAAACGTATGCGTCCCGGGGCAAGTAAAAGCATAAAGTTGTAGTTTTATTGCTTCCGTGAAATGGACATTTCACGCGTCTGACCTTGAAGTCCTTGCAAAGGCGACGGAGAGAGAAGCAACGAACAGTCGAATATCTGCATCGTGTGCGCAATTGTTCGGGAATTACGTGCAAATACTGCATCCTACGCATAGTGACCGACAAACCGGTTCGTTGGGACACGCTTGATTGAAGCGCCGCTGGCGTGCGACCGACTGTAAAGCTATTGCCACCCTGGGGCGGGGGGGGCCTTGCGCCGCCGGCATGCTCTAGTCTACAAATGATCTAGAGAGTGCCGACACGCCATACCGGTGGTGGTACCGTTAGCAATCCCGGCGTGTCGGCAAAGTGGTTCGACGATCGTTTTATCGCCTGTCATGTTTGAGGCCGCTTTTCACACTCCACCGCGAATAATTAGCATCGCGTCTTCAATTGCAATTAAACGCGGAAGCGTTCACACACCCCGTGCCGAGCCGTTCCTATCGGCTTTGCATCTTCGTCGTTTGATTAGTACGCCAGGGAGTCAATTGTGTGTAATGAGCGATCAGCTACCCCGTGCTTAAGTGCCAGTAGTCGGACGGCAGCGTACGGACCATAGGAATCCTCCACCAGTTCAAGGGTTATTAGTGGCACAAACGGTTTATTACCTACCTACTTACCCGATGCTGGTGCAATATATCTATGTACACGTTTGGGGTTTTTGCAAATCAATATTGCTGTATTGCTGTAGAGGTAACGGGCTGGAGGGGTGTCAAGGACACCCATTGGGAACACTCGGGTCCACGCCACTCGTTTGCCGCCGCGCTAACCGCACCATGTGCTTCTTGTTGAGCTTCATCACCAACGACGGTGAGACGATCAGATCGTTTAGCCGAAAGTCCGTCGCCACACGGTATTCGCGTAGCACGTGGCAGAGTAAGATTTTCATCGAGAGCCAGGCAAACTTCACCCCAATGCAGTTGCGGGGTCCCTGACTGAAAGGGATGAACGCGTACGGATGCCGCTCGGCACAGCGCTCCGGGAGGAAGTGGTCCGGATCGAACGTCTCAACCGCCGGTCCCCAGATGGACTTGTTGTGGTGCATCTTCAAGAACGGTATCATGATCATGGCCCCGGCCGGAATGGTTATGTTCTGTATCTGCACCTCTTCGGTCGGTGCCCGGGCGATCATGCCCGTGATCGGCAGATGGCGTAGCGTTTCCTTCACAAACATCTCCATGTAGGTGAGCCGCGATAGGTCCTCGTACGAAACGGGCCCACGGGGACAAACGTTCATCACCTCCTGGTACAGCTTGTCCTGCATTGCCGGAAACATTCCCATCGTGAGAAACGTGTTCGCCAAAGTTTGGGCCGAAGTGTCGTTTCCGGCAAATATGAGTGTGTCAATGTGCTGCTGAAAGCAATCGTCATCAATGTCCAGCAGCGGATCGGTGCGAAGCTCCTCGAGGCGTTGAATGAAATTTTTACCCGCCGCGAACCCTGTGCCCTCGTCATTCGTCGCCATCGCTGCTGAATCCTGTTCCGGCGAGTCTTGCTTGCTTCCGTTTGCTACCGTTGCCTGCCGGCGTTTCTCGATCAACTACGAGCCGAGTCCGGGAAAGAGCAAATGAGCCAATCAGGGATTCCTGACAGGGACCTGACACCGGTACTGACCTGTTTGGACATCTGCTTAAACTTCGCCATTCGCGCTTGCTCCTCCCGGTAGGCGGGCGTCAGCTTGTAGATGAACTCCAAATGCAGCCAGGGCTTGTAGATGCGTTCGTAACAGTTCGTAAACATCCTACAATCCGGGGGGGGAGGGAGGCACCGTGGGTTAGAAAAAGGACCAAACCGGAAACCGGATGGAAACACTTACTGGATCGCATTGCTGCTGTACTCGTGGAGCACTTCCTCTCTCTCGTGGCTAAGGTCCACTCCGACGGAAGTGGATGCTATACCGATCAGCGTGTACCGTGCCAGGAGGTCGTGAATGTCGAACGATTCACCCGAGAGGCGACTGCTTAAATCGCGCGCAGTCAGTTCCGCCGCAGCGTTGAACGTCGGTACGAAGCTTTTCAAAGACGCCGGTGAAAAGGAAGGGTTCAGGCGTTTGCGGTGCACTTTCCACAGATCGACAGGGGCCGCGAACAGCCCTTTGCTTAGGCGGAAGAAGTCGTACATGTACGGCTTTTGGGAGCAGGCCGGTGAGTTCAGTACCTCCTGCACCATCTCGGGACGATCGATCACCACCACCAGAAAGGGACCGATCCAGGTACGCAGCGGTGACGGAAGATCGTGCATTCGTTCCATCAGATACGTGACCATTTCGACTGGGCTCTTCCCGAGGGCGATCAGTGCTCCGCCGATCAGCGGATAATCGAACGGTCCCGGGATACGGTCGGCCAGCTCGTAAAGTCTTTTCCGGGAGCGCCGGAAGTTGATGTAGTACACCAGCGCGAACACGCTCACAAACACCAGCACAAGCATGATCACTGTTCACTGATCACTGCACACACACTACTCCGATCACTAGCAACGTCCTGCGGCGGAACGGAACAGCGCAGCTACTAAGTGCCGAGTGTTGGCAACGAGAAATGAAACTTGGTTCCACTGAGACGATCATTTTTATACCGATCGTCGCACCGCCGCAGAAGCTAGAGATCTAGAATTGCGTGTGATGTGGTGTGCGTTTTATTGCTACCGGTCCTAGTGCGTGTTTGGCGCAGCTCGTACGCTGAACCCACCGCGGGCACCACCTGCCTGCCGCCGGTGTCGTTACACCAGCTCACAGATCCGCCGTTTTCCCAAGGGGTTACTGTTTAGATGCGATCTGAATGACCGATAGAGGGGCGATAGCATCAATTATGATGTTAGGCGCATTGTTATTTTTTTGAAGCAGTATTGTGTCCACTAGCAACATTCAAGTGGGTAACAAGTAGGCTATGGTAATGTATTTTGAACATTTACCGTAATGCGGGATGCTGCCTAACGGTAAGTTCGCGGCCGAGCAACTGATCTTCGCGCGTGCATTTGATCGTTTAGCAATGATCGTTCGCAATCCCAAGGAGATGTTGAGGCCGAGGAATTATTGCTATGCGACGACCAACAAAACGTAGGCAGTTGTTTTTTATTCTCTTTCCAATTCGATACAATAAAAGGTATGAAGTGTGTTTATTTAATATCATCTTTTTACGGTAAATTTATTCTGTTTTTCTCCGATCGCACTGAGCTTTTCCTATTTGGTGTCATACTTTTCGAATAATACCGTTTCATCACAGGTTGACCACTTTTTTTGTATCGACTTTGACCTAATTTATATTTCGAATCGTACGAAATCCTTTATAAAGGACGATGTGCCTCCTTAAAGTTAAATGTTGTCCATGTAACCCATTTTGCTAGCGTGCCGCATAACCGCCGTAATGCGCCGATTGACGACATCTCCACCCAGGGTCAGCGCACATCGCCGCAGGCCTTCGCTATGAATGTCCTGCTCGAAGAGTTCACTAAACTCCGCACATTCTTCCTGGTCGCTCATCATTACGGGAATGAAATTTAGTGCCACCATCGCACCGTACAGCGCGAAGCGGGCAAAGTGTTGCCGGAAGCGTTCCTCCCGATACGGTGCAACCCGTTCGTCTTGTTCCGTGCAGTGAAGAATCTCGCAAAGCGTACCCATCAGCTGCCGGTGGTAACGGCACAACAGTTCGTCCCAAAACTGCTCCCGCAGCTCGGGCGTCATGTTCATGTACATGTAGAACGACAAGTCGAGGGCTGGCGATCCGTAGCGATTTTCCTGGAAATCGATCATCAAAACATCGACCGGCTGATCGGCGTCGTAGCGAAACAGCACATTGTTGCGATTGTAATCCCCGTGAAGGATCACCGAGTAGACCGGGTCACGGGCGAGGAATGTTTGCATCAGCCGCGACTGGTTGGGACCGTACTTCGTGCGCAGCACGTTCACGTCGCGGGTAAACTGCGCGTTGTCCAGCTCGTGTGGGTTCCCGTCGACGTACAGGAACAGGCGTTCGGCTGCCAGGCGGAAGATCACGTCGTAGCTCTCGAAAAACACTTGACCATTTCGCAGAAAGTCAAGTGGAATAATCTTCTCCACGAGCCGGTCCAGCGCGGGCCCATCGCGGATACGCAACGCGTACGAGCAACCGTGATATTTGGCAATCACTTCGGCCATCAGCGTAAGATGGGCTTCGTCCAGGTCTAACCGTGGCCCATTCCGGAACCCCTTGGGCGACACATTTTCCATCACGAGAAACGTCTCGAACAGGGAGCTGTACCCCGGAAAGTTTCCCGCTGCGCTTAGGTAAGTCCGGGGACACCAATCGGACGCCCGCAGGTTCGTTCCGGACTCCGACAGGAAGCGATCGAAGTGCGGCAACACGTTCGCATAGATGTTGATCTCGTTCGGGAACAGCACGTGACCGAGGTTTTGCTTCCGAAACAGATCGTCTCGCTTCATCACCTTCACCAGCAGCCGCACCGTAGATGTTTCGCTGCGAAAGTGAATGGATAGGATGTGCCTTAGCGTGTAACGGGAACAGGGGCCTTACGCTTACCTGGTCGCTTTATTACGCACACCGAGTTCCAACTGATGGATGACCGACATGAAACCATCCAGTTGCTTGGGGGTGGTCAGCTCGCTGCTTACAACTTCCAGCCCGTGGAAACATTCATTTTGGCTCAGCACTTCCTTTACCAGTTCCGTTTTGATGTAATTGGCCTTCCCGTCCATGCCGAAGTGCGTGAAGTGTCGTTGCAAACGCGTAAGAAACGACTTTCTCGCCCGGAGTGTAACTGTCCTGTGTTGCTAAGGGCGGCCGGGATTTATAATTGATGGAGTTCTGGTTCATGTTTGTTCTGCTTGGCACTGATAGTGCATATCGCATTTGTTTACGTTTAGCATTTTGCGTCATTTGTCAACACGTCAGACTTACGTTGATAGCTATCACTTGAGTTCTCAATGCGTGAACCTTTGGCGGAAGCACAGATCTTTCTTTAAATATTTACGGTTATGGAGGTTACTAAATCGGGGGGTCGTCGATAGTAGATATATAGTAGTAGACAACACGAGTAAACCCTCCTACACTGATTCCCACGCATCCCGCGCGCTCCCCTCGCAGGACACTATCACGCAGAGGAAATGCATGTGTGTCCAGTACATCCGCTGCCGGTTGAAACGGTCTGGCGTGTTGAACCGGAAGCTGGGCCTCCAGTGGATCCGCAGCATCAACGGCCTCGACGTCCGGAAGCATCCTGTTACCGTCACCCAATGCATGTATCTCTCAGATGGCCGAGAAGCTGAAGCGGATGTTACCCGTGGATCTACACCGGAATCGTGCTCCTGAAAACGTTCGAAACGGATCCGGATCCACGACCTCTTCAAGGATCACTTGGGGCAAGGTAGTGTCCCTGTTTACCATCGCCGGCGGTCTCTCGGTTTATCCTCATAAATTGCGTAACGTAACGCCATGGAAGCAACACTGTGTTGGTTTGCCTTAGCATTGTGCTTTTCGGTTAAAAAGTGAAAAAAAACGTGCGAAGAGGTTACAGTGTCGAGGAAATGGCTTTTAAATGGCATCCTTTGCCTCCGCCTTTTTATTGCGATCACTATATTTTTTATTTTTTAGTTGCCAAAGACATGGCAGACTTTCGTAAATTTTTATAAATTCAATTCAACACTTTCGCGAACGTTGACGAAGCGTCCAAAATGTAAATAAGAGGCCATAACAAAACATCAAACCGACAAACTCCATGTGGTACCGCGGAGGTAGCCCAAGCCGCT
>NC_071286.1:18766091-18801651 GCF_943735745.2 Anopheles bellator | reverse complement strand
GCTCATCGTACGAGGAGTGTCGGCCGGAAGCGGCTTGGGCTACCTCCACGGTACCACATGGAGCCCTATTGAAAATTTCGCTTTAGAATGTCGCAACGCGCCTTGTCCATGCGAACGCCTCGGGGATGGTTGGCTATTTGACTGAAATACTTCAGACATCATGCGCTTCAAACTTTCAAGCAGATGTCGGCATATCGGCCATTTGGAGCAGATGTCGTATGTTTTTGTATCGTACAAAAAGTGATGACAAATTGCACCACCTTTTCAAAGGCCATAAAGCAGTCAGAGTGCTTATAAAAGTTGGCAAATAGAGGAAAGTTAACGGCGAGAAAGTACAAACAGGTGTGGAAACCTGTTCTTTTATGTTATCAGTGAAAAAAAAGTGTACCATATGGTGTAAATTATAGGCGGATATCGACGATATGGTTTAGGTTTCTTCAAACCATCTCATAGCTTGACGCAATTGAAGCTAGTAACTGGAAATATAGAAAACCGAAGACTTCTTCTAATAGCGCTAATTACCGCCACTGAGAGAGGTGGTGCTGTTCTCCTGCTCTCAATAGCATCGAGGGTAAATCATCACAGAATAACGATATTGGTCCGGCTCCTTTCGGGCGGGACCGATAACAAGCTAGATTCGATATGGCATTTGATTTTATTAATCAATTCGTAAAATGGTGTTTACATAATGATAATAGTGTATATGGGCGTTGCCTGTATGTCTGTATAACGCTGTGTGTTTTAACGTCCGGAATATCCGCCGTAGCCTCCTACATTTTTTTGCCAGTCTTGGCCAGACGCTACCCTCGAGCCCATCGCACGTCAAGCAAGTAACCGGCAGAAGGATGCCCGGCTTTGAGTGAATCCGGCTTCGTTGCACCACTTTTCCAGTTTCCACATGGTTTAGCATCGGAAAAAAGGGTTTCAACTCATTTCTAGTCTTTTACTGGCCGCTGACCCAAGCTGCGTAGCATTGTGTAAACATTATTTAACAGTTTCGGTGTAGTGATTCATTACATTTGGGTAAACTGTGCAGTTTCATGTGATCGTTAAGAGTGTTTCCATGGCCTTCTTTTGGGAAATGTATGGGAAGAAGCAATTCACCAGGCTTTCCAACTAAAGTGTTCAACATGACTAACTATTTTTTGCGAACAATTGGATTGTAAGGATGTGTCATTTTAGATCCATTCTGTGTTGCAATTCAAGTGCCACTATTGATTGCCGTTTCAACATAGCCGTTGAGTCAAATGTGAGGTCCAAAATCAAGCAAAGAGTTAACAGAACGCAAGAAAAATTAAGATTGCTGTCATAAACGTTGGTGGGCGAGTCCTGTCGTCCGCTGGCACTAGAATGATGAATACTTTAACTGAGGTACATTTTACCTCGGAACCACGGAGTGTTCGGAGAACCCTCACGACACTGCCGTAGGTCGGCCGACACACGATGGCTTATCATGATGGCGTCCCACCTGAGTTGCGATCGTGAGCCGGGACCTTCGCAGGATCGCGGCCCAGGGAACGCCGCCCATCTCGGTGGTTCCGTTCCGGTGTCTGAACCTGGGAGAGTGTAGAAGTACCACTGGACTGAGCTCTAGTGTTGTGGTGTGCGGCTGTAAGGGACTTGAAAACGAAAGCTGACCGAAGCGCAAGGATTACGCCATAGTGTGTGGTGCAGGTGTTCAAGTCTGGTTTAATCGTGGTATATAAATGTATCAACAATAACTGCGACGAGGTTAGGAGCGCGCCCGCGCTCCGTATCTAACAGTTTGCAGCATGCGTCAGCGAAGGTGGATCTCTACCACTTCTAACTGTGTTTTCGTTACAAATCCTCTGAGGTTTATGCTGATCGGGTTTTCCCTTCTACTCATTTGCTTTAATGCGTCACTTTTGCTAAAGTATTTCACTAAATTTTAAGACAGAGAGTGAGGGAGACAAAAACGCTCATTAGACGCATTCCTTAGCAACAGCAACACAGTAACCGATGCCGTGCCCTCGTTAAGGTATCACTAGTCAGGGCTTGGGTTTATTTAAAACATCTAAATCGTTGTTGTTTTACTCTCCGTTTATCTAGCGCCGGTAAGCCTTCACCGAAAGGCGTAGAGTGTCCCTACTGCAGTGCTGGCTGGCCGGGGCTCAGTGATTGGGAAACAGGAGATCCTCACGGGGATTCCTTAGTGTGAGCGGTTGCTGCCTAGAAGCACACCGTTTATCGCTATCCGTGTGCCTAACACTTATCGGTAACAAAAATGCAAATCACACAAAACATGTGCACATGTGCCTTCGCCGTCTGCTGCTTACTCTACGGGTGAGGTGCGCGTTGGAACTCATGTACATACTGGTTTGGTGCCGGTCGGTTTGCTTGGTTCAGTGTTACTTTAATATTTTAGATTGCTTTTATGAATCTCGTACTGCTGCACTAGCTCTCTTTCTCTCTCGCGCTCTCTCTTTCTCGCTGGTGACGCAACGGCAGATTAACATTTCGGATTAAAACAATTGCCACGAACCGAGAGCCTCGATGCGGCGCGCCATTAACTGTTCTTTCTTGTATATACTACCTGCCCTACGGGTTACGAACACTACGTTGAAAAAGCTACATTTTTGCTAGGGTGGCCACGCACGCATGGTGCTTTAAAATTGGATAACTTAAGCTATCAGACCTTCTATGGTTACGGTGTTCAGGTTCATCATGTTGCGCTCGGGCCGAGGGGCCGAGGGGCCGAGTCGAGCAGAAGCGGTGGGCGGTGGCCACTACTACTGCGTTTTGGAAGTGCCGTGTGCATGTGTGTATGTGTCTACTTAAGGGTGCCTTCTACCCCTACCAATCTGTCAAGTGGTGGCTTTCAACCCCTTAAAACATCTTCTATCGGAAACGTTCCGTTCCTTTTTCAGCGTTTTCTTCGTTTAGTCTGCTGTCAGACGCGGTTTTTGAGTGAAGAAACGAAGAAAATTGGAATATCCACAAAACACAGCTTCTCACTGCTCGTTGAAGTCGTTTGTTTGCTCATTTTGACGAAACAGGAAAATTGGTTCGGGCACCGAATTGTAATGCAACTGCCGATTTTTCAAATACGACCACAGTGGAATGTAGATATTTTAAAGGGTGTCAAACTCAAATTGTTTCCTATTTGGAACGTTTAACTTAGAGTAGCAATAGCACGGAAATGGAGAGAATCGACACCAAAAAGAGGTGAAGAAATATGTTTATACACAAATACACAAACACAAAGCATAGCAAACAGGTAACACTCAGTTGAATATAAACCACTTTTTATTAGCAGATACAAGCCGAAATGTTTCATTTATCACGGACAACATCCAGCTAACACAGAGCACGAGCCAAGCTGAGAAGCTTTCGGATGCGCGCTACTTACCTTCGTTGCTGATTTCCCGTTACGGAAATCACATTTGCAAACACTGGAGACACTGGCAAAGAAACGTGGTCAACACGCGATTAACAACTGTCAAAATTGACACCGAGTTGACGAAAGCGGAGCAAATCAAAGAAGGCGACCAGCACGACAACGATGAAGGCAACATGAAACAATGACGAACCAAACAAACCAATGACATACAGAAGAAAAAAACGCACACAGATCCGACAATGACTAAACACCGAATAAACAGATATACACAAATGGACACCAAACGGCACACGGAAGAGAAACACACGACATCAATGAACAGCACACGCAACAACACACGCAGTAACGAACAGATTTTTGGTTGTTTTGTATTATTCTGTTGCCGTTGTTTCCTTTTCCTTTGGTATGCCTCGCCCTTCTGGGCCGTTCATTGCCATACTCCTATCCGGATCTTCGCTAGAGCCACACATCCGACATACGGCATGTTCCCGTGTTGCGCCATTTTCCACCAATCTTAGGCACTGCTGTTCGGCCGTGAATGGAAGCGTGAGCGTTTCGAGATTTTCTCTTTATTTCATTTATATATCCTTTTGGCCGGCCCTCTGGTGTGTTCCCTGACTGACTCCGGCTCGGTGAGCACTACGCATGACATGAGTATTATAGTTGGTATGTATAGCAATCGTCGCCCTCCAAGCGCTAGGCTGCGGTTTAATGTTTCTTTTTTGGACTAATACGTAGTATGCAGTAAGTGTTTGCAGTGTTGATAGTAGGTTATACAATACGTTGAAAAGGGTATGCGCTGGCCGTCAGCGAGCGTGCACTCCAGCTTTAAAGTGTATAGTGTTAGTAGTGAGGCTAACAATTCGATAGTTGAGTCGGGCACAGTAGACATGCGTTGGAGGTGGTGAAAACGGTTCAGTACATGCTTATAGTTCCGCCTATGGCCAACTTATTCCACTAGGCAAATGCGTTAGTACGAGCGAGTTAAGCGCGAATGGGGGATGTTGCGATGCAAACAATACTATCTCGTTTTGAAACCAAAACCTGTTGGCCAGACTCCCTATCGCTACAGTGCATTACTATGAACGAAACCTGCACCTTACGTGATAGATTGAAGCAAGTGGCACACTGCGGTGCACTATGATAGAGTAGGCTACGTTTCTTTAACAGCAAAACCGATTCCATTCCTGCCGCTGAACCACTCCCTGTGCCGATGTTCTCGATTTGACTTCCTTCATTTGACGACATTTTTCTGTTAACCCGCCTCATTTTGCTTCTCTTATTGCTTTCACGCTCGAGCTAGGTTGACTAATTATGGTTAGTTTTACTTCTACGACTTGTTTTGGTTCTACTGTTTGAAACTCGAATCATCTTTACATCATTCTACAGGGCACCGAACGCAAACGGGTTCTACATAAACAAGGGGGTTTTGAGTAGGGCTTCAAACTACGATAACAGTGTTACTTCACCTTCCTGCTTTCCCTGAACAAAACATTAATTTGAATGCTTCAAACTAACAACTAATACACAACAAACAAGAGAGAGAGTGGTCCAGAGGAGAAGTTAACTGAAACTGCCAGCCGAAACATTGCCGACTTCTCACGGTGTGTTCGCTATTGTTTCGCTCTAAGCGTTCTTTAATACGTGTATATACTCATGCCCACTGTGGCATGTTTTATTTTTTGCTTAAACTTTCTTACTCTCGTTTTCGCATAGTAATTGACATGTATATTGGTTTTCTTTTATTACCTCACTTCACTCTTGTGTAGCATTTGTCTTTCAATCGTTTAATATTGTTCTTTCTTTAAAAAGTCTTTATGTTTTTGCAGAAAACGGAACCTAAATTGCCTTTGTTTGCCCTTTGTCTTTGCTCGTTTCGTCTATGGTTTCTTATACGACGGAACGACGCGATCGGTCCGGGTGTCGGGGCTTTGTATCCCGGGGGAGGCGTTTGATGTATGTGTTTGTGCAGCGGTATCGATCGGCGAATGTGGTTCATCCTTACCGTGTGTGTTTTGAAGCGAACCAAAAAGAAATGGACAGCAACTCGGGACCTCTAAAAGTAGGACACCTCCGCAAGAGCGTGTCCCGGTGTCCCGGGCGAAGAAGTAGTGAGAAGCTGAAGGATGAAGCGTTTTAATAGTGTAACGGATTGGAGGCGCAAACACAATGAGACACGAATGCAGAAAAGAAAACGAAAGCTGAGTGAAGCTGCGTGAAGCGAAAGGAAAAAAAAATCGAAGGAAAGATTGAAAGCACGACAGGTTTCAACAGGGTCTCCCGTGTTTTTGGTTTTATTCCTCCATTTTCCATCTCAGTTTTTCAATGTGTAACGTTTTTTTTCTTCATTTTATTTAAACCGTTTCATTTCAACAATTATAAACAAACGATGCCTAGTGCCTGTTGGTGGTGGTGGTTGTTGTTGTGGCTGTGGTGGTGTAGTTGTATCGGTAGTAGTAATAGAAGTATTAGTATTGGTGGTGGTGGTGATGATGCTGTTGTCTGAAATGCGCTGCTGGCTGTGATGTGTACGTGGTACGTTTTAATGGTTTCCTGCTTCGATTTGGTCTACTTGTTGTTCGTTTCGACTACCGGTTCCATTTTGGTTTGTTTTTGGTCTATTGCATCACTCCAGCAATTTCGCTTATCATGTGTTTTGTTTTCTAATTTTCTGTCCTGTGGCGTGTTGTTCTGTTTGCTCTTGTGTTCAATGGTCGTGTGCCTTTGCCAAGACTGCAGTGACTGAAGCGTGAGAAACGGCTGGTCGCCGCACGGGGAAGCTGCTTCCGCTAGTGGCCAGTGGCGCGCGCTAGACAGAGTAAAGCTACGTGATTTGCTCCTACATGAGAATTTAAATGCATGACCCTAGGCGGACGGTCGCTAAACTGCCCGGTTTTGTTCTACTCGCACACGCACAGAGTGTCTTTGACTTGCAGATAGTACTGTTAAATATGTTCATATATGTATTTTCATATATAAATATGTAGATATATACGTTTTTTTTTTCGTTTTCAATATTCAAAGAGAGCTCAAGGAAATGCAAAGGAGAGAATAGAGCGAGAAGTAGCGCTGAGCTAGTTCTAAGGACGAGCTGGTTATGTGTCTGTATGGCGCGTGTGGCAGATGCTGATAGTGTCCTGTGGCGGGCTAACGGCGTACTTACGGCGGTGGTGTGTCTGTGTGGTCTGTTGTTTTGCTGGTGGAACAGAACAGAAGGGCCCAAACAACAACGGTATTCACCAACCAAGTCGCAGGTCGCAGCAGAAAAACAACACGAAAGAGCGCGCGTGGGAACACGTGCGGATTCCCGGCGGATACTCCCGGGAACGGGACCAACCCCTCGGTTTGATTTTGGTCGTTTATTTGACTGTCGGCTTTCGCGGTATCCCTGTCGTTGTTACACCATTTTTTCGACAGTGTTGTTCGCTACACCTTGCCATGTGTGTTGTTCGTGGGTTTTGTTCTTTCATTTTCCGCTCTTGTTGTTTCTTTCGTTTGCGCAAACTTTACTCATGTCGTTTGTTCTGCCGTTTTTTACTGGTTCCCTCGCGACCCGTGGTTCGTTTAGAAGATTAGAGAACAGATTGGAGCAGAAGAAAGAGAGACGCTCAATTCGCGAACGATTGCGTTGAATGTTGTATTTCTGTTGTATTGTGTACGTGTGTATGTGTGTCTGGTGAGGGGTGTATGTGTGAGAGTTAGAGTGGGAGGTGTAACATCAATCCGCAATATGAGCTATGCATTTTTGCATTTTTAACAACACTGCCTAGATTATTGGCTTTTAATACATCGCACGCACACGCTCTTAATAATGCTGCCGCGTACTACGGTTTTCCTCGCCCACTGGGTGGCCACTTCCTGTGTGGTTGTTGTCTATTGCTTTACGCGCGCCGGGCTCGTGTCTCTTTATTCATTTATATTGTTGCATCTTGCATGGTTGCATTTATATCTATAATACATTCACTACTAGCACACACACACGACATCAATGAGCGACGGTAGGTACACATACAGGGTCAGGCCAGAGGGGGGCTGTGCCACAGTGGCAAACAACGGGGGAAACAATGGGAGCGGGTTGAGTGAGCGAGAAAGGTAAACGAAGGGACAGCGGCCACGCATACACTGTGAGGCGGCGGAAACGGAAACGTATAAACCTAGGCTAGTGTGTGTGGGTGTGTCGTGTTGTGTGTTTGCGTTGTGTGGCATTTTGTTTACACCTCCCCCATCCGTTGCTCGATAAACATATACAGGTTATAGGCATCCAGAATTCGATTCTTGGGGTGCTTCGCTTATGTGTTACTGGATAACGCTTCTGCTTGTTTTTATTGCTCTTTTACACATTTATTGTATCAACTATCAACGAACGAATGAACGAAGAAAAACAACGATCGAACCAACCAACGACATACAATTGCATCAGTGATCAGCGGAAAGGAAAAGAACCGGGCTAGGGAATGCAGAGCAGAGCTCGCCCGCCTGCCCGCTGAGAACTTCCCGGAGCAGGAAGCACGTGGAAGGGAAAGGAAAGCAGCGCTCTAGAGGCGCCCGAACGAGTGGCTGGCAGTTGTAGTGTTGAAGTGGTTCATGTTCAGGACAGTTAGGAAGCGCCAAAAAGTAACAGTTAACAGCTGGAGCGACAGACAGAGTGAGTGACAGTGAAGAAAGAGCGCAGCCAATCGAGTGACAGGGTAAGCTCTCTACTATTCGTCTTTAACAATAGAACCGACACCAAAACAACGCTTTTCTTCTTCTGCTGCTTCGTCTTCTTTTGTTCATATAATTATCACTCGTTCGTGCGGGCTTCACACATTTTTTTTGTTTCAATGTTTGTTTGTTTGCTTGGGTCTATCCTTCCATGGGGCAGGATAGAGGGGCTCATATTCATATTCTCTTCGGAAGTGCACTTGAAGATACTGCAATTCGATGTTTGTTTTGTCTTCTCATTTGGCTTGCAACGGGCATGCAACAATGGTTACCCGGTTAGCGAAGCGTTTCGTAACCGATCCGTCAACACTAAGTGTGAGCGATAGAAGGCAGAGCAATAGAGCAATAGGAGGAAACTAAAGAGAGAGCAAGAAACAGTGAGTGTACACGGCAAAACACAGCAACACCAAAAACCATCGACAGCAATAGGAAGTGATTAGAATTGAATGCTTAACATAAAACTAGGGCATAAGGAAGAAGGAAAGCGCGCGTGAGATTCAAGAGAGACTACGTACGGAAAAGCTGGATCGGATCGCCATTAGCGTCCACTCGCTCTCCGCATTACCGAACGGAAACGGAAACCGTGCCGAATGTACGCCGTTAAGTATATAGACTGAGCAAACAATTGAGGCCCGATTTGTTCCTCCATCAACGGCCCGGTCCGAAGGAACGGGTTCGCCTGCGCCGCTTTAGCAAAATTTTATGGTACATTCCAATTTTCCACCGTTTCACTGTGTGTCTGCGTGTATGTGTGTCTGTTTCCCTCTCCGTGTACGTGTGTGTGTGTGTGTGTGAGTGTTTGTTTACGTAAAACTGTGATTACCATTGTTTTTAACTCTTGTTTATGAGATCGTCAATTTTGGGTTGCCGGAATCATTGGTTGCCTTACTATTAATCGTTCCCGCGGAGAGCCTTTCATTAACCACCCTTGTTTTGCTTTGTTTCAATTTGGGGCTTTTTTGCATTCCTCCTCCACTCTCCATTTGTTTTAAACTTTAACGAATTTCAAGCTAGTTGTTAATCATAATAATATGCTAAACTTTCTTGTTGTTGTTGTTCCTTTTCTACTTAAATATCTTTTTCTTGTGTATGCTGGTCATCTAAATGTACAGGTTCGACTCGTTACTTGTTCGCTACGTCTGCTGCTCTCCGTTCGCTCGGTTTTGCTAGTGTTTTGTTTGTGTGTTGTATGTTTTGCTAGTCGTTGTGAAAATGGCTATGCATTTGGTTTTGTTTCATCGTTTCACTGTTCACTCTGTTAGATAATCTGTGTTGGGTCTCAATTTTGTGTAACTGCCTAATTTCCGGGGCTACGGCGCTTCGCTAGAGTTTAAAACATTTTCGCTTCGCCTACGGTTTACACTGATCCGCATCAACTGAGCAAACGGGCAAGGGTGTGTTTAAAAGAGGATAACCTTTTTGCTAACACGAAACACTACTACCACCCTGGGCCCTTGCGGTTGGTGGGTTTCGTGTAACGGGTGACGGGTCTAGGGGGTCATGACGATCTTTATCACAAAACTCCCTAGCCCTCGCCTGTGATCGGCTGGTAACGGAGAAAAAGGGAACTGCCCTCCGGAGACGGAGTGTCGGAGAGCAACGGTGGAGCACGAGAGCGCGTTCCGAAACCAGCAGCAGCAACGCACTGAAACCGATCGCTGGTAGTGGCCGTCTTGGCGAACCCCTCCGAAACAAACTCGTTTTGGTCGCCCTGACTGACTGAAAGATTTGGATCTTTAACTTCTCCATAAAATAAACGACACGTTTCACGCTCAACAACAACGAAAACGCTAAACGTAAACAGAGTTCACACCCAGTCCTGCGTGTGTGGTGGTGTCGTTAACGAGCTTTTCCCTAGTTCTCGTGTTTTAGTTTGTCTTATTTCCGGTTTCCGGTTTCTCGGCCCTTTTTGTTTTCGCCCATCGCACGTTCTGCTTCATGTATAATATTATCGGGGAATTTCTTTGTTGGTTTCCTCATTTTTTTCTTCTATGTTTCGTTTGCTTGTTTGTTTTTGAGATTAATCACAATTTTTGCTTACTTGTTGCCTGATGTAATTTTTTTTAAATTTCTTACTTTAATGCGCTTTGCCGCTTTGCTCTGAACTCTTTGCTGCCGTTGCTGCTACTTCCTTCCTTTTTCCATGTTTCTTCGGTGCGTTCCGCAAAGAGCTCCTAATATTTTTAACAATTTTTGGAATATTTTCATTATTACTCTCGGCCCTCACTCGGCTATTCACAACTACTAGGTGGTGGTGGTGGTGGTGGTGATGTTGTTTGATGGTGTGCACTCCACACTCCGGCAGCCTGTCCCCGGTCCGTGGCGGCTGCTGGTGTGCATCGTCTCTTCGTGTGTGACCTCTTGTGATGGTGAGCGATGTATGCTGTATGTTGGGGTCTGTGTGGGTGGCGGTGTGTCTGTGTGTCGGGTGGCTTCGACTCCCTCGGCTGCCGGAACTGCTGGCTGCGCTGAACTTGGTCGGCCGTCGGTCGCTGGCACTGGCTTGCTGGCTGGGTCCTTAACACTGGCGCTGCTGCTGCTAATCATGTCGCGGCGTCGTTGCGGATTTCTCGGAATCGGAGTTTTCTTTCGTACCCAAGTCCTACGAGGTCCCAGGACCGTTCAGCAGCAGCAGCTCCGTAGTGTATCGCTTCGCCAGTTCACCGATCCGAGCTCAGCCGACGCCACGGCCCAACTGTGATCGCTGCCGGCCGTGCCATGGGAGGTGAAGAACGCACCACCGTTGCCGTCTGTATTGTTTGGTTGTCAAATATTGTTGAATACTTGGTTGGTAGAGTACGCACGACGCCATGCACAATCACTGCAGGGAGCACTTGCCCTCGATTTGCGTTTTGATCTCGTTCACCTGCGTCTCTATGGAGTTTTTCAACTCTGCGCCGTCGCCGTCGTCATCATCGAGGTTGTTATTGTTGGTACGCGATGGTGGTGGTTAGTGGTGTTAGTAGGGATGATTGCGAGTGACCAAAAAGAGAAATCAGAACAGGAACTTTCGTTAGAACTACTGCCGCGTTCGAGGGCCTGGCCCAGCCCAGCGCCCAGCGCACGTAACGATTAAAGAAAAGGGTGCGCTTCAATCGCTGTAGAAGGCGCAAAATACGTTTACAGTTGGTCGGTAAGTTTGGAATGGAAACACAAGCTGATCGGATGCGGTGAGCAGCCAGCATAATATATGTTGGTTTAAGATTGAGTTTTTGGTTTGGTGGAAGAACTTTAGACGTAAAACAACTAGACAGAGATAGATAGAGACAGAGACAGAGACAGAGAGAGAGAGTGATATATATTCATAACAAGACAGATTGATAGAAGAAGAATTAGCTTAGAGGGAGAGCGAGAAAGGGAGACAGAGAGGGAGCAAGCATACTCTGTTTCGGTTTGTGGCGAACCTAAGTGTTGGGCCGACTCATCACACTTGGTCGAGTGTCGTCCTGTGGCTGTGAGAGCTAACCGTTGCTATGACTACCGATCGGAGTGTTTAATTGAAGGTGTCAGTCCCATCGATGGGCCGAGTGCCGATCAAATCATCGATG
Organism: Anopheles bellator; assembly: GCF_943735745.2. NCBI lineage: Eukaryota > Metazoa > Arthropoda > Insecta > Diptera > Culicidae > Anopheles > Anopheles bellator. The sequence goes on along the minus strand of NC_071286.1, from coordinate 18,790,038 downwards.
GCACTCATTAGCGGTCACGCGCCTCCTGTTTGCTCCTATGTTGCCCACAGCGGCTATGTGTCGGCAGCCCCGAAAACAATCGCCAAATGTTGCGATGCGATGTCACGCGAACGCATCACTGTCACTAGCAGCAGCAGCAACAGCAGTGGGCCGAACGAAACCGAACGAAAACAAACATAACCTCGCTGGCACACCAAAATTGGGTCGCATGTTCGCAAACACATGTTCCAGGCCATCCGGCACCTCTGGCACCGGGCTGGCGTGCTCGGAGTGTCGGCACTCGGTCCGGGTTATCGACGGGGTCGTCACTCGAGGATGCTCTTAGCACCGTGTTTGCCGGTCCCTGCGGTGGTGGTGGCCCACCTAATAATGTCCCACAGGCTCATCATCATCAGCGTGCCAAATTAAAGCGAACAGCTGATGGCGATGTAGCGCAAGTGTGTTGTGGTGTGACTGGGGCCCTAGGCATCCTTCTCTCTCTGTCTGTTTCTCTCTCTCTCTCTCTGTGGTATGTGGAGTGTTCCCTGATTGGTGTTCCACGTGGTGGATGTTGGTCGGGACACTGAGTCCCCGCCAGCCCAGCCCAGCCCAACCCAGCCCCCCCACACGCTGTTCAACCCTGTTACGGTTTGTTTGTTGTTGTGTTGTTGCCTTGCTTTGCCCTGGTGGTCTCTGGACGCGCGGAGTTGTTCGTGAAGTGTGTGCGAGTAAACAATAGACGCTCGGGGAACAGAATGAAAACACCGAATAGTGGATAGGTTTAGGCGGATATATATATAGTATACAGAGTACAGAGCACTACGGAGCGGAGGGATTGATGATGACAGCGACAGCACAGGGTGTGCACACGATGTAGATGTTTTGCGGATGAGGGATGAGTCTGTGGATGCGAAATCGAGATACAAGGACCGCCCGGCTAGGTCCTCGGGATCGGCACCTGTGAGTGTGGGTGTGTTTGTGTGCGCCAGTTGCCAGTAGAAGAAGAAAGTAGAAAGATATTGAAACGGATGGAACAGAGTAGCTAATTAATCACTTTCAAAGAAAGTGCTGCCATGGACGGTGGTGGGTGGTGCTGTTTAAATCCGCGCATCCTTTAACGTTATGCAAGAGAAAATGTGCAAAACAGAAAAGACATCAACCAAAATCATAAATACGCCCTTACAGTATTTTGCCAAAAAAAAAAACGGAGGGACCCCCGGGAAATATTATCGCCACAGTGTGCTCTTTCTCTTTCACTATGCTTCCGTCGCGTCGGAAATGACCGGTAATTCGATAAAATAGTTGCAAAACACGCTTCACAATGTAAAGAAAACAACATTTATTTGATATACATGAAAAGAAACGGAAACGTAACCCGGCAATCGAGAAACAATCGAAAGGCAAAAAGCCAAACCAATAAACAAACTCTATCGAACCGACTTGCGAGCTCCACAGGGACAACAATCCAAGCACGGACTGCACTTTCTTTGAATCAAGGAAAGGAAAAGAGCGATGAAGGTAAGAAAGTGAGAAAGTGAGAGCAGCGTAAAAGAACAGTTGAAAACTACGGTAAAGTGATACGGCCAACTGAACGACGGGTAGTGTTGTCCTTTCGGGTGGCCACTCCACTCAACAAACGATCAGCTTTACACGCAAATAGTGTAGTTTGTGTACGTGGCTCTATCAGATTAATGTGTGAACCAAGTGAAAAGCAAATATTTAAAACGGAACGACGGAATCGGAACATTACACATACACGAAGGACTCTAAACATAGCTATATGGCAAGAATGACCGAAAAGGTACAAATCGTGATAGTATGGAGGGCCAAATGCCTCGAAATAAAAACGAAACGAAACAGCTGCATGATTAGGTGTCGGGTGGCAATCAGGAATTGAACGGAACAGCGAGACAGGATGTGCAAAGAGCAAGAGAGAGTAAAGAGAGACGGAAAGAAATTAATCACAAAAAAATAGCAAACCAGCCGATCCTAAGAATTGAAAGTGACAAAGAAACGAATTAGTAACTAAGAGTTCGAGAGTAGAAAAGAGAAACGATCTAAGACCGAAAGTATTGGTACAAGCGAATCACCGTGCCGTCTCGGGCAGCAGTAAGTAGTTTAGTAGGAGGTAGGAACGTAACGGAGGTTTGCGTCACACGCTTCGCTGTTAACATATTACGAAAGAGAAAGAGCCCGGTCCCGGGTTTGTTTGTTGTGGGCCCTGGGGCCCGGAAAAAAAAACAAAACCGAACGCCAAGGGCGTTACTGGAGAGAGAACAACGGAACCGGAAACCAGGAAGAATGAAAGACAACGAGAGAAACGAATGTACAGAAAACGGGACAGGGTGGACAGGAACACAGGCAGCACGATCTATAGAGCTAGGAAGGTTCTCAGAGCGTAAGGCGCCCCCGGGCGGGAGTCGTCTTCGAACTGTCGAACGTTTAGATTTGTTTCACATTACATTTTGGCGAGTTTCCATTCTTACGGTAGTAACGATAGTAACATTCACAACACGACAGCCGTTTGCTGTGTTTAGCTTTTGATTTAGTTTAGTAACAGATTACGAGGCGCTATTCTGCACCGCTACAAACATCTACGACACTATGAACGGTGGACCGTGGACACGTGGACGTACGGGACGAGTTACGTATTAGTACAACGGTTTTCTGGGAGCTCGGGGTGGTGGTTAGTGGGTGGGTGACAGGTCCAAGGTAGATAAGAGAACAGAAACAACACCTCTTGGATTGTTTTGATTTGATTAGCAGAAAGTGATACACTACACAATATCTTGCTACTTACTTCGGTTACCGGTTGATGGTTCGCCATCTACAAGAAACGGGATCAAAATGGGTTTTTGGTGGGTGTTTTTTTCATTCGATGCACGGCGATGATGTGGGCGAAATGGGGCGGATGGATTTGCAGTGTGGTGGTGATGGGTTCGGAGAGATTATGTTTTTGGCTCTGTCGTTTTTGGGGTATCACTTCCAACCGGGTGCTAAATGGCGGTGCTGAGGTTAGTTTTAGCGATAGCTTGACGGGAGTTTAAGGAGGTGATCGGGTGATTCTGGGGGGGGGCTAGTCGGTCCAGGCACTATTGAGGTAGTGTTCCGCAGGGGCAGCGGACTATTTGAAGCGGAGATTGAACACGTGGTTACACAACAGAACGGAAAGAGCGAGGGTCCGTTCGGTACTGAGGGAGGCTATAATATAAGATTCTATCATTCGATTCTATCAGATGTTCGCATCTTTGCCAGAAGGACTCTGCGGAAGAGTCGATAAGCTCGGTTACGGCGCACACTTCATACAGCCCACAAATATGTTGGTGCCCACACAACTAGCATCTATTGGAAAATCCATTGATAAAACACATATGACGTGGAGATATTGAAAATGCCATATCCGAAACAACTACTAGTACGTGAGTAGGAGAGAAAATTCCATCAAATTCGATTCAACATTTCAACATCTAACGAACATTATGGTAGTTACTCAACGGACGTCTATTACTTCTATCGATAACCCACCCTCGGGTACCATTGTCAATGTTGCGATCAGTTGTTGTGGCCAATACTGCGATTGGTATCAACAGAAGCACAAACCGAAACTCAAATGGTACCGTCCAGCGCGAGGTGAAATTAAAGAAACACGTACGGTAAGATAAGTGGACAGAAAGCAATATAATGAGAACAGAACGAAGGCGGACAGAATAAAATAAAATCAGAAACAAAAAAAAACCTTCAGACAAAAGATACGAATTTATTACAAAAAAAAACCCAAGTAAATGGATACAAACAAAAACACAGAGAGTCACTTGTCAACGTAACGACTGGACGGGTTTGGTGTGTGAACAGAATGCGCGCAGCTTTGTGCCGGAAATGCTATTGTCATCTGTTTGAGGTATTCCAAGTATAGGTTTCCACCGTTGTGATCGGGGAATCGGGCCGGTGGGATGCGCCTACCCGGTGCGAAATGGCACTCGGCTTTCCATAACGGCCGGCACAGTGCGGGGGAAGGGCCCGACGCCTGGTCCCCCTCCCGGCCGGGCCGGGGTGTCTACTTCCAGCAGGCTAATCGACCGAACAGTGTCCGGGTGCGACCACAATACTTACTCGTGAAGTCGTCTAGATCCTCCTGTTCCGCCTCGGCCGCCAGCTCCTCGGGCGTCTTTTTCTTCCGCATCAGTGGATTCGGTTCTTCCTGGGGTGCCTGCTCAACGATCTCCTCCTTCTTCTTTATGTTATACTGCAACGGAGATGGGAGAAAAAAAGAGTGGCCACAAGGACCACCGGCGGTTACATTAATTCGACAACGGACCTCGGCAGTGTTGGTAGGCAGAAAATGGAACAAAAAGCGGAAACCATCAGGGGAAGACACGGTGGCGAAGACATTGCCACACGTGGGACGTCGTTGGTCATCAGGGAGCGTTACTAAAAATGGCCATTAGTCGCGGCCGGCGTAAGAGCTGCTCCGGCTGTTGCTGCTGCTGCTGCTTAGCGCAAATGATCCACGCGCCAACCGGCAGCATCATTATCGTAAAGCAAAAATGCCGCGGTGCACACGTAAGTTCGTTTCGCCAACTCAATCAATGTCGCAGTTGCTTTAAAACGCGTACCTGCGTGTGTGTCTGATGGTTCTAACCGCCCACCCGTGGGGTCCTGTTTAGTTCCAAACGAGGGGGTTTTTCCAGACGATTAGACTCCGGCGCACGGAACATTTGCACCAGCGATTTTGGCAATGTCATATTGCTGTGTGGCGCGCAATGAAGCGGCGCAATCATAATTCTGACACAACACTGCGCGAAAGGGCGATTAGGCCGGGTGCCATTTCCCAAGAACACGTTCCACAACTTCCGCCAAAACTGACAACCCGTCTCCGTTGGTCGCGTTCCATCACGTGTCGTGTTCCCGGTTCGATCAATCGAAGCTAATTTGGCGCCGAGTTGGGCCACGTAAACGTCTCTGCCGGAGGTGAACCTTTGGTCCGAAACTTTGTGGCGGAAGTTGTCGGATCCGGGCACGAGCCACTATGGGGGTCGATTGAAAGTTTTGGGCCCGATTACACACGATTGGCACCCTTTTTGATTACAGTTGGCTAACAAGCTCTCGGCAGTTGACAGTTCCCCAGTGCTGACCATCACACAAAAGAAAAACGCCGGTTTTGTTGCGATGTTTTAATTAAAAACATTACACCCCGTGCGTTGGTCGAACGCTTGAATGCAATTAATTGCACCGCTTGGTGCGATACTGTGCGAATTCCACTGCATCCTGCACGGACCGCTGCTGGGGGAATCGCAAACGGCGAAAAAATACAGCCCAAAATTAATCAACTGCGTTCGGCGTGGCTTGGGGGCCCCCTGGTTCCTTTTTAACGCTCTCATTACAAGCCTTCAAATTAGCGCGCTCCGGTGTAACGTTTGCAATAACCGAGCTCAATTAAGGGATTGCGCGATTTTTTAATCATCCCTCGTTGGGCGTTTATTGACACAATGTGGCAACAAAAGGGAGCGCGGGGGTGCGCGAAAAATCACATCCCTTTCTTTCGCTTTCGCGGAAAAACGCGTCCCGTGCAATCAGGCCGCGGATGTGACGGACCGAAACTCGGTCTACCGGTAGTCCCTTGTTTAGAGCGACTTCCGGAGGCACGTACGGGCGATTCGCTACGACAAACGACATTCCATTTAAGCGCGCGGTGGGGGGTGGCTGAGTGCTGGCCCGACGTTGATAAGCATGGCGCCTGTCGGGATGCTGTTCTGTCCAATCCCGGTTCCGTTGGTTATCTGCCGAGTGTCAGGTTCTCTGGCACTGAAATCTTGGCGCGCTGAAACAGGGACGATACACGTCCGTCCTAATTACACATGCGCCATCGTAATTTAATTAGTCTCCCGCAGGCTCGACATGCGGCACACTGGACTCGGCATCCGCCGTTGTGGGGCTGGTGTCGGTCCGCGAAGGATGCCCAACGTCCCCTTTCAGATACATCCACACACGTAGCAGTTTGTTAACAGTTGAGCTGCCGCCCGGCCTTCACTTCCGTTCCGATGTGACGCAGTTGTATTGTACTTGACCGGGCCCGGCGCTGACGGGAAAACATCGGCCGGTCGCCATTATAAAGACATCCGGTCGGATTCGCTGTTGCTGATAACATGGAGCGACGTGTGAATGGTCTCCGGCCGCCATCCGGGATAGGCTAATGTGACGATGTTGTGCGCTGTGCGCCATGCATAAAATAAAGTACATTTTCCGTGAATTACAAAACCGATCCCCGAAATCGATCGTCAGATTTCCTGATCGTTAAATTTCCTGATAAAAAGGTGGATAAAATGTATTCCTTGAGGCTGACTGTTTAACTTGCACATTTAAAGGATCAGTTTTCTAGCGATCCAATTGTAACAAATCAGCACTTCATTTTAATCTAATTGGTCGACCTTCATTAGTGGATCGAGTTTTATCCGAATAGTATTCGACTTATGGGTCAATAAAAATTATAATATTCTCCGTGAAAACTATCCGAACCTCGAACCACCTTTAAAATGGTGTGTGGTTGTCGTGCAATTGATTTTCCATAATTCTACACCGGCAGGAGCGCTCATGCTCTCTATCCGTGTCGGAAATGGCGCCCGCACTTCGATCCACTGCCAAGCGAATGTCAAATCAAAATCTACGTCTACGTCAAATGACGGACTGACAGACGGAGCTGAAGCTTCCGGCAAACACACTTCTGCATTTCCTGCCCCATTGGGGGCCCTTGAGCGACGCTGATGAGTCGGTCTGCATTTTGTAGACGTGAGCAAAACCGATCCTTGGCAGGCCGGAACCTTACCGGGTGTGCATCCGCAGGAAAGACGATAATGGGAAGACATTGCACACCTCCGAGGTGACCACGTCCGTGCCACTGTGGCGCGTCAAGAGCGCTCCAGCACTCTTGACACACACCACTTCACTACCGGATGACTCCTGACGGCTGACTGACGCGCTGTGGCCGGTGGTTGACGAGACCATTGGATACATTATTCATTGCCGTGGATAGCCGTAAGGATTGGGCATGCAAATTTCTGTCTTTCGCGTTCGATGAACGCGCACAGCAAGATTCCGGGGGCCGGGTGCCGGGGCTATCCCGAAGCTAGCATGCAAATTATTCTGATTGTTGGTGCCCCGTCTCAATGGTTGGATTACGATCATTTGGATTACCACCGGTGGCGTGGGTAATGGTTACACCGCCGATGCACCGATCTCCGAAGTCTAAGCAGCGTCCTGGCTTGCGTTTCAATCCCACTGATTGCACCGGAACGATTGAGCCGACCGAAACGGCGGTTCAACGTACTTCATCACTCCCAACGTGACAAGGGCATGATGTTTAACATTTGTAAGCATCTGCGTACAAGGAGATTACTGTGCGGCCCGAGGAGACCCATTAGTGATCCGCTGTTAATGAAAAACGCGTTGTCGTCGGGTAATGATAGATAATGGGTCAACATTAGAGGGCGCATCATTTGACTCAATCCCCTTTTGTGACTCAGAGCCCTTTCCAGAGCGTGCACTTGTTAGATTGAATTATAATGGAAAGCCGCGTCGCTTAAAATGAGGAATTCAAAAATTTAGCATAACGTTAGGTGATGCGATAATGGTTGACAGTCAATCTGTTTGGTAGTGTAGCAACACTTTTTATGCTCAATATTACATCTTTTCGCATGAATTCTTTTTCTGTGAGTGTTTGATTAAATAAAAATGTTTTTAAAATCCTTCGGCCACGCGGTTCGTTATTAAAATAATAACTGTTCGAATAGCATAAACGGTGTTGGTGGTAAATTTTCCAATAGCATCGACCAATTGTCCATTTCATTTCATTTTAACAAAGTTTCTGGAGAAGAAACCCTATAAGAATGATTGGATTATTTGTTTAACACTCAACGGGTTTACTTTGTAGGCGATTACAATACTTTCTATGAATAGTTTAATTTGATTTTTCATTTGGAAACTCCAGTCGGATTATTGACAGGATTTAATGGGTGGTTCTATTGCGCTAATTATATTGCCTCGAGTGTTTAACAGATCCTGCGAATGGAAACGAAAAATACAAGGAAAAAATTGCATTGTAGCACAAAAGTATTCAAAAACGAAAAGTTCCCATAATCCAGCAACCGCTTCGGTAAAATGCTGGAGTGTTTCCAACGAAAGAAGCGACCAAGAGCATCGCACGGAGGAGCGCTTCGCGTAAGCTGATTACTCCCAAATCCGTTGCAGAAATCTCGAATGTGCACTCGCTGCTTGCAGCAAACCGAATTACGGCCGAAAGTCCGTCAGCCGATGCAAAACAGCGTCGCCCCTGGCCACGGTTAATTTTCTGCTCTCGCTGTGTAAAAAATTCCAACCAAGACCCTAGATCGAGAACGTCCTTTTTTGGCCAACTAATCCTGCCCGGCTTAGCTGCAACGATAATCCGGATCCAAATGCATCGTACAATGCGAATGGGAACCATTAGTCGCCCGAAGCGTTTTGGGCCAAACGGACGGCATTTGGTACGGCCCTTTCGCTATCCGGCGACTCACATACGCTGCGACTCACGCCGGGGCCACCGCTAAACTGCTGGCAGAAGTTGAAATTTCACACTTCGGTGGCGGTGGAAAATTAGAAAAATCAATAAACACCAACCGCTGTGTCCCGGGGCGGGTTTCCCTGTTCGAAACCCAGAAAGAGAGAGAGAGAGTGAGAGAAAGAGCGCGGGCACCGAGAAGTTTGCTAGTCTGCGATTATTTGAGCGTTTGTGAGCCGGGACCGGACAAAATCTGTTGGCTGCCCTACCCTGGAATGCTTTTGATGCCGGTGTCCAAACACGCGGGAAACTTCGGCAGCGCAATCCACGAACTATTTCCGCCGTTTCATGTTTTGCAAGCGTCCGTTCGGGAAGCAATATTTTTCCCTCCGCCATCTCGGCTCGGAGCGTTTTGTTTTTTGGTGAAAAACTGGGTTCAAAGTCGTTGCGGATAGCAAAAAAGAATGGACCTCAAAAGGGGTTGCGCGCCAGTTTTCGCCCGGCCACACCCTTCGCCCGTCAATCGCATGTGAACTACAGAATTTTGTTTTTTCTGTGTTTGGGGCGTAATGTGTTCAGCGGTCCCAGAGACCCCAGACACGAAAGCGTATGCGCGAAGCTCAATGTTGCGTACGGGAAATTCGAAACGGCACGAATCCCATATCGCCAGGTGATTGAAGGTGGAAAAATGTTCCAGCGCGAAAAGCAATACAACCGAAACGGCTCAACGGAGCGCAGAGCCCCGGGAACGTTGAAATGATGGATTATTTTATTTTTACAATGTGGTAAACTGTAACTTTGGGAGCTGTAACGTGCACGAAACATTTGCTAGCACCCCGTGCACACTCACTGTAAGGACGGTGGTCGGAATGGTTTGCGGGTAGACGTTTTCAGGAGTTACACAACGTGAACGACGGTGAACGAAAGTGCCGTTCTAAAGCTTTAACGTCTTAAGGCTTTTAGATATGCTAATAGACCAATTATTATTAATATGGCAGCTTACAAGGCAAAGCGTTCCTATTTTCATCCAAAGTTCAGAAAGAATCACGCTGTGGTATTTTGTCACGTGATGAGTTAGCAACATACTTTTTCTAAATTATAACTATGCTATGTTTTACATTCACAAGTTGCAATTTTTCCCTTTGTATGGAACAAGTTTTATCTGAATTCTTCTTTAAGCACGTGACCCCAACATTAAATCTCACACATGATCACGATACTAAATGGCCGCTTTAATTGGTTGTCCCACCATCTTCGATCCGTTTGCCAGACGTTAAGCTTCTCAATAAATGCTGTTCTCGAATCGATTGATGGCTTGACCGAGCCTCACTTCCGGTCTATCGAAGACCACCAAGAACCAGGTCAATTATTGGATGTTGTGCAAAAATGGAGCATTTGTCAAACGCTGGATTCATATGTGGACCAGGAAGATGTGTAAGAGGGTCGATAGACAATTGAATTATAACCGGTCGAATATCAGCCTTCAGTCGCAAAACTTATAGAGCTGCGCACGACATGGGGTGCTGCAACGTTTTCTAGTGACAATAAGCCCAAAGTACATATTGCATGGCTAAACATCCAACTCTGCTTTATGCGACGTACAAACAACCCATATGTGGCGTTGAGCATGAACGGGAGTCTCCTACAGGCTTTCAAAACACACAACTAGTCGCATTGGAAACGACGGAAATAGTGCCATGTTGACCCCATTTTAGTCCCGCAGGAAACACCCTTTTGATCACAGAATACTAAGGGCCGACAGCATTCAGCATCACACGTCCGGAAGCATTTTCATGTTCCACATACCTTAAAAGGATCAAAAGTGCAGTGCCTTGTGGGCAAACCCTGTACAGACCCTACACTCTTTCATCGCAAATCTCGTCCAGCAGAGAGAATGATTTGTCCCAGCGTGGTTGCCGGTGTGAATCTAATGAGTTGCGCCTCGGTTTCACTGCGCCGTTATCAAGGATAATAATTCGTGAAAAAATAAAAAAAACGGAACGTATTTCGTTTGGCGTGTAGACCATTCTCATTACATCCGTCATTATGCGGCAGGAACAAACATACGCACCACGCAGCGAAGAGGTTTCGTATTCACGGCAGTGATTCAATAATATTTTCCTTTCCGTGCGGTGCGCGGTAACGGTCGACGAAGGAGAAAATGCAAAGTTTATTGTTGTGGGATTACGGTGTGTTGTTTCAGGTTCGTGCGGTACCGCAGCCCGCCGTAATTGAAGAATAATTCTAGGGAGCGGTTAAATTACGGCCGCCACAGCCGTCCCTGTGGCGGCCGTAAATCGGGATATGTGTCTGTCGGTACACCTGCTTGACTGGGGCAAAAAAACAGGAACATAAATGTAGCCCTTCGGAGCAGCACGGCATAGCAATAAAATCTATCACCCTAGCTAATCGGCACACTTCAGCACGGCACACCAGGCGCCTCCATCGGACCACGTTGCTTCGAGACACCAGGCGCCTCCATCGGATGATTAATCCCTTTATAATCCGTTCCCATGTTTTGGGACACTCGACATTTTTTTTGGGCCATCAAGACAAACAGTGCAGGAAGAGTTTGGGCGAGGATAATAGAAAGCGCCAACCAATCGGGCTACGGGTACGACCATCACCAAGCAGCATCGAGAATTGGTAAACAAACAATCGATAGCAAAAAAGGTGTACAGTGCGGAGTGTAAGCACTCGAGCAAACTGATTGATGGGTAGAACACGAAAAATAAAACAACGAAACCACACGACAAAATAACAAGACAAACGAAAGAGGAAGAAAAAACACGCAAACATGTTGTGCACAGGTTCTCACGCGCTCCGCCATCGGCCTCGTCGTCGTCGTCGTCGTCGTCGTATGCTCTACCGGAATCAATCTGACTCCGTTAGGGAGTCGCTCATATGAAAGGACTCCCTACTAGAGTCAATTTAATCCCATCTGTAAGCAGGTCGCCCGGTGCACCAGCCGCACCGGCAGGCTCCAGAGTTGGTCTTCATTGACTGCACTTTCACTGTAACTTTCACTTCCGGCATAGTGTTTTCTGTTTGGCGCACTAAACGGAAACATAAGAAAACGAGCAACAAACAACGGCAAACACAGAACAAAAACGAAACAAGAACCAGAAAGTTTAGCTCCGCAAGGGAAACTGAAAGAAAGCGGGAAAGAGGACTAAACAGGGATCGAGGAACAACTTCTTATACGAAGATTGAAAAAGTTGAAAGAAGAAAAAACCCAAAACAGGGACTCGAGCTTCGGGCGTGGTTGACGAACGGTATCGCGGCCACCGTAAATAAAGACACCGCGCACACCGTAAAACAGTTGAGAGTTGTTATTTTCGGTTGCAGCTTGGCCCCGGGAGCGGTTTGGTCCGAAGGGCGGGATAGTAAGTAAAATTAATGTACTGTACACGGGGTCTGGTGTGGTGAAAGTATGGCCAAGTTAACTTTAAACGATCCCGATGGGGCGTCGGCCCTTTGCTGATACGATAACACTTTGCTTCGGGTTTTTTCGCTCCTCTCTTCTACCTGTGTGCCCACGGTTTTCCCGCGCGAATATGGTTCCCTTGCATATTGGCACCGGTGAACCGGAAGCTTTCGTATTTCTTCGTCGGAGTCCTCTGAGTCTGTGAGTCTAACCTCCAAAGTGGCGGCAAGTAATGGAAACGACCCTGGCCCCGGTTGAAAGGGACACAAGTTTGCAAGTCAAGAATGCAACTTTTCGCTTCACTTCGCTTCGTGACTAAATGGTGGAAAAAATGGTCGCCTCTTCCGCCGTGCGGCGGTGACCGGCGTTAAAAGCGTGACAAGTTTCTGCGCGCTGCAGTGTGGCCGCGCCCCGGGTCAAGTTTGGCGTTTCGAAAGTTTTCTAATTTATGTTGCTTTATGAGAACGTTTTTTACGATTATTACTGTCTTATTATCACAATGTTGCAGCAGCAGCAGAAGCAGCGGGGTCGTTGGTCCGCTTCGGATGGTTTCTTCAGGTCCGTAAAACCTTGCAACACCAGGTGGCCCAACGGTCGAGCGTAAGGTTCTGGCTTTTTTGCCGTTCCGAAAGAAGGTGTGGATGTTGCGAATAATTTATGGAGCCCTTTTTATACGGGGGGCCGATAGCCCCCTTTAAAGCAGAAAACACGCAGCAGGATTCGTGTTTTGATTTTTATACCCTGGCGCTAGAGCCTCGGCGAGGACTCTAAATACTCGTTGTGTGGTGGACATACATGACGAATGGCGCCCGGTGATGGTTTCGCGGGGGAAATGTTTCTCTCTTCGTACAAGCCCCCAAAGATGGCCAAGCGAAGTTGGCCGACCAAAAACAGCGGGGGAAAAAAAGGATCGATTTTATGCCTCGGGTTGTTCATTGCTCCACCGCAAAGATGCTTTCGCCGGAAGCCAGCGTGGTCTCGATACGTCTTCAAGTCCTATCCATCACTGTGTGATGTGGTTCCTTCGGCATCAACGGCACCTGACTCCCGGGGCTTATTTCCCTGCTTTCCGACGCGATTTCTTGACCGATTTCTCTGGAAGAAAAGTGACTTCTTTGGTTAACCTGAGGAGCGCCAGGTAACAGTGGGGAAGGAATTGATGCCATCGGTGGTGGATGGCCTTGGATCATTAATTCTAATACTGCGCTGCCAAGACGTGGCGGCCGGGTAAACCCGCGAGGGGAACTCATTTTGCTTTCCCATTAATCACCAACCGATGCCCGCAAGCTGCGTGACGTAATCGGCGAGCTGGACCACCGAGCGCCGAGGCAAACAATACCAAAACCCCAACCAAACAGCGACAATATCAAAGCAGACTCGCGCTGAATTAGCCTCCAAATTATGGAATGACTTCAACAAACAAGGGAACTTCTCCGGCAGCAGCAGTACGGCGCAAAGTTAAATAGCAACTTCGAGCCGCGCACAAAGTGTGTATCTTCGGCTTTGGCAAACTTTCAATTGAGCTATCAAAACCATTTATTAAACATCCATTTTTCTTCGAAAAATATAAATCAACCGGCGTTTGTGGCCAGCCGAGCCATTTTGTATCGGCGCCGCGCGTGTCGTAAATTAACTTGTTCCGATTGGAAACTTTCGGACCCGATTCACCGGAACCCAACCGTCCTTGGCAGGTGGCCCAGGGTTTTTGTCTTGTGTTTAAGGAACATTATCCTCTTCGACAGTCTTTGTAAATCCTCTGTTCGGCACCACAAAAGGGTGCCTTTCTTTTTGGCCGGAAAATAGAGAACCGATTCCCGGACATTTTCTTTTCTATCGGGAAAACTCGAAGCATTTCGCCGATGCGACGTATTCCGTCGTCCGCGGTTCACGGATTATTTCTCCTTTTTGCACGCAACCGTGGCCTCCAACACGGTCACGTTCGATTAAATCTGATTATTTGCTTCATCAGGTCTATCGGCAAATGTGCGGGGGACCAGCACCAGGATTGTCGATGAAGACGGCGACGTTCACGAGGCCATATTTTCTGTTCGCTGGGTTGCTTAGTGGTGGTGAGGAAAAATAATATTTTTACACATTTACCCTCCGACGGGTGACCACCGGGCATCCTTGCTAGATCCTTACTCCCCCCTTCAGTGGGCCGTGGTATTTTTTTCGGTGGCGCTCAAGCGGCCCGTCCGTGTCCGTGTGGTGTGAGCCGTTCCGTGGCCCATCCTTTTAATTCCCGCAAAAAGATTCCAACCATTCGAGAAGCGTGCGGCACGCAAATATGGTAAATGAAAAGGCATCGGCAGCGGAGTCAAGGCACGCCGATTCCCCTGAGCTGCTCAACCCACGGATTCGTGTTGTAAAACGGGGGGCGGCGAGCTCGAAGAACTTTAACCTTCCGTGGGACGGGTTTTTCGGTCGCCCAAGGAGGCTTGGGCGGGTGGAGCCACGAAAAACTGCGACCGGCGGCCAAAAGAGCCCTTCTTTGTTCCTTCGGGGGGGGGGGGGGGGGGGCCCTTTTTTAGCGCGTGATCCTCACGCGCTCATCTGGTTCGTCGTCTCCATCGTGGGGCGTCTTGTGTTCTGCGAAAATTTAATTTACGCACGCATTTTTCGCGCGGCTCGGCTGCTGCCGGCGTTCAGGATCATCCGTTCGGACGCCGTGAAATCTCTTTTTCTCCGTTCCACGTGGCAGCGCGGAGGAGCACCATCAACTCCCTGGGGGGGTTAGGCCGAACTCGGCGCGAGATGCGTAAGGAATTTCTTTGATTTGACAGCTTTCGGCCGGGCTTTAAATTGAGTTAACCTTCCGCGCAATAGAGCGCCAAGAATTGTGGGTTACGCCGCTACATCGTCAGTGGCTGCCAGTTACGCTTCACGTCAGCAACGACCGGTGTGAGCGGAACGGTACGCTCTGCCTGCCCGTCTGTCGGGCCGTCCGTCGGAGGACAAAGGTAAAATGGCACGTAAATGAAAATGTTGCCCCAAACTCCCCAGAGTCAGAGCGGAGCGTCCTGGTGGAGTGATTCGGCTGTGGTAGGTTTTTCTTTTCGATACTTGCTTTGGCTTCCAAATTTATGCTCAAATTAATGAACTAAGTAGTGCGTCGGACAAAGAATTTCGCCAGTTAGCATTCCATTTGGCATTCCACTTTGCGTCACTCGCGGGTTGGCGCAAAAAATCGTTCGAATAGGCACAGCTCGAATCTGCTCGAATCTGCTCGAATCTGCTCGAATGTAGTTTTTTGTGGTAAACAACCAACCGACGAAACGATGCAAAGTTAGTACGAAATCTGCATCGACCGAAACCCTTTCGTGGCCACCATCCGATTGCGGTGTGGCCCACAAAGGGGCACGGTAACACGGTAAGTTATTGATCCATCAATCAGTAAACTACCTCGGCCTGTTCAATCGGCCCGAAACTGCATCCGAACGAGACAGCGCGGCACCGGTGCCCGGGCCAATTATGCAACCGACAACTCCACGATCCGGCCCGGCACAGGATATCCGAAAACATCTGTCCGGCACCCGTGCAACGGACCGATACTCTCCACCCAAAAACCAAGCCAACAACACAAAGCGAAACCGACGGACCGATAATTGCCGCGGGCCGCGGCAGGGTTCATGGGGCCTAAACCAATTTCACCCAAAATTACCCACCTCGTGTGGGCACAGTGCACAGTTACTTACAGGCTCACGCATGCACCCACAGGCCATTAGAGGTGTTCGGAAAAGCGGTCCGCCGTTAACGAGCCATCGTGTGCACGGTACACCGAGCTGATCCCGAAAACACGGCACCCGCGGCCCCTGGCTGCCGAAATTGCTGTTGATTTGTACGGCCGGGTTGAGGGTTGATTTTTTGTCGGCTTTTCCAATCAGCGCCCGCCAGGGGTGCCAAATTTTCGCTCGCTTCCTCCCTAGCAGCCCCAGCCCTGGGCCACATCGCACCCCTCGGATAAGCGCCGTTGTCTGTGACGGGATTTGTTTATTTAATTTAGAGCCCTCTACTAGCGGCAGCGGATCGACATCGCGTTTTTTCGGTGTTTAAGGACCCCCGGTGCTGAGTGCTTCGTGAGCGTGAGCGAGAGAAAAAAAAAAGAGGGAAACTCGAAGCACTGATTGCAGCTGCAGATTGCGTACGGGGCCTATTATTACCGGTCATTTGTAGCGCGCGGGTCCAACAGACTCAATGGCGCGCGATTAGCACGAATTTCCCATTTTCTGTGTTTGACCCAAAATTGTCCCACGCCATCCGCCATCTTGTGGTACGAGGCACACCAATGCTAAGCCGATTTAGCTGGTGGCCCAGGCGGTCATCCGGGAGGCCTAAAAAAAGGCCACGATGAGGTCACTTTTCGAGCAGTGTTTGGGAAAATGGAACAGAAATTTAAACTTGCTGGGGGTGAAAACTTGCACCGGGGGGTGAAATGCACCTCGGGGTGGCACGATTGCATTCACCGGTGAGGCCCAACGTTCAGCACCGTCTATTGTTTGCACGGCAGATAATTATTTTTAACGTCCCAAAAACGTGACGGTTCGAGAAAGGCGTCGTTCGCCGATCCATTATTCGTATTGCAGGGCGCTGGTATCGAATGTTGTCATTATTCGCTCCATAAAACCACAAAGAACTACGAAACCACTCTCGGAGGGCAATGAAAAATTAAACACCCCCCCTTTTCCAGGGTATTCACTGCTGGCGTTTGGTAATGGGGACTTTAAATCTGTTCGTATCAAGCCGCCGCAGCACACCGAAAGCTGCTGCGGCCGAAAAAACACTAATAATCGCGGCTTAATCATATTGAACTCGCACCGTGCGATGCGCCACGGATGTAATGCTGGCGTTAATGCGTCACCTCTCAAACCACGGCCGTCGTTGTGATTTTTACGTACCCTGGCACCGTAGGGGTCCTGGCGCTGGTGCGTGTAAAGCATCGCTTGCGCCATTCGTCAACTGTGGCGTGAAAAAAATGGGCAAACGAAAAAAATGGGCAAACGCGAAATAAAACGCTTAAAACCGGCGGCGCGGCATCGGCGTAGTTAAATTTTAATGTGCCCACCAAGGCACTTCAGGGGCTATTTGATTTCAATAAAAGTTTATTGAATGCTTGCGTCCACACTGCCCTCCGGATGTTGGCGATGCCTTCCGCCAGTAGGCAAACACTTCGAGCTGAATTTAAGTTTAGTCCCTGTTATGATTGAGAATTGATGGTATTTATCAATATTTATGAAATGTTGCGTTGCACGTTTATGCGTTAAATGATGAACTCGCTATTTTTTCTACTCAGACAAGCATTTAAGTTTTAGTTTATTTGCCTTCAGCATTGTGGTGAGCCCAAAGCTAGACATGTTAACGGTACGAACCTTTCCTATGCCCTTGATTGTATTTCTAAAGAGAAAGAGAGACATTCTTTGGATAATCTCAATATTCCAAGAATTGTATCTTTTTTGGCGTTACCTTCATTTGGAGGATTCTAAAGGTTGCCAATAGGCACTAATGTTTCAAACAAATAGATTGTGACTTGGTATTACATATTACAGTTTTGAACCATTTTAATTTTTTACTTCAACTGCTCTGACCATCAGCAAACACGACTCGGTGCTAACCGGCGCCAATTAATTGTTTTTCAAACAACTCTTTGAACGTTGCTATAAGAAAGCTGTTTTAAAGGCACAGCTCCCGATTCCATTCGCGTTGTCCGATGTGGACAAGAATTCGGCTCGCAGCCGGATAAAGAATCGCTTCGCAGAAACACGTCCCCAAACCGATCGAAGCGCGAATGGAGTATCATTTTTCACTTCTGGTCAGGGGGGGCACCAGCAATGTTGGCGCATAATTAATTACTGTTCAATAAAGCAGCCGCTCGGCGTCGTCGTCGTCGTCGTCGATCGTTGATGTAAATACTAAACACCCACTTGAAAGCCTGCCAAAAGGCTGCCGCTTCGTTCCGCCCCGCTCGGCTTATCGCACTTGAAACCCGGGCCAAAGCCCCCCGGGGAGGGCGAGTTTCCCTAATCACGGAAAATTACGCCGCCTGCAATAAAGATAACTAATTTGAAGAAATCTGCAAACCCTTCTGCGCAGGCAGGACCTTTGGTATATCCGTCGTCGCAACGCGCCGCCCGAGGCAAAAGGGCGCGTAACCTAAGCCGGTTAAAAGGAACACCACGGAACGCGTGGGGAAAATGTTTTCCTAAATAATCTTTCTTCCCGTGGCCCAGGCAACCTTTTCCCGATCCGGGGGCGGTTTCGCCGTCGTGCATTTTCGTTCCTTCGGCTTGCGGAATCCACCGAGCGCACTTTCGATGGCCGCCGGGCGCGCCATGCTGAAGTCAAATTCCGTGGTGTGATAAAACCAGTCGCAATTTATTTTTTTCTGACCCGCGTGGAACTCAAACCCTTCATCGAGCGCTGTTATTATTACTTTTTTTTAAATACTTTGGTCTCTCGCTCTGGGAAGCCGACTCTTTGTTGTGCCGTCAGCGAATAAAATATAAAGTTGACCAGCTCACCACCGGAACTGGAAAGTATGCAATGTGATCCGACCGGAACCGGTGCCCAGGGGCAGATCAAATGGGAATCAGTGCAAAATGCAAACATTCAACTTGGCTTGGCTTACGTAGGGTAACGTGCATCGGACCGGCCTGAAGCCGGTAAACATTGTCGATGCCAATGAGCAAACAGACCAACGGCTGGGGCTCGAACGGATCGAACCGATCCAATTCACTTTGATCGTATTAGAGCACCCAACTCGGTCGTTTGATGCTCCGCTCCGGCATGCAGCAACCCGGCCTGGGCAACATTTTCGATTAGTTTGTGTTTGGACGCTGCGGGGCTGCAGGTGCGTCACCACCTGAGCACGTTTCTCGGTCAGGGTTGGGATTTTAAATTTAATTCCATTCGCATCGATGAAAGACGGCGGCTTTCGCCCCGGGTCAGTGAAGCACTTGGTCTGGGCTTTACACCGGCGGACGAATGTTTTCGGACCGGACCGAGAAATCGGCAATATATTTACATTTCAAAAAGCAAAAAAGGATGTTGTTTTTAACGGTTTTTCTGTTAACTACATCATCAAAATATCGAACAAAAATCTCAATAAATCTCTAGCTTGAATAGGCTATTTATGGAAAATGCTACTTCTCATAATAGGTTAATAAAGAAGTGTTTCGAGTAAAATTAAATTGAATTAGGAACCCGAGCAGGTTGTTCGGCCTTTAAAATAAATAAACAGATAGCAAAAAAGGATTAAAATAGGGCGTCTGTTCGCATACTTTTGAGCGGTGGTTTCCAGCTTCTCCTAGATGGGTCCCATCAAGTGGTTCCCCGATCGATCGATCGGAAGGTTGTACCGGGATCAGTTACATGTTATTAATTCGTTTGGTTTTATGATCGATCGAGTGGCTTCCATTTGCATCCCCGACAACTGGGGCCCTTGCTGGATCCGTACGGGACAGGCAAACCTGCTCGAATTCTCGGCCTTTCCCAGTCAACCGTGGGACCGCACGTTCTGGTGTGTGGAGCTTCGTTCTGCTTCGCATCGATCTGTGCCCGGGTCCCGGTCCAGTGCCCCCGCATTAACGTGCTCTCCACGGCCGTTCCGCCATTCGGCTCTTGGGCAATTACATTGGCCTGCCGCGCGATATACATTTCCCATGAAATCAATTTTACGAGCCCGGCATATGCATAGAGGCGGAAGAAAAGAAAACCCCGGAACGGTTCGCCGAGAGAGAGAGAGAGTTTAGTTGGGTTCAGGGGGGTGACCTTTCGATGGAGAAAAGATAGGATCGGCCACCGGACGCACTGCGCGGTGGTACTAAAATATTTATAAGTCGCCGTTTGGCTAATATAGTTGTCCAGCAAACAATAGGAAATTACCATTTTTTCCCCGTCGTGATGCCACGCGGTAAAAGTCCTGTGGAAGTAAGTTGGATGGACGTTCTGCCTGGACACGGAGCGTCGTGAACGAACCCGATGGCAAATGTACGATTATTCTCGTTACGTGATTTGATTAGGCGATGGCTCGCAGCACTGCGAGAAACGCCAAGCATATCATTATCCTGGAGGGCTGCCATTGCCGCTGATGCTGCATGATGTTTTGTCATTAATTTTTACAACTTTGTCCCCGTTGGGATGGCCCAGCAGCCAAGATGCTGGACGTCCTCGCGAAAGCGTAGGACCGGCTCGCCCGCTGGGGCCATAAATAAGCATCTACTTGAAGCCACATTCCCACAGACCACCTGGGCGCCTCTGGGGCCGGAACCACGGAGCCACGGTCCAACCGGTGTGCAGTGGGCCAGCAAACGGTCCATGGCGCTGGCTCTGTGCGCTGTACTTATCGATAAGGAAATGGACACCTCATCTGACCCGACTTTGACTACAATTCTCGGTGCAATGGTGCGTTCGACGAAAATGGACATTTTCCGCCCGATAAACTTTCACCGGACAGGGCACGCCGGGGGAGGGACCTAGTCACCCTCCCTTTCTCCGGTCCTCCGGTTGCAAGTAGGTGTAAAATTTTACAGTACATCGCCCAATCAGCCCAACACACGATACGAGCCGCTGGCATTTCCAATCTCTTGAACAAAGTGGGTGCCCTAATCTCCGCCTTACGATCGGGTGTGGTCATTGTTTACAGTGTACTTCTCACCGGACGATAGCCTTCCCTCCCCTCTCTCTGCCTCCCTCTTTGTCTACGAGCACCGAAACACTGGCCGTAATGACCCCCTGCTGTAGAGGCCATTGGGATTTAGTGTTTCGAAAGCTGCTTACAATCTCTGCGCTGATGACGGCCACGTGGACAATGTGTCCGGCGGGGCCGCAGTGGAAAATCCTCCCAGATGCGTGGGGCTCCCTTCATGGAACTCGGCACATCAATGGTCGGACAAAAAAGGGCTGGAACTTTTATCAACAGTTTGCACACGGAAGAGGTTTAAATCCATAATAAGCTTTGCGCTCTGCGTCCCATTGACCAGCCCGGCATGCAGTCCGTGTACCTTGTAGTCCGGTGCAAGTCGTGGCCCATGGACAGAAAGGAGCGAACGGAGGCGAAAGGGCTGAAGTATTATGTCACGCTCGCTTTGCTGCAGTTGCTCATCAGAATTAACATAATTAAAAGCTCCACCCGGGGACGTCCGGGGAGTGGAGTCGTCTGGGGATTGCATATTGTTTTGACAAGCCATCCGCGGACCTTCGCGGCCGGAGGGGACCGGGTTGTCTGGCAGACCAGCAGACCAGAGTGTGGCTCCTTCGTGACTCCGCGCCCGCTCGGTGCACTGGAACGTAAATTAGCTTCCGTTGGATATGGCACAATACACGAGAGGAGGGTGCCTTGTGTGTTCGTGTGCGGGAGTACGGGGGCGTGCTGAAAAGCGTACCGCCGTAGATCGTAGATTAAAGTCGACCCCGAGAACGCCGAGAACACGCAATTTTCACGCAATCACGCAAAAGTCATAACTAGCGCCAAGTCCGGGCGGCGCGTGATTCTTATCGGTCGCCGGGACTAGGGACCCGATGGGGCACCCGATGGTTGGGTAATCGGAAGCCTGGTGTTGGCGGCCGGCGGGGCTGACCGGTAAGTCAACACAGGGCGCGCTCTCTCGATAGCGACCAGATTTTCCGCCGTGTTTTACGATAACGGTTTTATCGATAGTCACGCAGCTTGTTTCACCAATCGGCGGGATCCATGCCCAGCCAGCCCATTTTGGGCGCAGCGACTCCTGATCTGCACGAACCTCGGCTGCTCGGCTACGGTGTGCTACGAGGTTCAATTTATCGCCACGAACCTTATAGAGCTCATTTGTTTTGCATTGTGCTTGAAATTTGCAATCACGCCTTTTCAGGTGCGTGCTATAAAATCGAGCAATTTTTCGAGTACTTTCGAAATCGTCAACCCGATTACTATCGATTCTACGTGAGAACGGTCAACCATTCTTGATGGTCTAAGGGAATCCATTTAACGATCCCCGAAAACCGTACCTGTTAACGTTCTAGATATTTCTCCGACACTTGCTTTCTTATTTGGCTGCTCATTGTTACAACCGAATTGAAATTTCATATGCCGAAGATTGCGCAAATTATGGTATGAAACGTTTCGTCTAAGTAAAATCCTGTTTCTGACATTATCTGGTAGCTTACGATCAGGAAGTTGCTTATATTGAGGGTTTTTTTTTGGCCGTTATTATCGATGACCTTTCGGCACTCTAGCTTCATTATGCCTAGCGTCTAGCGTAATGTACGATTTTGCAGGTTTGCCGTACATCTCAATACCCAATACATATTTAATACATTCAGTAATTAAGCAACAGAGGCTACAACTTCTCTGAAAAAGTGAGAAACTTCGTTAAATAGTTTGATAAATGTTTGTGAAGTGTGCACTCTTCTCTGTCCGATCGAACAGTCACCAAGTACATGAAAGTTACTGCATCAACCTATAGAAAAGCCACTCTCGAACGTGAAAGTTGCTATAAAACAAACAAGAATAACGCTAACTAAAAAGCCTTGTTCGACCAGGACAGGAATCGGGCCGATTGTCCAGCTCAAACACTCCGTGCGTCTTTCCCCGACCAGCTCAGCTTAGTAGCGGCCAGTCAACTTCGCGACGGAGGACCACTGCCGTGCTCAGTCGGCTGATTTTTATGCTAAATTAATGTTCTTAAAACTTTTTAATTGCATGTAAATAAAGTGGGGAAGTGCCATAAAACTTAAAACACCCGACGCCGGACACGCTGCGGGAAGCGCAGGATCCGTTTTTCGCTTCTTTTCGGCATCGGCAGCATTCCGTTTCTGCGGATATTTTCCACAGTGTGCTTTAGCGCCACTTTCTCTCTCTTTCTCTCTCTCTCTCTCTCACGCCGAGGAAATGTAACGGAAAATCGTCACAAACAAAAAAACAAAGGAAAGTCGTGGTTTGAAAAGAAAAGTGCAAAGTGCAAACTATGATCTTGAAGATCTGACTCTCGACTCTCGCTTTTCCGCATGACGCACGAAACGGGGCGAACAGGACGGTTAAAATGTAAAAACATAAAACAAACAACTGGCCACGGAACGCGGCGAGCTTTCTGATGAGCTCTGGCTGGCTGGCTGTAGTTAAAACGGAGAAAATATTTGCTTTTCTAACAGCTTCCCCCGGCGGAAATGGTGGCGCGCGTGCCGGGGCCTTGCTTCAATGTTGCGCCTTGGGGCGGTGGCAAAGAAAAGCAAAAATTAATATTACTCGGCCCCATTCGGGAGCGAATGGAAAAGCTGGGGAGCTTTCCCATCGCCTTCCGGCCGGCTTTGTGTTTTCGTACGCTAATCGTACGTTGTCGGCCTTGGGGGGCGAAAGTATTCATAATCGGCCAACGTGGTGTGTGCGCGAGGTACTGACTGATTGACGACCGGCAAGGGTTCGAGGACGGCCCATAGTGTAGACCCGCACCCGGGCGCGGGGAAAGTCCTTCCGCAGCCAAGGCTTCCTACACAAACCCAAAATTGGCTAATAAAATTTGATCGTTGCCTGTTCGGTGCCAAAGCAGAGTCGGTTGCGTCGGGTGAGGTCCATTTTTCAGGTCCTAATGCGTATGTGTGTGTGGGAGGCAGTGAACGCCGAGATTTACGGGCTCAAGAGAAGAAGGGTTCAAGCAGCAGGAATTTCTGTTCGGCGACGGAACAAAAAATCGGTTGCTCAAAAATTTACGACTCAGCAAAGGTTACACCACACACATAGAAGGTAGTATATTTTCACAATTAGGAATGCGAGTGGGGGGCCGCCCAAAATGTTATTGTGGGGCCCTTTAGGTAAACCCGGTTCCGAACAAACGAAATAGGTCAAGGAAAGAATGCGAAGCGTGGTTGCTTCGGAGTGGCGTTCGTCCTTTCCGGCCCGGCGGTAAAGTTCCTGCGAAACTCCGGGGATGCAAAGTTAGAAAGGGGGAAAATGAAAAACAACAATGCATTCTTAAGAAAATGTTTCCACCCTACAATCTACTGCTCGGTGGATGTCCTCAGTCCCAGCAACAAAGGCACATCCG
>NC_071286.1:18691091-18761091 GCF_943735745.2 Anopheles bellator | reverse complement strand
AAGAAAAGGTGACATTAGGCGTGTTGGGACACTTCACTTCACCTGCCGAGGAGCCGAGTTTATCGAGGCACAAAATCTAATCACCGACAGCAATTATCATTTGGCGTTCGGGGTCCGTCCGGTGGAGCTGCCTAATCGTTGGGATCGACTTCGGCGACGTTGGTGCCTTTCCGGGAAAACTCGAAGCGCTCATGGAATATTCATCAATGCAAATGCACACATACCAACAGAAGGCCAGCCGCAGAACCCAACCGGGCCGATCCAGGCCGATCCCATTTGTCTGATTGAACTGCTTTCAAAGTGGCCATTAAAGTGTGGCTCAGGTCCAGCGCCCTCGCCCCTCTCTCCCACACACGGTACGCGTCACGGACAAATCACTGCCCATCACTTTGGAGCGCAGGAATGGCGCTGGAAACAAAATTTACGGACGGAACATAAATTACGTACGCATCGGTAGTTATTCATGAGCCAAGCAAAATAGTTAACCTTCTGAGTGTGTCTTGGACGGATGCGCCCCGTCCGCCGGATTAAAGGCGCCAATTGTCCGAGTTCGCTCGGGGGGAGCGATAAAAGCTTTCAGGAAGATTAAACCGGAACAGCGGGTGTTTAATTTTCACATCCACCGCCGAGTGGTCCGTACAGAAAAAGGGGGTCTCCGCATTATCTCGAAAATAAGTGGAATGCTTATCGATTCCGGCCCGGGGTGCCCATCTTGTCCGAAGGTGACGGACAGATGGACAGCCAGATTTCGGTGGCACCCGGTGATTAAATCACTTCTGGCTACTGTTGGGCCCCCTGTTGGGCGGCACGGATCAAATTACTGGGGCCACTTCCACCTTCACGAGAAGAAAACATCCGGGACGTCCGTACGTAGTTGAAATCGAACCCCGCTTATGCACGCCTTCCGGGGTTGGAACATGAAATATTCATTAACTGCCCCTGGTGGGTGAGGACGCTACCGAAGAAAGCGCTTTACAAGATTACATGAAGGGGATACGGGGAGTTTTGTCCGGCGTCGTAGTCGTCGTCGGACTTGACACTTGGCCACCGGAAGGCCCCGGGAACCCTCATCCGATTCGCGCCGGTACGAATTTTCATATCATCACTTCAGAGAAAGCTTTACGAGGGTCGAGAAATCGAAACGATTAGAGCATGTCGGACCCGAGCGGCACTTGATTGGGCCAGACCAGGCCAGCCCTCGGCGGAGGGCCATACATATTCATCCGGGAAAACATCCGGGCCAGGGACACAAAACCCAGCAACCCACTTGGGGGGGGGGGGGGGGCCCCCCCACTGGGGTGGGTTGTTTTCGATTGTTTTCTTATCAGCCAGCACCCAGATGTGCCCCCGACTGGTGGGGGAGTCTCGGCTTGCTTGTTGGTCAGTGTCGTCCGTATTAGCTCCGGAATCGATTCGTCGCCCGGGAAAATCGTGGTGCGAGAGCGAGCCCTGGAAGAGTTAATGGAAAGTCTGCCCTGATAAGATTACCGTTGGTTCGTGAGGATCTCGGACACTCTCACTCGTCAGTGCGATAGGCGATTCGTGGTCATTTATCATTTGCCCATCACGCAGCAGCAGCAGCACGGAGACGAAACGATGTTCGATGAGCCGATGGATAAAAACGTAACTCATTCGGCACGTGTTCCTGACGGACCACTGGCACTGGCACTCTCTGCGCCCCAACGGCTCATGTAATGTAATTAAAAAGCTATTATACGCTACATAATTTGTATATGATAATCCGTAACTTGGTTATTTATGGCCTCGCTCGGGCCAGTTGTTTCGTCCGCCAAATCTTACCATTGTCCCCAAGATCGGACACGACACGGGCAGATGGGCGCGAACCTGGTTCGTAGCGGTAATTTTTCAGTCCACCGAAACTGCGATCCACGGGGCCGAGCACCTGGTTCCCTGGGGAGGAAGTTTCGCTCGCACGGGTTGCAAAATTTTGCGCACACAAACTCAATTAGATGCGCTAAAATGTTCACTTCCGTCCGACAGGACACCGTGGGGTCCTCGCACGCAGCTAATGGGAGACACCGACTGCGGCTGCGCTCCGGCTGGCTGCGTGTATGTTTTAATTAAATTTCCGGCCACATCGAGAGCATTTCCTGTCCCGCTTTCGTGGTGTTACTGCAGGGACGCTACAATGTGTGCCCGGCGAACTGGGACTCCACAGCCGGTGGAAGTCAGTAATCCAAAATGTGCCCAAAAACGACGAGGAATCCTTCAGCGGCCTGGCCTGTCACGACACACTGGGCACCATAATTTGATTAATCAACATTGTATTAATTTCCAGCCCGGCACAGGATGAAACTTCCATTGGAACTGATAACTACTTCAGCAAGTGCGCCGCCACCAGCCGGGGCCGCCCCGGAGCCTTTTACATAATTCAATTTCAGACACGGCGCCGAAAGACACGCATAAAAAGAACGGAATCATGTAGAGCCGGGTCTTATTGACCAGCGAAGCCACATCGTGATCGGTGGCGTCGGACACTAACCACATTACCGGGTGGTCCGGGGGTGCGATATTTGGCAGCTTAGGCACCATTACCGGATCGGTAATCGAAAATACCCGGACCCGTACACCAGCCGTATCGTAGTGATGATGGCGGCGAGCGGGCTCGGGTGGCATTAATCAATTTCATTCCGTTCTCTCGTTTGAATAACAATTTGATTGCTCATCTTGGAAATTCCGTTACGAAGCCGACATTCCAGCACGGAGCCCGGGAAAACCGGGCGCCCGAAAACCCGGCGCCACGGTATGTGGTTCCTACAGAGGAATGTACGTTCGGGTGGCCCCCGATGTGCGTTTAACTCCCAACGCCGGCCGGTCCGGGTCGGGTCGAGTGGGTAAATTCCAATTTTCGAAGAACTCATCACATGCGAGGATCTTGGGGGCATTCCAAGGAGCGGCAGATCTCGAGAACCACAGTGCTCGAAGATGCTCGGCGATGATGACGATGATGAAGAACACTCGCATTACATTCCGACCACGTGCACGGAGCGAGCCGGAAAAATAAATCAACCCGGCCCGGAGCTCAGCGCGGGACCATTAGCGGGGCGGCCAAGTCGAAAAGTTGGACCAATCGGACGGCCGATTTTCGGAATCGATCCCGTTACTAATGCTGTGAGACCGGCGCACGTTAGCTAATTGGCCTCGGTGTCGGCGAAATGTAGCGTACGTACGCGACGCGGGCCCACGTTTTCATCGATCGCCTCAGCCTGGCTCGCGAAACTTACCTCCAGCAGCTCCTAAATGCGTGGAAAAATCAAAACAAAGCGGTACCGTTTTACCCGAAAAAGAAAAGGGAACAACAAAACAAAGCAAAAAAGGGGGTGAGGGGAAAAGAAACAAAACACAGAGAGGACCGGGTAGGTGAAGGTGAACGAAAAGGGTGTACATTAGGTTGAAGAAAGTCATTATTTGGGCCATCATTGTGAGACGGACACACAGAATGATAGTCCGGTGCCGGAGAAACAAAACATTCGGAATATGTAAAAAGTGGGAAAACAAAACAGTAAAACAGGAATTCAAAACCCAAAAACAAGAAGACAAGTTAATACAAAAAGAAACACCGGAAGAAAGGGAAATAGAAGGGAGAGAAAGAGAAGAGAAAAGTTGGTTAGTATTTGAAGAAAAACTGTTAGAGAAAAGAGAGTTGATTAGAGAGAGAGAGACAGAGCGAGTGATAGTGAAAGAGCGAAGAAAGTGACAAGCGTGTGTTGAATGTGTAGAATGCTAAGCAGAAAACAAACAGAGAACTTGCCAGATGCTTACGGCAACGAAAGAGCTCCAAACAATGGACCTACAGTTACTAAGCATGTAGCAAAAGTATCAAAGATTCAAATGAGGAAAAGCAAAATCCAAATGGAGACGCCTGGTGGTCGGTAGAAATGTTGCGTTACTTTGTTACTGTGGCATACTTAACGCAATGTTTGTAGTGTGTTAGTGATCGGTTTATGGTAGAGCAAGATAGATTGAGAGAGAGAAAGAGAAAGAGAGCGAGAGAGCTAGAGATGGGTTGATAGAACGATAGACATGGATTAGGTAAGCTTCGTATCGAAGGATGCAACTACAACGAGAAAGCAAACTTGGTAACTAAAACATGAGAGAGAGCCACTAAACGGAAATGAATGAAACGAGCACGTGCCCACTAGGTGGCGCCCGCATCAGAATCTTTTGACTTTCATTTGCAGTCGCTTTCCGTGTGATGGAGGTGTGTGATTTTCGATCAACTTCAAAACCGCAAAGCAGTGCGCGTCAACCAACTAGTAGTGACACTTCTCACTGGCCGAGTCTTTACGGATTCTTACCTGCGTTCTAGGCACTTGACACACTGACACTGACTGTGGAAAGGATGGAAAAACCCCCCCCCCCCCGGGAGTGTGCGGATGGATCGCTATCCAAACGTCCCCAAATCTTCTAATACGACACGCACCTGTCACTGAGCTCTACTACCAAGGGGTTTTGTGTTACGATGGGCCAATCCTTGTAGCTATCACCGGAGCCCGTACACGAAGGGCTACCCTACGAAAAGACACCAACCGGGTGCTGGGTTCTGGTTTTACTACTACTTGAAAAACAGTCTGCTCTTCTTCGCCAACACGATAACGTCGCTGTGGGCTCGGTGTCGGTCGGGCAGGAGTCTTTGGAGTGGCAGCTTACACATATCACTCACACTCAAACGACTACCACCGTTAGAGAGACAGAGAAGGAGAGATAGGGAGCCATACGCGCACGGCATTGTCGCCAACATGGCGCGCGCCTTGGTGGCGTTTCGATTATGGAAGTCATTAAAATTCCCCACAAGCCTTCCGGTGTCGCTGTGTCGCTGAGAGTCCCCCTGCGCACAGCTGCGGGACATGAGTGGGGCCGACACAAGTTTGCATGTAAAACACCGCTCCCAGCTCCGCGCGTCAAGGCGTCGCCGTTCCGAGCCGTTTTTCTTCTCGGCACAGAGAGTCTGACTAACAACGTCAACGGGACGCCACTGAGACAGCTGGTGGCAGACATCTAGGAGTCATGTTACATGCGCACATTCCGGGTTATGGGTGTCCGAGGGTGTGGCACATCACCCTGACGCTGTCAGGACTGTAGTGCGCTGGTAGTGTTGGGTGAGCCAAAAAAACACAGAACTCAGCACTTGGTGCGCTTGGCAGCTTCCGCGCTTCTTTGGACACACTAATTGCTGGAAGTGCATTCTCGGTAATCGAGTTGAGGAGTATCGGCGTGTACGATCGGGGCGCTGTAGTCTAGTTAGTGGAATCACCTCCTAACAGCCTCCCGGGGCCTCCCTTGTAATCGAAACGAGTTTGCTTTTATCGTACAATTATGGCCGGACCCTGGCCCCCGGGTGACACATACCAGAGGGTGGATGAATGCTTCTGAAACCACTCTAGTGCTGCGTGGCAGGAAGTGCTCTGGGCGCTTTGTTCGCTTTGCTCTGGAGACCGAGACGAGGACAGGAATGCACATGGACATGAAGCTAGGGCGTGCTAAAGTGAGCTTTCAATGCCACTGAAACCATCAATTTCGTCCCCGGCACAAAGAAACTGGAGCACAGCATCCCGGTAGGGAAAGAGGGTTCCGTTTCCTGAAGAAAGCACACTTTGTGTGCGAATAGCAGCACCCGTCCATCGGTGTACATGAAGCTGGCAGTTGTTGGAAGCGAAAGAAATTGGATGACCATTTAGCGGGCTTCTTGGCCCGCCGCCGACAATTGAATTCTCCCCGATCTGCGGTGAAGTTGAAGTTGTGTCGTGTCTTTTGCGTTCCACCCCGCACGACTGGTAACTGAATTACGTCGCTTTATTCCGTAGTTACTAAGCTAAATCACTCCACTAGTTTCTCCAAGTCCGCCTATTCCACTCGGACCTACTGGGCTCGATGGCCACAGTCAGAGCAGCAATCAATGTAGAGATTCAATTAAAAACGTTGTTTCCCTGACCGTTCGGTTCGTCGTGCCCTGCAAAGGCGAACATAATCTCGAGCCAGTGTTTAATGATTGAATTCTTCCGGGTCACCAAATCCGAACCGACCAGGCCACAGGCGAGTCCGTGCCACGGGCGAGCGAAAAGAATTTAATAACTGAGCGTGGGGCAGCAAAAATCTTGACAAATTAAAAACTTTCTGATCCATCATCATCATCACCGCCATCATCCGTCCGTGGCGGCGGCTGCGGCGGGAATGCCACGAGAGACACGACCCTTACAGAAACAGCAACCGCACACACCGCCCTGGAATGGGAGCGACTTCTTGGAACTTTCGGTCGCTCGGACGCTTGTAGCAATTAATTTACAAAAGTAAATTGAAAAAGTTTGCTTTTACCATTCTGTCCCTCATCAACTCCAGAGAAAAGAGCCCGGGCGCCGTCGAACGGGGATCATCCTTGACGTTTGGCCATCCGCGTTCACAGGTACGGATCGATCGCGACGCTACCAGAAAACACGGGAAATGGAACATTTTCCATGTGCCATGGAAGGAAGACGATGATGATGCTCGCCCAGATCGTCGTGCCCGGCGTCGTTTGTGGCAGACACAGCCATCCGGAGAGTGCATTTGGTCCCGGTGCGGCACATCCGGCGGCACATCCTTCGGTCTACGATCGTAGCACTTCCGTTTTGCTTCGCGGCCCTGTCCATCATCGTCAGCGTCAAAAACTTTCCCCACAGCACCAGCACAAAAAAGGCGGAAAACTCTTGTTTGCATTTGCACATTTGCTCGCAGAGAGAGAGAAAGAAGTTGGGCTGCGGTTTTTGGCGGTGCGCCTGCAAGGTAGCCACACCGCTGAACACCGGCGTCGACGGGAAATAATCCACCGGATGGATTCGGTGGATGGATTGCTCGGGTAGATGACGCGCGTCGAGAGTCCGCCGGAGCACCAGGAAACGTTGAAATGTTACAATACGTTAAAAAGACCGACGAGCCACCAGCGACTCCTTATTTGCTATCTGGCTTCCGTATTCTAATTAACGGAGTGCCGTCGGAGAAGCCAAAACAGGAACCGAACTACGAACGGTAGTGAAATCGATAGAAACTGAACGTTGCTAGGGGCAGATCAAAAGACAGACAGTCTTTAAAGCGTTTACTATATGCGAAGACAGGCCGCCGAGCATCGTAAGAAATGGTTGGACACTCGGCAAACACTCATCAACCTTCAAGTTCAACGGCATGAACGGCATCGCATCTCTTGAACCATATGGACAACCGCCACAACCGGCGTTCGATCAAAAGATACGTTCTGGTCCCCGGGGCTGTTGTGGTTCCCCACTCCACAACACAACCGATGATCCCCCGAGGTGCATTCAACGGCGGCGAGTCTTCACTCCGACAGCATCCCTAGTAGGCAGCGGAAAGCAGCCTCACGTATCTTCTCATTTGCTAAGTAGGTCTGTAATGAACGGATCCTTTCTTTTGTGGTACTTTTTTACCTCGAATCGAAGCAGGCTATTCAGCGCCATTCGATAGCCTCGGCATGTGCCGTAAGCTTCCCAATGAGTATCGCCGGTGGGATTATTCCTTGGTTTCCCGAGGCCTGCATCACTTCTTTTGCCGAACCCAAGAGCATCCTTCGGAAAGGGCCGTCCGTTGCAGCGAATGGGAATGAAACAGACGCTTAGTGAGTGCAGGTCGTTCTACTGGCCCTATTCTATCGCTGCACTCGACGACCGCGGAAGAATCGGGCTTGGAAGTTGTATCGTTTCACTCAAAGGCTTACCAAGTCTGCCTTTCCGGCGCTGAGCGCTAAGTACAACTCCCTCCGGTGGGATACGGAACGCAGAGATCTGGATCTGGCCAGCAAAAGGTCTAATTTACAAGATTTCATTTGTACAATCTTAATTCCCACTCTGGCCCAAGCGTGTATCTCTTTGTATCGCTCTCTGCAAGACGGTGGCGAACGATGCAATTGGCTTTTTGCGCCGTACCGAGCCACAGTTTTTCATCACCGCTTTCCACCTGGTTCCATCCTATAACAGCGTAAAAACAGGATGGGTCTGTAGCAGGATTGCATTAGCAGCTCCGTTTTAAGAAATCCGCTTTAGAACGCACCGGACCGGAATGTTTCCAGCACTTCCAGCAAGGAAGGCCTCCAGAGGAAGAAGCGTCATACGACAGGTACTCGATATTACATCGAGGCGTACCGCAATTCGCTCAGGCGAAAGTCACATAGATAGACGGCGGCCCAGATA
Organism: Anopheles bellator; assembly: GCF_943735745.2. NCBI lineage: Eukaryota > Metazoa > Arthropoda > Insecta > Diptera > Culicidae > Anopheles > Anopheles bellator. Next base: position 18,752,896 of record NC_071286.1, on the reverse strand, counting down.
CCGTTGGGACCGCAAATTAAACGACTAGCCGCTAGGAGAACCAGGTAATGGAAAGGAGAATGGCGGGAGTTTAATTAAAACACCGAGCCCAGCACCGTGGGCCGTGGGCAAGATTAAAGGATTCTCGGTAATCCGTTTTGGAATTTTGAGTAGGGTAGGTCCAGAAGGTAATTAAAAAACGATCACTCCGGAAGATTGATTAAAAAACTCTAGTAAAGCCATTTCGCAGTACAGATATCAATATATAACCTGCAAATCGATAGGTACAGCATGACATTAGCTGTCAAAAGTGGGCCGCCATGACAGGTGCGCTGCAACAGGTATTTGACAGCTGCTCGATGACAGCTGGTCCAACCGACACACCTTTTCGAGCGAAATCATATTGCGGAATCGTACAAAATACACTAACTTTTCTCGTGGGAACTTTGAAAATTTCGCTTCTCCGATTATAAGGAAACTTTTCTGCCCAACCCGACCCAACACTTCTTGCAGTCCTGCCGCCAGTGGGACCGAAATGGGGAGGTCAGTGCCTGATGACAGCAATTAACGGAGTGTGATTCGTCTAATTGTAACGAATGGGTTCACGTCACGGGCACGGACCAAGGTAAACTGGCACGCAGGCTGGCAGGTTCAACGGCACAGGGCTGGGAGCCGGCTTGTCGTGCGAGATAATGTGGGCAGATTTGTCAACGACGTACCGACCGACCGAAGATTCTGTCGTCCCTCGGGTGGCAACCACTTCACAACAGAGGTTTGCGTAAGCCCTGGTGTCGCACGTCGTGGTCCTCGCCAACCGCGAGGAAGTATTTGATCGATTTTCCTACGGTCAGCCAGCCAGCCAGCCAGCCAGCAGGCCAGTGGTGGACGTGGTCGCCGCGTATGCTAGGCGCAGAGCGCGCGCCTGTAAGGTATGCCGCAATGAAGCAAACGCCGTTCGCGCTGTCCTTCTCGCGTCCTTCTCGCTCTCACTGTTGGCCCTCGGCCCATTTGGCCCACGATCGTTAAACCCCCCCCGCCGATCGGGGTCTGAGTGTGTGTTTGCGAGAGAAAGCGCGAAAGGACATCAAGAGGGAGACAGCCACAGACCCTTCGGACATCGGAGCCAAGGGGGCAGCAAGAAGAGAAAGTCAAGACCAGCTCTCGTGGTGGTGGTGGTGGTAGAAAGCCCTTCCAAGCACACACACGGGCACACACGCTATAGGCACGCGAGTGGGTCACGGGGTTCGGAGCGTCAACGCCGCATTGGCGCATAGCAAAGGCGGAGACCACGGAGACACGGCACGTTTGTGGCCCGCAGCGTGGCCTGCAGGTGCATGGCGTGAACAGCGCATCTATCACCGTCCCGTCCGTGGATCGCACGCAATACGTGTGTGTGGGGGGATCCTTGACGCAGGCGACAAAGTGCGACAATTAGTTCGCTTGTCTGCCGCAATTTACCAACCAATTCGTTTCATTCGGAAAGGTGTGTGCTCCTGGAGGAGGGCTGGTAGCACACTAGCGAGCAATAGGGTAAGAATAGACATACATACACAGACACATACACACAGATAGATAGACACAGAGAGAGAGAGAGAGAGACACACAGTAAGGCAGCCTTACACACGGGAAAGCTGGCAGGTAGTAAGTAGTAGAGTAGTAGCACCGTTGCTGGCCAGAGCTGAGAAAACGCTTTCGTAGTTGCCGCAGCGTAGTCAGTACGATCGATGTTTATCAATACACGGGGGCTGGTGGGACGGGACGGGACAACAAGTGGGGCGAGAGGCGGGTTAGCCTAGGAGGGGAGCAGTTACTTGATAGACATTGATACAGAGCGTGAAAAATCGAATGTTCCCTACCGTACCGAGAAAATTCATTTCTCTCTAAAGCGCTGTTGGTTCACTAACTACTAGCTATCACTGGGCGCCGTGTTGGCTGGCGGGCGTGGAGCTACCGGCTCAGGTCGGTGGCACTGTGGCACTTGGCGCGGGCTGGCGGCCAACAGGATGGCCGGGCGGCGCACGCGATCCCCACACAGGACACAGGCACTTTCGGAGAGAGGGACCGAGCAGACGTAAACACCTGGCCACTTGGCTAGTGGTGCTGGTGGCTACTACTGTCCTGGCCGACGTGGCCGAACTCACAGCGCTCCGCGTGTACTGCCCTGATGCGCTGTGTGCACTGAACTGAACGTTCGAACCGCTCTGTTGTCTAATCAAAGCGACTCGATGGCTCTGGCTTGGGATTTCCGCATCCGCCGACCGAAGGCGCAGCTCGCTGGCTACGTGCCAACCGGGGCCCGACCGCCGCCGACGGGACTCCGACGGGACCGAATCGCGTCGGCCGCCACATCGGATTAGCTTCGGATTCGGGCCGGCGGTCGGGGCGGGGAGGGATTCGTCCTTCCGCCCTTCGAGAGACGCCTGGCGGGTGAGTGCCTCGGTTCGCCGGTGCGCAAACTCCTACGAAGGACATCGCTCTGCGTCTCTTTCGCTCTCGGCTCTCTCTCTCTCTCTCTCTTGCGGCACTCATCGGAGGTGCCGGCCTGAGATCCGCCGAACACTACACCGTCCTGAACCTGGGGACTGGGACGGGGTGCCGGGAGAGGGGCCCCGGCCGTTACACGAGTGGGCCCCCGAATGGGGTTTGAATGGGGGTTTGAATAAATTAGCACCAGTGGGAAAATGGTGCCATAGATTTACTTCTGCGCCGCCGGCGGCCGGTTGAGGCTTCGCGTCACCCGAAACCGAACCCGAACGGTCCGACGATGGCCGAGATGGCCGAGAGTAGTGGGCCCCGGCGGGGAAACCGCTGTCGCTACCGACTGACCTAGTGGCCCGCGAGCCAACGGCATACGGGACAGATCGGTCGGGCTCGGAGGTGACGGATGCCACGCAATATTATCGGGGATTGTGGCAGGGATTTCTGATGATTTACTTACACGGGCGTTTGGGTTGAGCTTCCGCCGATCGGCCGTTCGGTTGAAGGAGCCGGCCATAAGCCGGAATTAGCGGCGTGGCGTCGAAGGGACAGGTTTGATTGGAATCCCAGGAAGGCCTACGTCACAACGCTGGCGAGAAGCTGCGATTCGGGAATGAACGGACGGATACACTTTCGTAGTGACACGTTTTCCCGTGAGGATTCGCGTCTCGTCCGGCGTCTTGCTGTGTGCTGTGGTGGAACGCTATTAACGCGTGGCAGAGGCTCTGCGGCAACCGCCTTGGCGGCTTTCGGAATGATGGAGCGTAATTTAATTGACCGACGGGTCATAAACGGGATAAAGTTTGGGTTCCGATTCCACCGACCACCACCACCACCACCAGGTGGCGTCGTGGGACGGATTTTAATGTGGTTCACGCGCCCAGTTCTATTCATGCACCGGCCACCACCTTTGGCCATCGAGGGTGACTAGTGACCGTAATCAAGGAGTTAAATAGTCCGGAAACCGATTTCTGTCTGCGGTCGTTTGCCAAACCGAACGTCTGAGAGGTTTTTGAAATACATTTGAGGAACATTATTTTAAAGTAATCATTCTGCTTTGATGATGATGGAACGTAATTGGAGGTTGGGTTAGTTGTTTGGAACTTTGAGAACAATATCCACACGCAACATGGTGATGGTTATGCACAAAAGAGCCAGTTTTTGGAATTTGTATCTTCTCCCAAGTAACTGCTTATTTTGAAGCATCCACCATCAACAAATCGGAAATATCAAAAAGAAAATTTCCAAAAATTTTCCCAATTTTCCCAAAGTTTTTCGAGCGAACATTTTTATAATGAAATAAAAATTCGCCAAAACTTATCTAATATTCATTAGGTGTGACTTATCGAGGAGATGCTTTCTAGGATTCATATTTAAATATGGTTTCGGATGTTTGGCATCTGCGGTTGCGGCCTTTACATTGCGTTTCCTGGGGACTCAATTTGCCTTTAAAAATGAGAGTACTTGAACTGTTACAATGAATGGTAGTCGATGCAGAGAGACGATGAATAATATTTTGATAGGATGGAAGAAAGTTACAACAAGCAATTTAAAATAGATGACTCAATATCAATTAACATCAAGGCATTATTTAACGAACATTTACATAACGAACAAATACGCAAAATATGTATTGGAGTATGTAAAATGGCGCGTTTGTAATACGTGATCCGAAACCATTTCACCCTTTTGAAGGTCGACTTGATGATAGCACGTTCGATGAAGTCCTTTTGGGAGAACTGTTCCATATATTTAATTGATTCTCTGTATTTTGTTCCAGGTTCAAATGTAAGTTTATCTAGATGACTAAACAAATCAATAAACATAAATCACTGTGATCTAGAATGAGCGTACCAAATGAAACCCATCTAACTCGAACAGGGAATGTATCATTGTTTCCAAAACAGAAACAGCTCGGTTTTGTGCGATGAGATTCATTCCAACCGAATCATCCGAATAAAGCAAAACGAACATTTTACAGCCCACCATCGTGCGAATGACGCGTCTATTTTTTTTAAAACTTCAACATACACACACGTTATGAACACGTTATGACTGATGACCTTATGTTTCCGAGAAAACCATCCCCAGCCAGTGAACCGACCGTTCGTGAAAGGAAGTCGGCAGCTCCATCAAATTATGGAGCTTCATGCGGTGGTTTGCAACAATGGACATAATTTGTGAAAAGCGTTCTCTTGTTTCCAACTTTGACATGGAACCAGTTTCTACTGACATTCTCGTTTTACTGAGAATTCCACGTTTATCATTCTGCGTACTTTTATAACTAGCCAATATGCCAATGAGTATGACTGCCAACGGATCCTTTTACAAGCGAATCGATCGAATAGAACCGAACGTTTGGTCGTTGGTCTAGAGTGGTCGAGTACTCGACTGTAGTTCCGGTTTTCGTTCCGAAAAAATGAAGCTCCAACACGTAGCGAAGGAACCATCTGCTTCATTAGGAAGTTATAAATCCCACGACTCTGGCGAAGATGTCAATTTGGTTCGGCACTAGGAAAGGGAGCAAAGCACCGCCCGGGAACGAGACCCCAGTCAAGGAGGGGACGGACAGAAGAAAAAAAACGCCACCAACACTCGCCAGTTGAATTATGGTGAATTATGCTTAATGTCGTCCCAAGTCAGCGCGCGCAGTAACTCTTTCCGCCGCCATCGCAGCGCCCGCGAGCGAGCATTAGCGGCGGCAAATCCTTTGCTGCTCGTCGACTCGCTTTCGCCTTCAGCGGCAACCGGTTGGCAGGTTGGTCGATAAGAACAAGGCAGAGTAAGTGCCTCTTACGTGCCAGCCACCGCTAGGAGGACCGCTTTCAATTACAACCCCAGTAGCCGGGCTCAGGGCCCAGGGATGGCAACTCTCGGGAAGCAATAAGAAGCTTACGTCAAGAGCATTAACATCACAAAGCGCACGGAATGTGCAGAGGGCAAAAGAATGTGCAGCAGAAGCAGAAAGGGACGAAAAGAACCTTGAGTCGGACGGTGTCCCATCACCCCTGCGCTTCTGGTGGCTCCGAGCGAGCTCCACCTCCCCCTCCGGGACACGGAAAAGGACACCTCAATCGCGTCGGTCGGTCGGCGCATTATTGGTATCATTATTCTTAAACTATGCCCCCAACAAGAAGCGGGCCCAGAAGTTTTGTTCTCGGTGCTTGGGCGTCCTATTTCTTCGTCCGGCCTTGGAATGTTCCGCCGGGATGGAGGGTGCACCGCCGTGCATAAGCATGCGGCACATTATCGCCGACATACCTCGCCGCCGTGGTGGGGTCCCTCGCACTGGACTCCTACCACTTGACACAGCCGCATCCAGCCGTAATCCCCATTATCGCTAACTCGGCAATAATGATGATGGTGGTGAGATGAGCTTCGGCTTCTTCGGAACCCGCTCCACACTGCTACGTCCGGGACCGCTACGTCTCAATTTCCCCTTCTTCTGCCCGGCCAGGAACAGGTACGTCAGGAACTTCGTCGCCCGGCGATCCGGGAGCGCAATTTGGCCACTATTATCGATGCGACCGTCACCGCCGAGTTGCGGTTGAAAATGGGGCCGCCGGCCACCGTGTCATGTCCCGGACGAAGTCGTGCCTCAAATACTTGCGATTAATTGAAATTGTTTTGAAGCACCCGGAAGCACCGGGCTCTGACTTCCGTCGGCCGTCGCTTGACGTGGGCGATAAAATTATGCATACTTCCATACCCGATATCGGACGGACGGACGGAAGCGATCCGATCCGACATTCTGGCATTTGCTGGTCGGGAACGATATCATCATTATCGGGGTTCGCCCCGAAGATAACGGGGGCGAACGGGACGAAAAAGTCCAGACAGTCCAGCGAGCACGCCCGGAAGCCTGGTGTCGGCCGAGGGCCATCCGTGCTTTTTGCGCGGTGCCGGTCCGAACCGGACCGGAAGGATGTGACATTTCTTGAATAAATTATCGGTCCATATTTTCTGCCGTTTTTTCCTCCCGGGTGCTTCTGAGGGCGGTCAACACAATTTGCCCAGGTATAGCCGCTCATCTCAGGTGGCATCCATCATCGCGACCGGAAGGCGCACCCTGCGATCGACACCGATTCAGCTTATCTCTTAGCGATTTACGGTACGATCCGAATTTCTGGCAGCCGGCTGAAGTCCGGATAAAGTAGTGGCTCGCAGAATATTGATAGGGAGACCAGATCGATCGGAACGTGTCGGATTTTTCAGTTTCTCTCGGCAACAGGGTTCAGTAAATAATGAAGACGCGCGGACTTTTCGATTACTGATGCCGAGGGTCGGTCGAGCTGCTTCCTGGGCGTAACATGGCCACATTAGGTAATTCATTAGGCTGCATAAGTTGCACAACTCCCGACCTGGCCCGGAACGGTTCCCCGTTGCGAACGTCAGGCGTCTGAAGGCGTTCCGTAATAAAAAATCGATTACTTCAGGACGGCCGGTGTGCGGTTTCATTTCGTTCTTATTAGCAACGTAACTACGAATGCGGGGGGGCCACGGCAAGATTCTTGCTGTAAAGACAATTACTGTGGCCTGTGGGTCGACCGCAGCGTCGTCAATGTTTTGCTGCTCGATGATGCCAGTTACTTCCCCACTCGTGGATAGTGCGGCGTTGAATGGGAAAAGCGAGGCTACGGGCCCCTGGCAACCCGGAAGGACAGCTCTCATTAGTTTTCCCGAGGTCACCTTTTTGTTTGGCCCAACCATCGCCGGGCTGATGGTACCCCAGGAGCTCCGAGCGGTGGCCGGTTGCTATTACTGCAAACCGGCACACGGGTTACTGGGCTACGGAGAGCCCCTTTTGTTGTAGAATTTGCCCCCGGGGGACCAGGTCTTACCATTCTTGTAGTAATTGAGCCCGCCCGCACCCGTCCACGGTAGATAGTCGTCCTGGCCACGGAAGGAAGCTGCACGCCACGCAGTGGGCACGGTGGCGGTGCAGTTTGTGCTAGACAAGCGATTGCCACTGCCACTAATGATTATCCGTGTGGCCATTGCCGTGTGCCGTGAGGGTTCGTTATTACCGGGCGAAATCCGAGGCGTCGTTCGCCGCTCTTGGCGTTTTGCTGGGTCAAGTTTATACTCGGTTGTTGAAATAATTAGTTTTCAAAACAAAACCACATTCCACAACGTAGCCAGTCGGCCAGCCCGAAAAGGACACTCAATCACAGACTGAATCCCGGGCGCGATAGATTAAAGAGGCCGGCACCGGGTGGCAGTTTCTTTCAGCTCAATTTGTCCAGATCGGCCCCAGAGACAGTCGCTCCAATTTCGCGTCGCTCGCCGCCGATGCGGGTCGCACAAAGGCGACGGAGCGAAAAATTAAGATTAATAAAAGAGCGAATAGGTAGAAAATTGGAAAATCTGCAAATGCAAATGAGTTTCCACTGGCACCGCGCCCGGGGGCTACCGACCAAACCAAGCGCTGGTGTCGCTGCTGGTCGACGCAGACACAGTGTCAGTCGACAGGACGTCCCACGGGACAGGAGATCGATCTTTTAGATCATGGTGCACAACTCGCTCAGCCGTCGATGGCGATGCAGCTGTTGATCGTTCCGTAAAAGTACGTACCGTGCCACCGTTATGGAAAAGGGTCCAAGATTGAAGTGTACACACACCATACAAACACACTTTATAGGGGTCGTAATTAAATGGTTAGATGATTGTTGAATTTTGATAAGGGGTGGACATAGCCACACGCTGAAACATCATTAGTTGTGCAACGTCAGAGCAATATGTTCAGTTGGTATAAGGTTGTGGAAAAAGTAATTCATTATTCTCTCGCTAGATGCCGAAAGTGATCGATATCTCGTGAAGGTGATCGTGGGTGATCGTATTTCATTTTAAAGCTGATACTTTACACAAAATGCCTTAATTATTTTTTGTTTGTTTAGCACATTTTATAGTTTTTCTTTGATAAATTCAAAATTTCCATCTTTTCCGCATATTTCAAAACTTTCTGAGTAATAAAAAATTGAGATCAAGAAAGGATTGTGAAAAACGATTGCTCTAGACCAAGACTTCTACAAAACAGGTATTATTAAACAGACAACAAATCTTTCAACAAAACGGTGCCTATTCGACGTAAATTGGCCTATCGAAAACATCCGATGGCAAGCGAGAGGATAACTTAGATTCGAAGCGGAACGCAGTGCGGGAACCTCGGAAAGTAAATGGTGGACACGATTTCGCCAAAAAGTTGGATAAATCACATCCACATAAGTGATTGGATCGGTACTGTGCAATAAGTTTTTGAAAGGTTTTCTTTTCTAAGAGGAATCAGTCCTGGTTTGCAAGCACCTTGAATTTATATCAGGTCTAATTTAAATTGTTCGCCAGATGATTGTTTCAATAGAAATGTTTTTAAATGGATGCTATGGCTGGTCTAGAATGAAGCAGAGCTAAGCTGAAGAAGATCTTGCAGAAGATCCTGGAAGCAACAAGCTCGAGTTGAATGCATGAATCCGTGAAGCTGCTGCTTCTCATCTATACTAGTATCGTAAGCCATTCAATATGAAGCTACTGGAGATAAATTCAATGTTTTGATGGCTGGTTACTGGCTAGTTGAACAAGAGTAAAATGCAAACAGGATGTATATGTGTGAGGCAAAATTGACGGCTCGAGGCGTTCGAGAAGTTTTGTAGTTACGCTAAGCCTATTTAAGCACATGGCAGCCACTCGACAGTGACGCTCGGCGATGCAGAAAAGCGCATGAGAACAAAATTGAAACCGAAAATAACGTATCTAATCAATCGAAAGCCATTACTTGCGCAGCGGATGCGGTGGTAAATGTGTTTGGAAAATTCAAGCCTGATTGCAACCGGCTACAGCTTGCTTCGGTCACTTCGCCCTGGTTGTCTGCTGCGTTATCGTCCGAGGTCCTTACCTGTAAAAAGAGACGTAATAGAGAGATAAGTTAGAACTAATTGATCGATTGCTTGACTTTACTGTCATGAGTTCAATCTGGCGTCAATTGAGTGGTCGCCATGCTCTTTTGTGATGAGGAATTGAGAGTAAGTTGACAGAACTCGTCCATCGGTCCCGGACCTCTGGTCCCCTGGACACACAGAAGTGGCTGGCGCCTGACAATTTGAATCTCAGCCCGGGCGCACTAGTGAGGTTTAATAATTTTTAATTATAAGCCAATTTGAGCTTCTTACGCGGAGCTACAATTTAATTACGCTCCCAGCAGTCCGGGCACTCCAGTCCGGGCGCCGGAGTGTAATCAAATCGGGGTTCAATCTGCACCCGACAGACACTCCGCTGTGGATTGCAAGAAAGGCGCCGCTCCGGAAGACCAACCGATGCGAACCCGGCTTGCGAAACGGGGTGGAAAAAAAATGGAAACGAGAGCCTTCTCCATTAGCAGCGCGCACATCTGCAGAATCCGGAGCCCAGCGAAACCGAGAAGGGATCAATCTGCCAAAGGATGTCTCATGATACTCCCGGTGGGACACAAACGCGGAACGGAGGCAAAAAAAACGCAAGGCACAAGACCAGGAGCCGCACACAAGTCGCCGGATCTTTTCGTAATGTCAATTACCCTGACACCAGTCGGGTGCCGCGGCACCGGTCCGTGAGTACTTGTGGGACCGGACCAAGTCGGCGTCCAAGATCCGCCCATAGCGATTTGCCCCTTTTGCTCAGCAGCCTTCCCCGCACACCATTTGCAGCATTCGTGCGGGACGGGCCTCTGTCGGAGAAAACGACCCCGAAAGTCCTAAATGCAGTGTGCCAGGCGTAGGGCCAAGGGATGCGAGTTAATTGTACCATGACAGATGAGGACCGAGGCTAGAGCGCTTGGACGTGAACTTTTGGCCAGCATATTTACCACCTCGCACACGCTGCATTGCGCCCCCCCTCCGAAGCGCCTGCCGACCGAGTTAGGGTTCTGGAGAACGAAAAAAAAAACACGGTTCCCAGGATTCGCTGTCGGTGGTAAAGTTACTTAATTAGTGGTGACTACTTTCAGCGCACGCAGCGAAAGAAAGAAAATAAAACGGACGTTGTAGGATGTGTAGCTGCTGCAGCTCCTGCCGGCTGAGGGTCTATTTTCGCGGAACGAGCAAGAGAGGCCACCCCACAGAAAGGATAGCACAGAATGCGGACGTAGTCATTCAAAGTCCCATTAGAAGCATTAGAATCGATCGTCTTTTCCGTGGCGCTATCGCTGGCAGCGGATCTCGAACTGTCCTCCAATCTCGACGCCGCTCCCGTCAAGTGCTACCCTTCTCGTGCGCTGTCATGCTAGATCGATCGATTTGGGCGGGCGTACCAAGACCCCGATACGGTCGACCACGGATTGCGTATCGGATTGCGAGCTAATTGGCGCTGATTTATGAACAGCATCGAGCATGGGGCCATCGCTTTGTAATCGGCAAAATTAATTACCATTCAATTGACCGACCGGCAGCATAGAGCGGCCCCATCGCGGTCCGTTGGCGGAACCGCTCGTCGTCGGCGGTGACAATTGACGGGTCGCGTCATTAACGGTTTTGATTTGTCTTATTTATGGCCCGCCCCACCAAATACCGTTTGCCCACTGCCCACTGTTATTAATGGTAGTTTTGCTTAGGTCTGTTAGCTTCTGACAAAGAGCGCCCAAGTCCGATGCAAGTTATTTGTGTGGAAAGAAATAAAATCGGAAAGGATTTCATGAACATTTAATGGCTCAAGTTCGGTAAAGCCAACTGAAGTTTATGTTGCGTACATGATGAACGGATTTCCACTAATCATTATTCCACCCCATGGTAAGAGACGTCTCACCCGTCCCATAAAGAAATCAATCAGTTAGTACCGCTAGCATAAATATTGCTATAAGAATTTTGAATTAATTCATGCGGTTTTATGGTGAACATTGGGGTTTTAACAGCTTGGGTTCATCACAAGCAAAACGAAATATTTGGGAGCATCTGTTTAATTTAAGATGTTTACCATTTCGGCTTTGGAAATGTAAAGTAAATTGAAAAATAAAGATCGGTTGCTTAAAAAAGTATGACATTTTTTGTTAAACCTTTTGATTTTTGTAATACTGGGGCAAAGACACCGTTTCAGACACGTTCAACGGTGGACTTGTCTGACTATTTTGAAAGAATGTTTCGAAACAAAGAACACGTCAGAGTTACAAAGCATCAAATTCACGCTGTGGTCCGATCTTGAGAGCATGCGGAGCTTGTGAAGAGCGAACCATTGAAGGCGAAAAAGTGTCAAATGTTGAAAGAAATCTTTAGCTCCACTTTGAAACGCCAGCCGAGAAGCATAAATATATCTTTTCCCGTTCCGCTGTCACACAAAGAAATAAATTGCACAGCTTAGATTTCATATATTTTGGATTAGCCCCAGCGCATCGTCGTCGCCATCATCACTGGGTCGCGAAAAGTGTAGAAAAACAAAAAAAAAAACAAACGGACACGAAACGGATTCGAATCGGAGCGCTTGAGACACTTGCCGTTGGTGTCGTAAAAGCACCCGTGCATTGAGCGTATTGGGGACCGTTGGATAGTGGAAAATAAAATTCACGCCGCAAACACGGACACGCAAACTGGAATGATGAAAAATACAGTTTTTCGGTGGCTCAACTTTTACCACCTGACGGGTGTTACCACCGACGGACGGGGCAAAATTGCGGTCATGCGGCAGAAGTGATTTTTCGTTCGACGTCGCTTTTCCAGCAGCTTTCGGTGCTAATACCACTATGCACCCTGGCGCAAGAAGCTTACAGCGTTTTATGACTCGTACGGAGCACCGAAAGTAGAACGGTGGTAGCGGTAGGATTTAATGGATTCGCTAGAATTCGGTGCCAGATAGTAACGGCTTGCGCTCTATCGACGGTCTCAAACGCATTCGAAAGCGCTAGCAATAATTTTGGTTGATACTTTGGTGGGTGACATTTTTCATTCGCACACCACCGTTAAGTGGCAAATAAAGTAAATGGTCCGATCTCCAAGTAAGAGATCGGAATACTCGCACCACATTTGCGACCATGTTGGGCTCTTCGGAGAAGCAGCACCCTTTAACAAAATAAACATGCAAATATTCTAAGGGTTGCGAACCGTACTACATGCGGGCGGGAAAGAGCCACCCCAACGCCACTAAATAGTGGTTACGATGGGCCCTACGGTTTCGCAACCTAACCCATTGGAACGCTCGAAACCGAAATCCGGAGGATCCACGGGCACAGAAAAGCTGAAACCTCTTCGAGTACGCTCACAGAAATGCAAACCAAGGGTAGATAAGTATCGTCACCGAACCAACGTCTTACTTCGTAAGTGCACCGCACCGGCTCAGTGTTCAGTTTCAGCTCGATTGCATCCGGCGGGTCGAAAGGATATACGTGCGAACCCATGTGTCTGGCGTCGTCGAGCAAGACGGTTTCGGGGAAAGCCGAAAAATGTCCAGATTTTGATGGCTTGTTTAAACACAACCAAACTTGATAGCAAATGCAAACAGTGAGCGAAAAAACGAAAAGGTTACAAGAGCATGGTTACTACACCACAAAATCCTGTGTGATTGAACTAATCCATTCCCTTGGATTTTACAGGATTTGCTTACCGAAAAGGTTTGAAAACCATTTTGAAAAGTATAATATAAAGTCTAAAATCAAACAATTTCATGAACCAAAACTAATGCTTCAACAGAAGACTAGGTGGTACCATAAGATGACATGATTTGTGCTAATGCTTAATCTTAAGTTCGGGCTAAAATTTTAGAGCTCCTAAACTATTGGACATAAAATTAATCCACCGAAAAGAATGTTGCTTGACGGAAAAGCTTCGATTCATCCAAAGTATAGACATTTGGCACTTCTTTAATTGACGAAATAAATTGGCAGATTGATTTTGTCGATTAAAGAAGTTTAATTAAAAAGAAAGAAGAAGAAAATTAAAGAAAAGAAATTAAAGAAAGAAGAAGTTGAAACCGGAAGGAATTGAAAAACTTCAACAATTAGTGACGACATTCGATGATCCGAAATGATCCTTGAAATGATAAAATATTTCAGAAAATAACGCCATTTTGAACAAAATCTATTTAGAAAATCATTTTAAATTCGGTCAGAAAACAGTAAACCCTTGTGGTAAACATTGAGAATATTAAATTTGGTGGCTTACAAAAACCTGCCACCGAACGTGACTCGAGTAAGTACGCGAGCTCAACGCTTAATGGGATTGTGTTACACTGTCCCCGCTGCACGGTGCATTAGCTTGAAGTGGAGAAAGTTCAACTTGAACGCATCCACAACCCTATCTCTCTCTCAGCGGTGCTCCGGAAAAAGTGCTTCCGAATTCGAAATGCAAACGTACCGTAAATTCGTTTCGCAACATTTCCATTAGATTTAAATTTGGACGTTACACAGCTGTAGCGGCGGTCGGTTGGCTTCTCCATTTCCCAGCACACCCGATAAAGTGCAAGATAAATGTTCGCCCTCGAAAGTAAGCAAAATAGTGGAACGATCACCCTGCTGCGACCTACTCGTGCATTCAACAACTTTTGATCCAATTTCTAGGGCAAACTCATACATACTCTCTTGCGCTCCGTTTCTCTGTCTGTCTGTCTGTTTGTTTAGACACAATGATCCGTGAAGGGCAGACGGAGGACTCGACCAAAAAGAAACAATAATTCACTTAGAAGCACACGCAAATTACGCAACGTAATTTGACTGCCATTCAAAAAATGGGCGCACGGGGTGGGATTCGTAGGCGAGATCCTGCCGCTGCCGGCACTTCCGGTTGGTACGGTAACACCGAATTACAGCGGTCGATAGCGCCCCTAGCCGGATGGCACCTATACATTTGCATTACATACGGATAACATTTATTTATACCGAAACACGGCGTCGAAGGACATGGGGACCCTATGTCCGCCGGCGACACTCGCTACGGTACAACTTTATGTGGCAATGCATTTGTAGCACCATTTTTATGCGATGCAACACTCACAGAGGCAGGCGCGGACTGGACCCACCACTGGCCAATGGCGGTCACCGAAGGACTCATAAATTCTACAACTGGCACATCATTTGAAATGCTAATGCTTACCGTTACGAAGGGCTCGGAAAATAAAACAAGAAACTGCGCACACATACAGACGCATTACATACAGCGGGTGCGATTGAAACAATAAAATTGGTGCCCTCCGTTCCCGTTGGTCCCGCTGTTCACTGGAAGGGTTCGCTTTATTTGCTCTGCAATTGTGAGACCAATAGTGCGATGATGAGGCGGGCAGTCCAGGACCGGGGTTCTAGTGTTTTCCTTCTTCGCCAACCGGTTTGTTTTGCCGTTGTTGACATTCAGCATTATGTCCCGAAGAATGCTGAACGACCGAACGAACCGGCCCGGGTCGATAGTGGAGTGCAGGTCCCGGACCAGAAGTGATTGGCGGGTTTGCCATCATTATTATTGAAATGGCATCGCTTGTATGTGTGCAACGACTAGCTGCTAGCCCCGAGGACCCAGGACCTCGCAGCCATCGCGCCATTCACCTGAAACACGGGATCAAGCGCGATGTTGTGCTGTGTTGTGCTGGTGGGTGCATTAATATTTATGTAGTGGTTTGCAGGGACATTTTAAAATGAGCTGCCATATTGTCGTGATTGTCGCTCGTTTGCCCGTGGCCCCGAGCCCCTTCGCCACCACGCCCCCCAAAGGGGCATGTTATGCAGTTTTAAGTTGGCCGTTGGCATCGCCGGGCCCCGAACCCCGGACAACAACAACAACGTTCACGTTTCTTACTCGCGCTAATGGCTTTAGCCCGGCGGGCGGGATCCCCATGTTGATCACTCCCTGCGGCGCCACTTCTTGGTTCGATTCCGGAACGACCATCGGCCGGGTGCACCAGCAACGGAAGCTTCCAAGCCATGAGCACATGTTCGTGGCCAGCCAGCGAGAGCACCGGTTGAATGGTAATTTGGGGGAATAAAACTTTAAATTGGTCGATGTTCGATATCGATCGTTTCGAAATGGTGATTGGTAAGGGTCTGCGCGTTCGAGATTATTTGCATTGCCATGCATTACCATGTCCGGCATGTGTCGGGGAGACTTGTTTTAAATTTGGAAACGCATTATGAACAGCTTAATGGATCCTGTCGTATTTTTTAGGAAGGTTCGGCTCGTTATACGCAGAATAAACATGTTGTTAACTTTTCTTAATACTTTTGGTTGACATTTTCCACGAGATTAGCTTCTTAAATAGCCTCAGATTATTAGCTTTTTTTCTTTTTGTTTAACTAGGCGAGCGATTTACGACAATGTTTCTAAATTTCTACTGGCGTACATAATTATAATTATAATTATTTTAAAGGC
Source organism: Anopheles bellator (assembly GCF_943735745.2). Taxonomy (NCBI): domain Eukaryota; kingdom Metazoa; phylum Arthropoda; class Insecta; order Diptera; family Culicidae; genus Anopheles; species Anopheles bellator. The sequence goes on along the minus strand of NC_071286.1, from coordinate 18,737,138 downwards.
AAATTGATTAAACACGATAGCAATTTCAGCTCAAGCTCTGTTCTTTGCAATGTGCTCTAAATGCGTGTGACTGTCGACAATTTCTGTAAATATTCGATACAAGTATTACATCGAATTGATCGCTGAACGATTGAGTACGTTAAGTACAGCTGACGTTCGGACACCGTTTGACTTATCTTTACATCTTACAAAGATACGACTAACGAAGGTAAGATTTATACAAAGGCGTAACAAATGTTCAACAAAGGTGTTTGATTAGTTTTCCTAGTAACGTTTGTTACTAACTTTCCTTTTTGACGGCCCTTTCTGCAATGATTAAGACATTCTTGAACATAATAACTTTTGACATCATAAAAAATGACAAATTGTCACTAGAATTTGCCGATTCACGCCAGTGAATTGGCAAGTTACGTCTTTACATTACGCAACGAACCAAATTCGAAACATGTTTTGCAATATTTGCTCCGAGACCTCATTTCACATCGTTCGCATTCAAAAACGCCGTGTAAACGTCAGGCACGGGCAAACAATCTCGGTCGCGTTCACCATTGTCCGTCATAACTTTGATCTATCTGGCAAATAAAGACGACGAGCCCGAAACGAAACCATCGCTTTCAGTTCCCGCAGCGAGGAAAAGGACCTACTCGGTCCCGCTACCGATTCCGATTCCACCAGCGGCACGTCTTAATCATTGTCCTTTTATGCTGCTCTTCACGGGGCGGGCGTTTCCTTTTCTTTCCCGGTGGCTTTTTGCTTTCCCAATCACACCGCGTGCTCCGCCCAGGGACGCCGCTTCTTCCGTGCTTTTAGATAAACATTTGATTTCGTATCGGTTTCGTTTTTTCGTTCGCCTTCGCCGTCCCGGCGTCATTTGGCAGTCGTAAAATATTTGCCCATCAACGACTCCGAGGGTGGTCCCTCCAGCGGCAGCAGCAGCGCCGTGTAGTGGACGTTTTCAGTTGTCAAACTGATTTATTTACATACTGCCGATGTTTGCTGTCGACGTTTCGAGTTTTCCGCCCGCCTGCTGTCAGTCACGACGACGACGTTCAAAGGCTCACACATTTTGACAGTTTCCCGCACACACGCGCGGACATGGCCGCGGTTGGACGGAAGGAAGATGGAAGCCACCTTTTGTTTGTGGTTGGTTGAGTTAATTTCGCGCAAACACTCGAAATGGCAAAATGAACAACTCTCCCTGCTCCTAGTGCGGCTGGTCGCCCCGTGGAGGACTCGGGATGCCTGGACGTGCCGAGTACTCCCTAGGCCCCACCTCGGAGTACTCGGCCACGTTCCGTCCGGTGACTTGCGGTGTTCCACTTTCACACGAGTGACGTTTTGCGTTCAATTACGATTGCGACAACGACACTACGTCGCTTCCGACGGATCGTGTGTCGGTGGTTCGTTAATTTTGGGCTGGAAAAAGGATCCCTTGCCGTGGACCGGGGGCTGAGCGCCGTTGTAACTGTGTTACGGTGTCGTGTGCTTCCGGCCCCACACAGCAACCCGCCCTCCGGCCGACAAAAAGGTCCGTAACTGTAATATGGGGCCTCTACGCCGTTTGTTCAACGGCCGTCACCGGATGGTGGTGCTGCTCCGACGGCGGAAGTGGGCCACGCAACGTTTCGATTTTACGTGTGAGAAATTCGACACGAATTCTGCTGACTGGGCCCGCCCGGCGGCGCTGGGCGTGTGACAGGTCGTCGAAATGCAAAGTCGAATCGTTAACACTCGGAAATCAGGATCCGACTCGGCTTGATTGTATTTATTTTTGTCTCAATGTGTATGTACCCCGGGCTCCTGGTCCGTATACGAAGCTCAGCCCACCGGTCGTAAGGCTTTTGTCGCCAGACCGTCCGGGTAGTTGAAAAGGATACAGTGACTTGTGCGGTTCGGACCAAATGCTTCGGGGCCCACGGCCCAAGTGGCCGCCGGGCGAAAACCGGTGACGTGATTCATGGGTCGAACCGTGGGATTAAATGGTGGCAAATGGACCTCGATGGTACTGACTTCTGTGGAGGACCCTTCTCGCCCAACACGAACCATGGCCGCCGTTTAATCGAGACAGAGATAGAGAGCGATAGAGAGATAGAGAGGTTTTTTCTAAGCTTTTCTAAATAGTACCCTGATTGGAACACCCGCGGACGGTACAAGGGTTTGGTCTTGAACAGTCGGCCAACGGTGCTCCAGCTAAGCCATCCAAAAAGGATGTTCTAGAAACTCGTACTCCAGAAGAGAGTTTGCAATTAACATTTTCGTAATACATATTCATAATAAAAATATTATAAACTTCTATTGTAGCATTGTATTTGTTTGGGTATTGTTGTTCATTAGGAAAACTAAAATTGACTAAGAATTCAATAACAACATTTTCATTATAACTTATAACGCGATACGGTTTACATTTATAGTGAGAAACCTACATCTAACCGATGAAGACATTTTCAATGAAAAATCTTTGAGCGAAGCGATAAGAATGTAGTGTACTGCAAGTGTACTTAAATTTTGAAGCTATAGGTGAACTAATCTATGCAGTATCTATGGTTCAAAACAGCCAAAACCGGTCATATTATCTTTGGTGAGCTCTCTGAATACAGATAATTTATACGCTCTTCGGAATCATGAATCATTTTGCTTCGCTTTAAGATAAAAGCAAGCAGTTTCTGCGAATCGCCCCGGACACGGTGCGTTGGCACAAATTGAAACGGTACAAGAGCAGCTCGCTACTCGCTGTTCGGCCTGAAGAACTCCGACCAAACCGGCTCCGGACACTAGATCCAAGATATTAAAACAACAACTGTCTCATTAATCATTCCCACACTGCGCTGCGAGTCTCGTTTGCCATCAGGCCCAGGGGTTTCCCAGGGGTCAGCTCGATGCCTTTGATGCTGTCCGGAGGCCACCGGTGTTCCAGTGAGGGCCTCGGTCAGTTCGATCCCCGATGTCCCCGAAAATGCACCCAAGCGTGCGTGTGCGAGGTCCCCAGAGCTGCACGGATAGAAAGATAAATTGCACAAAATTTAAAATCATTCCCCAGTAATCGTCAGGCTCGTCGTCGTCGGTGGCCGGCTGATACGGATTAGTCGCTTGTTCGGTGTGGACCCGGAACTAGATGGCCTGCGAGATGCGCTCACTGTCCGCTCGGTGATGCTAATGTTGGCAGTGGCCAAGTGATTGCCTGCAGTTTATTGAAAACCGGAAGCAAGGACAAACCGGCGACGCTCCATACGCAGACCCTGCATGGGTCGTTTATTGCACGTCGCAGGATGTTTGCGGGTGTATGCGTGGCATTGCCCTAATCTAGCACCGCCTCACGTCCCCCCTTCTGCCCATCAGCTGGCGGAAGATGGATGAAGGCTCTCGCATCCTCACAACTCGTGCTTCAAGTATTTATAAAAGTCAACTATATGCACACCGCCGCAAGTCTCATGCGAGCCGGATGCAGTTGGGAAGCGTCCTGCGTCGGCTCCGGTCGGAACGCTCGTTTACCTCGCTCCACAGAAAGTTGATCATGATGATCGCTTTTTATAAACATAAATTATGGCGCTACCACTTTAGCTGTCACTGCTAATACGAAATAAATGTTCTTTGCTCCGCTCGGTTCTGCTTCTGTGGGGTGGTCTCGTGCAGAGGGCTTGCGGAGGGCAGTTGTGGTTTTTTATGCCGTCGTGTCGTTGAGCTCATTTCGTCATTTCCATCTACAGGCTACAGCCTTCATCAGCACGCAACGTTCTTGTCCTTTCGGGAAAAGGCGCACAAGAAGCTGCATGACTTGCAGCGTCCCGTCCCGATGGACTCGGGATTCCTACGCACGAAGGAACCTGACGTCGAGTGCGTTCAGTGCACATTAAGGGCCCAACCCGGCGGGCGGGGGTTAGTAAGAGCGCCTCGAGGCACGTATGGCACCGTCAGAAGACGCACGTCTCCCAAGAAAACCTGGCCTGCCGTTGCCTTCATTTTAGCGCTCATACTTTGTTGCCCACTAACTCGTGGGCAGCTCTCGGTGGTTGGCCTTTACTACTCTGCTGTTGCTGGCCTGTGGGGTAGTCCTGCTCAGACATGCTGCGAACACGGAAAACCACACATACACAGAGCATCGCGAAGGGCCTGATTAAAAACTCAGCTCACGGTTCACCCGGTCCCAAACCGATCCCGGCATAGGAACTATAACTCGCCGGACGGAAGGTTCCGTGAGACTGGCAAAAGATGAAAGCCGACAAAGGACCCAAGGCGAGTGGCGTAGCGGCGGCTACGCCCGTGTCTGCTGTGTCTGGCCGTTGCATTATCACTCGCTCGGAACGATTACCCATGCCCGGAGCGAGTCAACCCGCCTGTCAGGGACCTCGGTTTCAGGCTACCGGCGCAAGCTGGTATGAGATTTTTGGGCAGTTCGCCCCCAAAAAAAAAAGAGCTGGCTTGAACTTCATAATAATGCTATCATATCAAACAGTGCACGAGCAACAGAATGTTCTTTTGCCCGTCGCATTTTGCGCGCGGCATTAGAAGGATTAACATATTACAAGTTCGCTACAAGAACATTAATCAGTAGACGCCTTTCGGCATCACGGCCACCATGCATCTGCTGTCTAACAGCGAGGTTAGTAAGTTGTGAAGCTCAATTACCCAACTACTTAATTTTGTTCCTCTCTGTTCGTTTGTATAATCATTTTTACGTGCATACGACAGGTTAGCGGACTTGAAGACATTATTATACCACTTACCATCCCACTTATACCATATACTTTTGAGTGCACGTTTAACGTTTGTTTTTAAGGCTTTAAAAATCTTTTCAGCAACCATTTTCAGCTTTTAGTCAGGGATTTTTGCATGAAATATAAAGGTATAGGGTTTAACTATTAAATTAACTATAGGTTATGTTTTAGTATTCGCTGCTCAATGTTTTTTTTTGTAGTTTCTGTTCAATGTTTGTTCGTAGAACTAAGAATAAAACCCATTTGTTTGCAAACCCTAAAAGTCGTTGTTGATCATTTATTATTAAAAATAAACCAAATCTTGGCCACTCTCCTAGAAACCTGTTTCCGTGGCGAGAACAAGTTTATTACCGCGGCCGGGCATAGCGTGACCTGCGCTTTCGTTTCATCATCCAATCGTCAGCCGAGAACATGGAAACGAGCAATATTGTGGAAGAACTGGCCGACACGAACAGATACCGCGCACCCGTGGGAGGCGTTCTAACCTTTTCAGTAATGTCTCCAGTCATAAACACACATTCATTAAACTTTTTCTCGAGAATTTTCTCCCGTGCCATACGGTACCTGGTACCGCCGCCATTTTGAAGGTTAGTAGTTTAGTAGATTAGCAGATTAAACACGTAATTAAATTTGGTCTATCACGAACGGACTACAGATTTGCGTGCTGCAGGTGATTAGGATGAAGACTTCTGTTACAAAGTAGTTTGGTTTATAATTCATTGGCAACCATAAAAAGAGAATCAAATGTCCTTCAACTCTATTACACGATTGTAGTTGTAAAAGAAGTACACAATTAGAATGAGATTGGTAATTTGATTGGAACTAGATTGAAATTCGATATGTTAACCTTAATTGTTAACCAACGAATCGAGAAGTTACTCAACCAGCGAATACCCTACACATAAAGCCGCAATAAATCGCAACGGCCTTCCACTTCTCAAGAAGTGATTTGTTTTTGTGAAAACAATGGGCATCTAAGCCCTCGGTAGACGAGTGGAATCTCGTTCCAGTTTGCTGACTAAATACATCTGAGCAAATACTTACCGCAAATGCTTTCCAAATATATCCGCTGTCCGCATGCAAAGCCCCTCGATGGACAGCCTTCGCTCGGTTAGAGAGCTGACACCGGGGACGCCATTGGAAGACGACATTCCATAATGTCTTCCCATTGCCATTGTAGCTGTAAGCTGTGCGACAATGATACCACAAGCGAGGGTTAAGAGCGTTACGTGCGTGCCATCGGCGGACATTAGAACTCCGGTCCATGAACACCCCTGGTATCGCCTGGCTACTTTGCCACTCGGTGGCCCACATCTGACGGACAAGGATTTAATTAAATTTATGGTAAATGGAAGCGATAACTGGAATGCCTGACCGGTCCCAGCTGATGCCAGCAATCGCTGGCCGGGTACGCTCGGCACTGTTTGCCTTCCTTCCGACCGACCGGCGAATAGATCCTTCGTCTCCCCCGGAAGGTGGCGAAGAAGACGGAACGCCACATATGTGTCCATGTGGACCCATCTCACCGTGGACAGACCAGACCATGTTGACCAACTAGAGTGGGCCCGTAGCCAGGTGAAGTCACCCACGAAGACCGGGCCGAACTTAATAGGCCTGAAGGCCTATTGCTGTATGGCTTTAAAAGTTTTTGTTGAAAAGATTTTGGGGTTCTGCTTTGGCGGTGGGAGCCTCGTGTTGCGACCTATTCAAAGATCACGCTCCATACATGCTGCTCAAAGCTCTTAGAAACGTCTAACAATAATTTAATCACAACGGCAACAATGTTTGAACAAAGCGCTACAACCTCCGGCACAACCGGGGCACACGGTTAATTGTTATCAGAAACTCAGTTGCGCTTCGCCTTTCGGTCGGTCCCGTTCAGACCAGACCATAAGGTCCATTGTGAAGCCATTGTAAAGCTCGCACCTACACGCGAGGTCGTGTACGGTGGTGTACGTGGATGGTAACGGCCAAATTTAGGCTCATGTAAAACAAATGAGCCAAAGTTTCAGCCTCGGTCGGAACTCCTCCTGCCAAGCCCCGAAGTTCGACCCCATCTTGACAGCGCGTATCGGAACCACTTACTCACATAATGCGCCCACTCGAGAAGCCATAATTATTCAATCGTAAAAAGGTTAACTTTTATTTTCGCTAGGATTGAGGAAAATTCGTTCCCCCCAAAAGGTCGACGAGAAAATTGAGATCCTCTTTGCCGGTCCGCTGTTCCAAACAAGCTTCAGTCAGCCAAAAGCGAAGTTAACATTTCCATCAATGAATTATTCCGTGGATTTTCTTAGTGGCTTAGCTTCTGCCCTGATCCGAATGCGCCATTCTTCACGCTATCGCGTACGATCGATGGCTTTTGTTACGAGCCCCCGAAGTTGAGAGATCTTGAGAAAGTTTCCTGCCAGCCGTGCGCGCTGCGGCCACGGCGACTGCCTGGGGGGTGGCTGGTAAAGAAGCGTGCCGTTATCTTGCATTTTATTTATGTGCTCCGTCACATCATCTCGTCGCAGTACCTGGCAATTGGAGATTAAAAAGTAACTCTCCCTCACCACACACGCTCATTTGGGGGTGATATCCAAGTTTCGCTTCAAGCCACACCAGCCGAGGGATGGAATGATGTGAAGAATGGCTGCGATAAAGTACCATAACGATTGACGAACCAAATGTGGATATTAAAATCCGCTTAGGGGACATGAGAAATATTTTTCCGATTTACCTTCAAACTCCATTTTGAGCGAGCGAACGCATAGATCGGACGGTGAGCGATGTAGCGCTCAGTAATACGCTAGTATTTGTACAGCATCGGCGCGTTGAATAAACCTCACGTGAGCGATGAACACGAAATCCATCAAAAGCGAAACATTTTCTCCATCACTGAAGCCGCACAAAAACGAAGCCGTGAACGTTCGAGGGGGGGCCCAGTTTACGGTGTACGCTGTGTGCAGCCTTGGTTTATTTCTTTTCCTTCAATCAGCAACCGAACAGCAACACACACGCGCAGGCTCGTCTCGAATATAAAGTGGGACAATCCTTGCCACAACATTCCGGGAAGAAACTGTAAGGCCCGGAAAGCAACGCAGCAATGTATCACGTCTCAGAGCCGAGAAGTTTCGGAATTTGAAGGCAACATATTTACGCACAGCATAAATCGGTGGAATTCGCTACGGGCGCCGATTACGAGTATTTTCGCTGGCCCATCATCGTTCCAGCTTAGCATCGAGCACGAGAGACTTTTATTACTGATCAGCAACGGTATCAGGAGTCGCACTGTTTTCTATTTTTGCAGAAACGTTCTAAAGCAGATTGGCGAGCGAACGCTCCGAAACTGCTCGAATGGCTCATTTTTGTCTATACAATTAACTGAATGTTGCTTAAATTTGACCCTCCGTTTGAAATTCATGTGTGATTAGTTTTGACAAGAATGTCTTTCTTACTTCGTTCTCAATATAAATAATAAAATCGTTCACACAATAAAAAATATTCCGCTTTACTGCTCGAAACTGCTTGAATTTGAGTTTTCTTCGGTAGTGAATATCACTCCGCATCAAGAGAACTGTATGGACCCAGACCCGTCCAACCCAACAAGTCTCATTTATATGGGACAACCCTCCAGGGGGAAACGTTACTTTATTAAAAGGATTGCCATGTGCCCACTGTGTCTTAGAACATATCCGCTGACTTGCGTAATGCAACAAACCGATATGTCTTTGTTAACAAGTGCTACCGGTTGGCAGGATTTGGCTTTTCAGGACTTTGAGAACAAAAAAACAGATAAATAAACAAGCTTCTTTTATGATAAATTTGAACTTTCAAATGGCTTCTTTGTGCGGTAACCCAAACAGAAGGACAGGGCAGAAGGAAGAGCGTAAAAGGGCAGCCAATTCTCCCGCCAAAGCGCGCGGCTTCAAGAATGGCGGTTACTTGGGACAACCGTTACCTTTTACACCGTGAGACAATGGCACTAGAGGGACAGGGACACTTACACACACTCACATACACATACGATGAGAAAGTAAAATTGATTGAAATATAAATCTTTTCTCCATTTACTTACACTTCCAGCCCCTGGGTTGGCTCTAGAGCGCCCCGCAAGAAGGATCGGCCACACGAACACGCTGCACCGCGCTGCCACGACGTTCGTTCCAGGACCCCCTACCTCGTGTGCTCGTATGTATGTGTGACAAGAATGAGCTCCCTCTGGAGGGGCGCCACTGCGACGGATCCTGCCGAGCAGGAGAGCGTGCGGCGGAGTGCGCCAGGATAAATCACATCAACTTCACTTTGCTAAGCTCCCCACTTATTGGTCTCAGCGCTACCAGGGGCCCGCCGGAAATCGTAAGACACTCGAAAATTGTTCCGGCAAATCGTAGGTTGGGAGGGTGGCGAAAAAACGAGGCGTGGAAAAGCCCGGCAGCTTGACAGGAGAAAAAGGAAAAACGTGTTCGCCGCGTCCCGCTCGGCTGATACGCACGTGCGGAGCCATGCTTTCAACTTTGTTGCTTAGCACTCGGAGCATGTCTACCCCGTGGAAGCCCGTGTCCTTCTCTCGTGCCATCGTGGGCGCTGGTTTTCCATTTCATTTCCCAGACAGCCGGAAACAAATAGTGAGTAATAAATCGAAAACAAATGGTAATCAGTGTTTGGGAGCGTGCGGAACGCGGAGCGAACAAATAAAATCTCGGCATAATATTGCAATAAAGGCGGAACGTGTACGTACGAATCGAATACCTTTTAATTTCCGAAATAGAGCAACCGAATCTACATGCCGGCCCGAAAAGTGGGCGATCAGCAGAACTAGAACCCGGGCAACGGGGACCCAAAGCCGGCCGGGGTATTTTGCTTGGTTTTTGGTCAAACTTTCGATTTTCTCGTGCCCAAAAAGCAGGGTCAACACGCAAATCATTCTGCCAGCCGGCCAACCGAAAGTGACCGAATTACCGACGGTGAACAAGGGTCACTCGAGAAGGTTGCTGGCGGGCCAAAGTGAACGAAAGCGAACGCGAAAAAAAGGGTAACGTTTATGTAAATTTGAAACCTGTAAAGCCCGGTGAGCGGGCCCGGGTTGGGTTTGTTTGTCGTGGCCCCCGGGGTTGGATGTGCCATGTGAGGCCCGACCCGATCGGGATCGGGTGTTTACCAAGGCTTTCGAGGCTGATTTGCTTCTTTGCCCATCCGACCGATCGATTCATCTTTATTTATCTAACGCATTTTCGTTTCCCGTTCTTCACCTTGGACTGGCGAGGCGCGTGGGAGCCATGTTTCGCGATGTCTTTTTGCATGTTTTACGCGCCGGTAGAACGCGCGCGCGGTTGTTGATAAATCATCAGGCCACCGAGCAGGTTGCGGCAATCGCTTAAAGCTGGAGATTACGCTTCGCAAAACCTGGTATCTGGGCGGAACAACAAACACTCCGCAAATTTTGGCCTTAGATAAATAGTTGCAAATAGAAACAATATTTCGCAAGGCGAGCGAGGCTCTTATTGCGGGCCCCAAACGCGAATGGTTCGACACGGGCGAAACGGGACGGACGAAAAGGCACCGCACTGGCGGTACTTGAAGCCTAAGAGGAGTCCATTTACTAAAGTGGACCGTAGTTTAGGTGCTAGCACTCGGTCACGGGTTCGATTCTCGCCCTCTCAGGTTTTTTTTTTCTGATAGGATTTTACAATACTGTTGGGGCCTTATACATGCTACTGTCTCTTTCATTGTGCCTTGTGCCAAAGGCCTATCGGAGAATTCCAATTAATACCTTTTTATGTTAGCTTCTTTGAGTTTAATCACGCTCCAACCCGAAGATAATACAAACCAACAGCCCTGCGGTAAATCAATATTTTCGATCTCGGTTCCACCGAGAGAGAGCGCTAGCGCCAACGAACACGCAGCGGACGGAACATGAATAGGAAAATAATCACTCGCTCGGACCGAACCGGACCGGACCACCGGCAGGGGAACAGGCAGGAACAATGGCCAGTATGACAACAAAGGCCGCCGCCGATAACCGTTCGAATGTGGCTACTCTCGATGGCTCCCTCGGGCAAGTCATCCTGATGTCGGGCTTGATGAAACAAAACAGGTCGGCTCCGGCCCGGGTGGCCTTTATCAAGCCCGGCCCGACCGGAAGTCGATACTTGGGGCTGGGCCATTGGAGATCGCACATGGTCAGCATATCCCACCCGTCGCTCCCGGGGATGGGTGGCGTGGCGGTGGCCCCATAACCGGGCCGAGAATGGACGCCACGTGGCTGAGTGCTCCGCAACGACCGCACCGACGTCGCACGTGGTTTGGTGGTGGGGAACCACTTCAACACCGACCCCGGCACCCGACCTTAGGGAAGCCGAGGGGCGAGGCCGCAGTCGGGATCCCGGTCCGGGGGGATAAGCATCATCAACCACCATCAATCGTCGCCAGATTTAGCAAATCCACGGGGACGGTGGGTGGGCATTCAACGCGCCAAATGCGTCAAATCGTGATGACTTGACGACTCCGCCGGCCGGGCCGGGCCGGGTGGACGTGTTTTTCTCGCACTTATCTTCCGTCGCTTCCGCTTCCACCATCTGAAGACACGCTCCATAGTTAGAAGGCAGCCTTTGGGCGACGCGACGCGTGTGTATCCGGAAGATGTTCACCGGAAGCCGCGAAAGCGACAAATGTGAAACTGGGCGAAGCGTACTAGGACGCCCACCAAAGGAACGACGTCCCGGCTGACAAGTTTCATCAACAAGCGGTCTGGCGGACGAGCGCGGGCGAATGGAGGTCGTAAGCACAAAAGTTTGTAATCAGCGTACGTGACTTGGTTACAATGAAAGTAATTTAATGCCCGTGTATCACGTCATCCGGCGAGCGCCAACCGAGATGCGGAACGCCACGGGGTACCTTCGCCGGGAACTACATTCGCTTGCTCTACCTCTCTCTCATTCTCTCTCCACGTTTATCCGATGGAGGCGCACGGTCGTTTACAATTTCTGTAGTTTGCTAGTGCGGTGCGTTACCGGTGACACGTGACCAGACGGTGGTTCGTCATCTTTTGCATCCTTCGTCGCACGGCGAAAGTCGTGGCCGAGTACGTGACGGACCCCGGAAAACCAGCAAGACCCGCACCACCACCACAGTTTTGCGTCGAACAATGGAGGGGCGCAAGCATATCGTTTTAAGATCAAGATGAATAATTCATGCGAATGCACACCGAGCCTAGAACCGCACCGAAACACGATACCACCAGGAGCCAGGATCCGAGGATCGGAGACGAAACAATTAAAACAACCGGCCCTTCTCGATCGTTTTTTGTTCGTTTGGTCTTCTAAAAACCACCAACCTTCGTGGGGCGGGCCAAAGTCGACGAAACGAACGCCGTTCCCGAACGACTCACGCAACTCGTCCGCAGCAAACGTACGGAGTCGCTCAGGCGAAGAGTTTTCCATTACCGTAAGCAGCCGAGACTCCGCACAATGACATTCTTTTGATCGTACTTTTCATCTTTCGAATTCCGGAAACACTCGACCGGGCCCTGCCCGGCCCCGACAGCCGGGAATCCCGTGATTCGCGAGGGTCGACGTGAAGGGACCACGCACCGCGCAGTTCCAGATAGCTATCTCCTGCCACCGCACCACCGCGAGACGTTGTTTTAATATTTGAACAAATTCTTGTTGGTTTTAGTTCTTACTGCCTCACAATCGGTGCCTAGCGCCGGGGGCGGTGGCGGCAGCACAGACTTCAGACAGAGGCCTGCTGTAAGCGGGGTCTACTGTCGGTGGCTCTGAAGTGGCCGAGAGCGAGCGCGACAGCGAGAGTCAGATATGCAAATAGCACAAACGGGAAGCTTAAATCTGTCCCCATCATCGCCGCGCCAGGTTCATCACCGATGCCGCAGCCCAGCAGGGACCAAGGGAGGCCCGTTTCAGAGAGGCCCATCGAGACCTGACACGTCCTGCGTAGCGGAACCATTATCCACGGCTCGGTGGGCATGCTCATCACCGTCGTCGTCGTTGTCGTCGTCGGAGGGCGAAAGTAAACCTCGGTCTCGGAGCCGGTATGCCGGAGCGCCGCAGATACCGAAAACAAAGAGGAAGAAATCTTATAACGGAATTGTTTCGCAAGAATGCTACTTCCTGGCCGCCAACCACCGTGAAATCGTTTGAATATCGCGTGGTCGTGCTTAATTTCTTCACCGACTTCGGCTACCTCGGAGCGCCGTCCCGAGACTCCCCAATCGATCTGGCCCGGGCTAGGGCGATGTTTGGCGATTTGATGCCGTAAGATGGACCACTGGCCACGGTCAGCGATTTGCGGTCATGCGGTACCGGGGCGGGGCGTGATTGGGCTAATCTTACGGCCCGGCAGTCTGCAGCTACCAGTCCGATAAACGCACGGTGCTGTATTCTTAGCTTACCTGTAACGAGAGAGAAGAGGAGAAAATGCACGCTTCAGTTAGTGTCTGGGGCGCTAGTGAGAGGTGTTACGCGCTAATGAAAACGCCCAAATTTGTTGCGCTCCGTTCGGGTCGAAATTGAAAATTTATAAAGCCGATCTGCGCCATCTGCTAGGCTCTACGCTATCTGGAGCCCATGCGTGGTTCTCAGTTTTGTGAGGAATGTGCCCACCCCGGGCACGGCCACGAAGATTAACAATTTCACCGTGAGCCCGAGGAAGGAAATGGTCTTGTGGGCGCCTAAAAGTAGGCAACCCCTACGGCACCGCTCGATCGATCGCGCGAAAGCTGCGGCTTTCGGTTTATGAAGACGTATTTTTTTTACTACTTGAATCGCGCCTAATTGGATTGGATTTATCCGCAGCCTATACTTACGCACCTCCCCCTAGGAAGATCCCTAGCATGCGGGACGCGATAGGAACCCTCCCTCGACCGGCCGGATTTGGCTGGGCTTCGTTAGCTTAGCGCCAAGCGAACCCCGCCGTACTGAGGTTTAATGATGCGAAGGTTAGCCAAAGGGGAAAAAAAAAGATAACACAACAATCTTTTGCCTTCATACGCCGTATTGGGTGGCGAAAGCGAATGTTGTAAAAAGTCAAATACCTACACACATACAAGGCTTATCTCGGCCAACAGCCGCCGGGAATTAGGATTGAGATCGAACGATTTAAAAATACATTATTCCTGGCGCTGCCACCACCCGGACGAGAAAGGGGTCAACAGGGTCAGAAGAAATCGTTTCCCGAGCACGACGACGGAGCGCGTCGCGGCCATAAGTCATGGCTAGGAAAAGCCCATAATTCCATATATCACGCCCCGGTCGTTTCGGTTCAGCCAGATGTGAACGAGGAGTGTCACGCGTACACCCAACTTCGCTTAAAGCTACCGATCCTGGTGATCCTGGACACCACTTTCGGTGGACGGTTCGGTTGACCACACGAGGACTCGAGAAGCATGACTCGAGCTCGATCAGGATGTCTATGATTTATTGGTTGACATGTACAATTTCACTCTACCGTTTTCACTTCCGAAAAGAACGGTCCGCAAATCGCCAGGTCAAGTCCGTAAGGGGAAACAATTATGATGCGAACCACAGGACCACATTTAACCGGATGGCGTAGCGCAGTGACGCAATATGTGTGATTTATTCCGCACTTTTCTTCCGCAGTACGAAGATATTCCTGCCTTCAGAAAGTGACCGTCGACCAGGATTAATCACTGGGCGAAGAAGTCATCACAGTCCAATGCTCGGGGAGAGGTGCATCGGCAGCGTCCGGACCGGAACATGGGTGGCCCCGGCAAATGGGATCACTTCCAGGTCTTTGCGTGCCCCTGGACCGGAGAAGGGTTCTACTGGGGTCCGGAATCCAATTTAGACGCCAAACGAACCGACAACGACGTCGACGACGACGACGATGTGCACGTGAACGTGTGCGAGCAAACAAACAAACAACTTATGACTCCTTTTGCCGGCGTCTTCGGCCCGTCCTGGGTGGCATCGGGCGGGGCGCATGAGACGAAAATGATTACTTCTCCTACCTTCCCGGAGGTGCCACGGTCTGAAAACTGATGTAGACGGGCTCACATGGTCCGTGGGAGAGTATTGTAAAAATAGGAAAGTGTGTAGCAAATGGGAGAAAACAGCCACCGAGCCGGCACCGCGGTCCGGAGGCTCGAGGGCGTCGCTTCGGGGAAAAATTGTTGTACCAACATTGTGAAAGCAAACAATCATCGAGAGCACCAGCGCGCGAGTGCGCCAGCCAACTGGAATTATTCCTTCCCGCGACGATCGCAGCCCGAACACGGGGTTCGGCTGGAGAGTTCGATTGGACGGAAGATTAGAGTTCCGCACGGTGGTGAGGGCCACGCTCAGGCTGGCGCACGGATCGAAATTGGCGGGGACGTCGTCGTCCGGACTTCCCGGACGCCTTGGTAATCCTTAGAGGAGACGCTGCCGTCATGCCGGAGGCTCTCGTTGATTAAGCCAATTTTCTGCAGCCACCAACGCAGGGCGCATTGTTTCTGAGCATTCGCCATCATTCTTCAGCAAATGGAAGATATTTATCGCGCCCGCCTGGGCCACTTGGCGACAGGACCGAACCAAACCGAGCGGAACCGAATCAGCTCAGTATTTTATGCTCAGTCACACAGGTATCGACCTAAGCCCGGTTGGCTTTTGCCGAAAAGAATGGCCGCATGCTTCGTTAATCCTTTCCTGACAAAACGGAACTTTTCGGAATGGGACTTACCGTCGGGATATGCGCGGGAGTTTTGGATTTAATTAGCAACTTTCAAGGCTTGCGTGAGGCACGCCGAAGAGTTGTAGGAGCGCGTGCTTTCACAATGCCAGGGCACAATGCTTTCGTATCGCTTATTAGAAGTTGTAAGAATGGCGGGCTTTGGTAACTTTTATTTTTCGAGAGAAAAACTTTGGATGGGGCTTGCGTTACTGACTAACGAGAGTTAATCTCATCCAGGGGATTCGAGAAAGGCGTCTTTCTACTGTTAAATTTGTCCAACTGTACCTAGAGTTTTCTTGGTGCTTTGAAAAATGAAAATCCACTGCACAGGATGCAGGTTTCACTTGCGCTGTGCGCTGTGGAACATATCGAATCAGCTTTTGGACCTAATCGACTCAATTGCGTTCAACAAAGTTGTCTGTTTTCTGTTTGTTCAATACAATAAAATGCCTAGTTCGAATAAATAAGTCGCCTTCTCAATAAAAAGGAATTTGGTCTCTGCATCGAGTCGTATCTGGGAATGAACAACTTGGAGCCTTTCATAAATCCTAATTGAAAGGAACTATACGAGGATCCCGAGAAGCTACCGAACTTGAGCAAAAGACCAAACCAGATGGAACCTGGGTAGACTAAAATTTGGCTCAAAAACATAGGATTTAATGACGATCCTAATGTGTTAAAACAACGAGTTAAAATAATGACGAGCAAAAAATCCTAATGTGTTAAAACAACTTTTCAAAACATTGTCAAATTCAAAAGTAAATATCTGGTTCCCGGCAGGTCAGCCCGGCAAAGACCAGTATCTAGTTTAAGGCATGGCATTGAAGTTGTAACCAATTTGCGCCACGAGGAAATCTTAACAATGAATCTCAATCTTAACACGACCGATTTGCGACTGTATCTTGGGCTAATCCTTCGCCAAATCCCACTACTCAACTCTTCTACCAGGAAGCGATTTCAATTTCCTGCAACGAAACGTATGTGTTTGTTACGGTTGACGGCTTCGCGCGAATTCCGAACTCGAACGGGGAAGTTTTGACTCACACCAACACACCCATACACAGACACCGGAAGTTTCATTCCTGGGCGAATGGTTAGCAGATAGCTAATCCACCGACGATAGCATCCTGTGCGCCGCGCGGTCGTTAGGTGTGTTACGTCTACGGAACGGTGGCCACGAGCGATATGGTGCTTAATTTCAGTTACGAGCGGGTGAGCCCTATGCACCGACCCTGGGACCACAGCTGAGAAATAAACACAAAAACTTATGCTTAAAGATTTCGCGACACGGAATTCTCGGCAACCGCCGGGCCTGTCACTCTCTCTCGGTTCTGGGCCTGTGTGGGGTGCTTGGGATCTCTGTTGGGGAACAGGACAAGGGACATGAAATGTTGCACCAGTTGTGCGCCGTTGTCGTCGGCCCCGTCGGCACACGACGGAAGGAAGCACGACCGAGTGGTTTGAGTGATTGTCACCGGGGGAACATAAAAACCGTTCAAGAGCGCCTTGTTCTGGCGCACAAGATCTGGAGACTCCCGCACCGCCGGAAGCCCCGAGTCCTTCCCGGGCGTACGCCGGGTATTGTTAGCATTTTGGATGACTTGTGTCAATATTTGGGAGCAGAATATTGTTTCAATGATAGCTAGCCCGGCCGTGGCCCGGCCGAGCGCCAGGATAGGGCGCTCCTAACATAGACGTAGACCATACGTGAGCCTGACTTTCTCTCTCTTTCTCTCTCTATCTCTCTCTCCGTTCGGTAGCTCGCCGTCGGGCAGGGCTGTCTTCATTCATCGGGCTGTAAATTATGCATGATGCGAAATATGAACGTTCCCACAGCCCCACAGGCAGTGTAGACCCTGCCGCTTCCTGTTCCGGGATCGTCGAAGGCGAACAACATCGCTGCGATCGGGTCTGTTGTTGTTATATGTTAATTTCGAATTGTTTTCCCGTACACGCGCGCCTGCCACTCGTTGCCATGGTTCCCGGCAAGCTTTGCAACAAGATTTGCGCTGCGACTACGACGTCATAGTCCGGAGGAGTGACGTCCATGTTGTCCCGTGCTTGGATGCAAATGAGTCCCGGAAGCGGCGGATTGGCACCCCTTTGAACCTGGGCAGGGCTCAGGGCACTTTTAGCCACCCGATTTCTTGCCGTGGTCTTATCTTCTAATGTAAAGTCCCAGCGACGTGTGGTGGACTCGCGTTATATCGTTAACAAGCTTAGCGGGTCGGGCCAGCATTTTTTACGTCCCCTACAAACATTTTATTCGCAACCCGTTTACGACCCCGCAAGACCATAATCCGGTTTACATCAAACGAAATACGAAATTTTCATTGGCCAGTGGTGGGCGGTTGGTGTCACGAACACCTACCGGGAACTGCTGAGAACATGGTACCAGCTACCATGGCCATGGGCCAGATACGGCTCGGAACGGTGCCGACATCGGGCGCGTTATCACATCGCTAACATTCGCACCAACTTCCCGGCACGAACGAAGGGGTTCGCCGAAGTGTATCGACTCGTTATCATCCGCACGCGATTAATTACTACAAATGGCCGACGGCGGTGGCGGCGGCACCGCCGGTCGGTCGGTGTGTGTTTTCCGTCAGAATTTAATTTCGACGATCCGCAGAAAGTCACAGGGGAGCATACGATGTCCCGCCACGGTACGTCATTCCGATGACGGTAGGTGAACATTTGACTACGTTTCGTGCGATGATGAGTGGCGAATTAGCAGCCGTCATGGAGGCTCCTGCGTACGACTGAGGTGCCGGGCCCCGGCGCACACTGACACATGCTCGTGCGCTCCATTTTGGAATGTAATTAAATAAAACCAATTGTCAAATATTTATCTTCCACCGGGGGCTGTGTTATTCGGCGATTAGTGACGTTGCGTGCGGCAGTGAAGCGGTGAACCTTAGCACAGCGCCGAGTGGCGCTGGTGACAGAGGATGTCGGGCATTAGCGAATGAGAAGCCTGTTTTGTGATCAACTGGTTCAGTATCCGTTTACGAGGTATATCGATCGGAAAACCGCAATAGCCGCAACGGTTGGACCAGAATGTGGAAAACAAGACCTGGAATGTCTACGTTAACGGTTGTTGCAATTAGAATGCCGCAAATTGAAGTACTTACTGCCGGGGTTTGCCTACGCAGACTATAAGTTGCCTATTTTGGCATTCGGTAAATATAAGTATTGGTTTGTTTGAGAAACTCAAGAGCATACTGATCACGAGCACCCATCAATGGATAGGGCTGGTTGTCCTTCGTGACGATCTGATGGATACAATTGAAATTTGTACAATACTCCACCAGGCAGTTGACATAAGTTTCGTTTGGTTTAGACAGCGAGCATCACTACTCAAAATTTGATCCTTTTTAATGCAACCCAAAGTGGTCCTAGTACAGCTTTAATTCCTACCAAAAACGATATGACTGTGAAAGTAAAAGACTTTATGAAAAGTGTCCTTATTAGTCATTTGACATCATCTGTTTCGTAGATCAAGTAAAATTTAAACGTAATATGATCCAAAAGAACCAAAAAGGGCATAAACCAAGCTAACTATAACTAAGTTTGTATAAAGTTTACCTTTGATCTACCAACAACTTCAGGTAGTTTCATTTCTTTATTTTTAATGAAGAAGTAACCTGTGTGGCTGTGCCTCCGTTATAAAGCGAACGAACTAAAAGTCTCACTGTTCTGGCGAAAGAATCACAACATCACAGTCAATGGTGGGCTCTCTCTCGTCTCGCCTAAGCCGGGTGGCTGCGGTGCAATCAAAACTCATATCACAAAACCGTAAACCACGGGGCAAATGACATCCAGATGAATTATCCCAACAAACAACACCCGGTTCCGGAGTCTTATCCCATCCCGCCGCCGGTTATTCGTAGATTATTATTTTTCATCGTTGCTAAATAAACACAATCTACCAAACAACAACCGTCGCTCCTTTGCAACTAATCTGCAAACTTTTCCCACCACTTACCAGTTTGCGATATGTCATCTTCCGGCACGGCTTTGCCATTGCACCTCGTGGCAACCACCACAACGCATTAGAAATGTTGCTCCTTCATTGCGGCTAAGAAGTGTGGCGGTGGGCTTCATAGTTTGGCGCACTACCGCGTGTGAACCTTGCACAAATATATGGCATCCTCGGGCTCAGACGAACTTCTCCGTCGCCGGCTTCCAAGAAGCGGGCCCCAGGAACTACCAACCAGCTGAAGCCGTCGAACAAAAGTGAGAATTTTAATCATTTTGTCACAACTTTCTTGTAAAAGTTACCCGCCCCAACCGGCCTGGCCGTGTTGCCCGGTGGCTAAGGCTTTAGCTCCAAACAGATGCTGCTGCATCACAACAGGCTCTGTGGGCTCTTTTTTCTGCTCCGGCGCGCAGCGGGGAGCACGGGGACGGACGAACACGGATTTACAATGGCTTCACGTTCGAGGCGACACACTCGTCGCCTGAATTGCTTTCTTTTGCCGGTCCCTGGTCTACTTGAGGCAGTGACAGTGGCCACCCCACCTTTTTGGGGACGACCATTTGGGGATGAAAACTTACAAAAACTTCCGCCCGATCGCGCGTCCAAGGAGGGCGTGCAGTAGTGATGGTGACAGCTTCCGGCGCACGAACCTGATGACGACACACTCCAGGACTGCAGACTTCAGAGGAGTGTCCGGACGACAGTTTGGACACTGTTTGTGGCGTTTAGTTTCACAACAACAGTCCCCCCTCCTGTCCTGCACACCGGAAGACGCAGACATCGCGCCGACGAGGTGCTCGACTTGAGTTTACTTTTCGCGATTCCCCGGACCCGGTGGCCCATCGGCTCATTGACTTAATTTTGCTTGCAGCTCCTGATTTTCCCCAGGGAATCAGCAGTGGCGCCCCTTCTGGCGAATGTTTGTAGTGGCGTTAAAGTCCGGGAATCAATTGTAGCACCGGAAACCGCCGTGGTCCGGGTGACGCAGGTGACAGGAAATCCGTTACACGCAACAAAAGGAAGCACAATCAACACCCGAAAAAATGATTTCACTTCTCTCGCTCTCTCTCTCTCTTCCGGGGTCTCTCTGTCATTCGGTCCGGTGGTGCGGAAAATAGATCATTATTTATAAGCAGCCTTTTTCCCACTCGCCAAAACCGGTCGGGGGAAGCTTCGTTTTCGCTTCCTTTGTGCCATATTTTTAAGAAATAATCGGATTTCCTGTGCTTACTTTTTACGCGACCGGGCCGCAGACACACGCCTCCATTTCCGGTGCTCGTGCCTAGGCCCGGTCCCGGCAGGTTTGACAGATGATGATGTCCCATACGTTCGACCGGCCGGCTCCGGTGTGCTTAACAGACCGCGCGCTCAGCATCCGGTCCGGGTTTGCTGGGCTAACAGACCTCGCACGCACATCCAACAAAGAAAAGCCCACGCACACAAACACCCACAGGAACGTGGGACAGATTTTGGCAAAAAAAAATCGGAACTCCAGCGAACGGAGAGAAAGAGAGAGAGTTTCCGGCGGCAGACATTCGCTTCATGGGACTTGAATAATTCATATTTTTCGGCGGCGCACGCACGCACACTTGCATCGGTTGGGTGGCGCGCGGAGTAAATTGTAAAATCCTTTTCGCAGGCCGAACAATGGCCGGGAAAAAAACGCAGGTCGGCGGTGGTCGGCAGGTTCGATACCGGCGCCACCGATGGGAACGGTTTATTCATGTGCGTGATGAATTTCCATATTTTTATGAAGACCCAACGCGCACTCGGCGGAGCCCAAACGAGGCGCCTGGCGACCTGGCGAGGGAAGTTGCTTTTTGCCGTGTCGCACTCAGGCTGGGCTGTCGTTCGCATGGCTGGAGGATATTTACCAACTCCCTTGTTTATTCATTTTACCCACCACCACCACCCAGAGGATCGTCGATCCAACAAATGGAAAAACATGGCGAAACAATATCAACGAGTGGGGTGCAAAAGTATCCCTTTAAGGTCCGTAATTTTTTCCCATAAACCACGCCCCAGTCGAAGGCCACTCGCTCGGGGCCACGAAACCAATGGCGCCGAAACGTTGAACGAAATTTTTCGGAACGGCTTTTTAATAGATCCACAATCGGTCTCGGTTTGTGGACACAACTGTCCGCGTTGCGATGAAAGTGCGATTTTTCAAACAACCGAAAGTCGAACCGAAACCGAACGGGAGCCAACGGCAACAGCAATCCCTCTAATCAAGCCGCCACCACCGGCCATTAATATCGCAGCATTTATCGCCCCCTCCGCCGTGCTGTGGTGTGGTGGCTGTCAGCATTCTGTCAAGCCTAACTTTGTCCTTTTCCGCCATTAATCACTTGTTTGACACACGCAGCGGGCACGTGGTCAAAGGAAGGCCAAACAAGTCATAAAACTAAGATGAGATCGCTCACGGTTCATCCCAGATTTGTGAATGCGAAAACGAAACGCTCCCTTAAAGCGGAACGAGCTCAAGGTGGAACACTTTTGCATGGAAGCTGGTGATTAGCAAGGCGGACTCTTTTGCGGTAATCATGGGAAGCTGAATACAGGAAGGCGAAGTAAGTTCGACAAATTGAACGCTCAGTGCTAGTTAGCGAATACAATTTGTTGAATACGTTGTTTAAGTCTCGACAGTTTAAGGCTTTCGTTTGTTAATTCTCCAATTCCGTGGTCTTCACGGTAGATAACATAAAAGCTAACGAAACAGTGTAATAGTGAAGAAATAATGCGCAAGAGCAGGGTGTACAACATGTTTTGTCATAATTGAGGAACGTCAAGGGCTGATGTCGCACGCAAATTTAAATACTGTGTAAGCCACGCGGAATGTCTTAGAAACATTGTGGGTTACTTTCGAAATTCGTTGGCAAACCGGATAGATAGAAACGCGTTCAATCGTTTAGCCCCTTACAACACTCCAGGCAATCGTTCCAGTTGCTAATGTGGACAACTATCTCAACTATTGCCTGAAAAAAGAGTCCTCGGGTCGGATAGACGATAGACGATAAACGAAGACAAATGGTTCCCGTAATTTTTTGACCACAGTAAGCCTAAAGATGTTCCACCTCGAAACGATTGCAATCGGTTCGGGAAAACAACGAATTTTATATCGTTTTTCTTGTCGTCGTCATCCTTCGACTAAACCAAGAGCGAAGGCGCGAGATAGTTACATCATCACGGAGCATCGCCATTGTTTTCCAATTGTTTACGTACATTTCTGTTAAAGTTGTTGGTGTCGTCCTTTGCGGTCCTTTGCCTTGTGGGTCGGTCGCAAGTAAAAGAACCGTTATCCGGCACGGGGCAAAGTTGTCGAGAGCGTGCTTCATGTTTCGAGTGAATAATTCATCTAATTGAATTTCGTACTCTATCCCCACGCCTCAAAACCCACCGTGACCAGTGTCACACCGTTGCTCCGGCCTCCGGCCAGCTTAAACATTTTATTTTTCCCACACGAAACACGAACATCTTACCAACAAAGAGGCCCCCGGTCTTGAAGAAATGATGATTATTTTCCATTTCACTTCACGGGCCTCCCCCCTCGCAGCGCTGGTCACTTGAACCTCCTCTGGGTGCGCATCCAGATGTGTCCAGAGAGATCATGAAATTGTCAACAAACTGGTGGCTGGTGGCCAAGGCGCGGCAAAAGTGAAAGTGAGAAAGAGGAACGGAAAAACAATTTCTAACAACGAGATAACTCGCAGCGAATTATCCTACACTCGCGTGCGCGGGTCCCGCGATAAGCGAGGGCTGAGGGCCAAGGAACGTAAACCATTTCTACTTTCTTTGGGTTTCCTTGCGCCCTTGCTTGGCCCTGCTGCCAACGCGAAAGCTCTTCCCAAGGATTCCACTTCAAAAAAGCTGTCAAAAAAATAACAGAACCGGACAGGGCTGCTCGGTGCCGAAATGCGCGTTCAGCGGGCCACCACGCCCTTGAAGGCTGGCTGGCGATTGGCAGGGAGAGACCGAAGGGCGGACGCCGAATCTTGGGACGCCCGAGAATGATATGGAAATAATCATGCTGTCAGCGGCAGCCAGCGACCGGGCGAGGGTACCCACAGCGACCGCAAGGATCAAGATAAGCGGAATTCTGTGATCTGTTTTTTTCCTATTTATTTGCTTCTATTTTCACCACCCGGCCATCGGATTCGGTAGTGTCCGTTTGCGTCAGTTTTCGGTAGTCCGCCGGAAGCCTAGGATGATAAAAGAAGCCCATTTCGCTGGGCCTCGAGTGGTGAGTTGATGATGGGCACTTTACACCATTGTTTCACTTTGAAATCGATTTTCCATGGAATGGAAAACCGCGAACTGCCGGTCGCAACTACTGCGTTTGTGGCGTGACACCTCTCACACACAGAAACACACCTTCCATTATTGTAAAGTTTGGTCAAATGAGCTGTAAATATTGATTCCGCGGGCACGCCGTTTTGCAATTAGTGCCGGTTAATGATTAATTTTAATTTTCACACAATTCGGATGCACCGCAAATTGTTTGCCACAACAACGGTTAGGGCAGTGGGCGCCATTAAACCGATCACAGGAGCACCGGCGCCGTTCAACCGGAAGAAAGCAAACATTTGGCCAATACATGATCCCACCGGGGACCGCAGCACACCGGAGCACCCTTCACAAAGTTCGAACGAATTAAATGACGCGGCGCACGATTGTTTATTAAAATATTCGACACGAGGCGGTAGGTAGTAATCAACACAGGAACACACCAAACAATTCCGTGGGTGATCGGAAACCAGCAATCGATCGTTCGATTGTTTGATCAAACAGAGTGCTCTCATCTGCACACCACGGTGGGGTCATAATTTCAAAAGAAAGTGGCTGGCTGCTCGGTTTCCCGGGGGCCTATACATATTTATGCTTTGGCGGATGGCTGCATAACCAACCTGACCGGCGAAAGTTTATTCATTTTGCAGCTAGAACGCTTTCGCGCCACAAACCAGTATTCCAATACATCTACGGCATGCCGAGGCGAATGCTGCTCCCGGAATTTCGCTCAGAACCTGGACGCGGTGCGACCAGGTGCGCGGCCGTCGCCGCTGTTCGTCCTACCGCCCCCACCAGCAGCAGCAGCAGCATAATGCCGAGTGGTTCGCCGTGGAATGGAAATGGAATTTAATTTTTGTTCTCAGACCTTTTAGCCGCCATCGCGCTCGGTTTGAGAAATATTTCCTAACGAGTCATCGACCCAAGGGATCCGCTACCGGTGGGACGTAACGTAGGGCCGGAGTTTCGTGGCAAGCGAGGCCAGAAGGAGCAAAAGAGAGAGCGATGTAGTTGAGCAATAGAAGAGTGCATAGTTGTTTGAAAAGATGAAATTCTTTTTCCCGATCTCCGTCTTTCGACGAAACAAAACATTTTGTGTTTTAACAGAACAAAAAAGGGTCCGGGGCAATTGTTTTTTTTTCTCTTTCTATTTTCATTGTCAATTGGTGGGGTTGGTGTTCAATTGTTGCTCTGGTGAGAAGCAAACAAAACAAACAACAAACAAATCATTGCAGCAACGATGTGCAATAAATTCATTTCTATTGTTTCACCTCAGTGCACGATGCACGACGGTCGGTGGCAATCTTCCCAAACATGGAAAGCTGGTTTCTTGCATCACCATGCCATTTTATTACCACCTGTGCAGCAGCACAATGAATGCAGTGGTGAGCGGTTACTTTAAAAATAAATTATTTATAACATATAGCGGATTGTGGCAACGCAACACAGAACTGGGCTCTTGCATCTAAACTAAAACTAAATTAATTCGTCGAGACGTGCAGCCAACCAACCGTGCGATCATTTGTCTGGAACGATCATAGCCCGGCGAAACTCTGAGTTAGGCTACCGATTTTCTCGAAGGGCTTCTACCGAGGGTCGAAGCCAATGCTAGGTCCAGTCTCAGGCTCGAATAAACCAACGTTTCAAAGTATATCAGTTCAGTAGCGAAGGTCTTAGGGTCTGTTCTGCTTAGGACCGAATCAATCAAGGTCCGTTGGGCAGCACAAGCACAATTTCAAAATTTTGCAGTGAAATTCTAGGTCTTGACCAAAATCTCATTCCGAAATTCTACGAATACCAAATCAGGTATTACGAATCTACATTTGTTAAAAGAAAGTGGGAAGTGTTTTCTTAATAATGTGGGAAACAGAACCTGTACGGATCGAAATGAAGTTCATCGTTTCGAATTCACCTTCACCAGTACCATCGTCCGTGGTCCACTTCAATTCTTCGTGTTTTTGAACTCATGGATTTCCTACATTCATAACTTATTCTACATTTTCGTGCACCAAAAAGCGAACAATTAAAAAATGGTCGTTAGAATGTAAAAATTCATCTTTCAGGACAGTTTTCCAAACATTCGAACAGAAAACAGTGCTTCTAACATTGAACGAAAATAAGGATTAATATAAAAAACTCAACGATACTTTTATGCAGCGAGACTGAAAGCAAGAAAATGGTGCCCGAAATGACTAAAAAGGCAAACATTGTGTCCTAGAAATTTTTTCTAAATTCTACACAAATTCCCTGCATTTTGCAACGCTACCCAGCAGTCCCAATGAACACGTGTGATCTGGCCGCGTCCCCGTACAACTCAATCACGGGCGCCGCCAAATAAAAACGGAAGCGAAAGCGAAAATCAACGCGACAACGGATTCCCACAACGGGGTCAGAGATGATTCCACTCGCTTTTAACAGGAACACGAAAAATCGATTAAAATACGAGGGCACCCCTCCGGCCAGGGGGGTCGCTGACCGGCCACCGGTACCTCCCCGGGCCGTAGGATAACCCACGTTCCTGATCCTGATCCCGAAGCCAGAAGAATTATGGCCTTTCCGCGCTAAAAATCAAATGTGTCCTCTAGGAGAGAGTGAGAGAAAAAAGTGTACAGACCAGAAAGCACCAGGAGCGACCGGGGATGGTGTCAGCAGTGTTAGAAGCCATGTCCTGTTCCCCAGACATGACACGAACGCTCGCGCAGACCACCACCAGGGCGGCAACTATGCCGGGACGATCCGGGCGCACGGGTCATAAATATCCCTGGACACTTTTGGGCCGATGTTCCCCGATAAGCTAGTGGTGCTGCTGCATCCCCCGCCGCCACAGTAGTTGACGGGGGCCAAAAGTGGCACAGTTTAGCTTCCACATGGAGGGGGATTAGGCCACTATCAGGTGCTGCGGTGCTGGACCCGGCCGTGGGCTTCGGTAGCATTTGGAATTGATTTCCCGAATTGGCGGACCCATTAATCTTGTGCGCTGGCCCGATGTGGCCCTCGAGGGCACAGCGATGCCGACGACGATGAAGGGCTTATTTCATTAAACGAAACGTTCAGAACGTAATAAGGTAATTTATCACAGATTATGTTCCGTTGGTTAACGGTGTAAAATGCAGCACACGGCACCACGGCACCACCCCTTGGGAGACTAACCGGTGGTCCATGTTTATGTATTTTTCTTTTTAATGTTACCACAACGAAAGCTGCGTAACGGAGTGCGTGGTTACCGGGAGGTTGTTCTCGAACCGCACACAATCGGAATTTGATTTTTTTTAAACACCCAAACGCGTAACCTGGGCACTGCACGTACCCGCGCGGGAGTTTAGAAACACAACATCGTTCATTGTAACGGCCCGGCACAGAACATTCACCCGGTCGGTTTTCGGCTTTCCGGTTACAAACAATCGGTACACGGCGCGCATGTTTTATTCCGATTTAATTATTTATTAAGTTGGCGCCGGGCAGCCAACATGCTGCGTAATGGCTTTGCGTATTACGTGCAATTTATTGGGTCGTAAGAAACGGGCATCGCAAGTTCTGGGAGATAAAGTTTTACTCACTTTCCGAAACCCATCGCTTAATTAGCTGAGTACTTTCCGGTTCAGGTAATTCATTTTGTAACACATGGGTTGAAAAGTCTCATGCCTAACACAAAGATGGCGTTATGGCTCTTGTTTGATTCTTGTTGGAGTCAACGATTTTTCAGTTAGTACAAACGTTTAAAAGAAAGCTGTAAATATTTCATGATCCTGAAAATTTCCTACTCATAAGTTGGCGAGTTATTGTTCTAAGAGTGACGCTACTTTTGTTATTTTCAAAACAATGAATCAAACACAGATTTAAAACTATGTTACACTGCTTCTTGAAGGGAAAAAATTATTGTACAAGCGAAGCAATGAATTGAAAAATGTTATAAGAACTCCATCACACACTTGGTCATAGAGACACCGATGAAGCAGAATGCAGCGGACGTATAAATGAGGCGATAACACCAGAAAATTTAAAAAAATCCACAAAATCGTTTAGAATGATCGAAAAGTGAAGTTGCCTGAGTTAGTTGGCATTGTAAAGATATCAAAAGAACTTTTCATTCTCTGAGTTACATTTCCAAAAATTTACCAAGTCACTGTACAACTTTTTAATCGTTTCAGCAAAATTTTAAACCTAGCTCGATTTGCTGACCATTTCTTTATCTTTTAATTGCCTCGTAAATTTAATAATTGCATTTTTGAAGTAAGTTAACAGTTTGAAACTAACGTTTTATTGAAGCCTCGCACGGTTGGAACTTGTAGTCGAACCCGACAACGTGAACGGTCCCGTAACGGCCGAGGTTCAAAATATCCCGACGCCGCCGGAAGCGATGTGCGTAAATAATGGAAAATTAAATTACTCCACACACATTACAATGGTCAGTACAATGCGCCCCGCAGGAAAAACGATGAAACAACGACGGCAAACCAGAAAACCAGAACAAGAGAGAAAGAGAGAGAGAGAGAGCACGCTAAATAATAACAATAATAATGCTGTTCGTTAGTCATCAGCACCCGCGGGGCCGGCCGACCCCCGATTGACGCCCGCTTCAAATGAGTGGAATGTATTAAAAATGAATTTATGCTAATATTTTATCATAAATTTCATGCCATTGGCCATGCCATTTTGTTTGCCGTTTTTTGTGTTTTCACACCCCGCCGCACCGACAGCGCCACCCCGAGACCGAAGGTCAGGGTTTTTTTTTATGGCAGGGGATTTTTGGCCTCTCTGACCAGTATTCTCTGGAGGCTCTTTTGGCGGCCACCGCCGAACCGGGCCCAACCCAACCAAGGGGTCATCAATTGGTGCGATGTGTGCTAGGCACGGGCACGCCTAATGTTGGCGTTTTTTGGTGATTAAATTCTCTACGATGGTGGACTGGTCGAGTGGCGGGTGCTTAGTTAAGCATCTTTCGCTCACTTTTGCCACACAGCGCCTTGTTAGGTGTTCCCACAATCGGTTCGGGTCAGGACTTCGGGTGAAAAACCAACAATAAGTGTGGTGTTGGAGAAAAGGAAAAACGCGCTCACCAATCCGTACCGTTCGATGTAAATGTCACGCCGGGTGGCCACAGTAAAAGCAAAAGTGAAATAAACGAACGAAAAAAGCCACCACACCAGCCTTCCCGGGGGGACCATTTGTCGGAAAACTTTCAATCCGACGCAATCGAAGAGTGTGGAAAAATGGAAAACTTGTAAAACAAATCCCGATCCCGACGCCGACCCGCACAAGCGGACGAAGAAAAACAAAAATCAGCCAAAACATGGCAGCAAAGTTCGAATCGGATTCGGGAGCGGAAGACGAACAAGCGAAGCGAAAAATAAGAAAGAAAACATTAAGAAAAACAGAAATCAAGTGCCAAATTGATAAAGTCTCTTGGATTTTGCTACTTTTTTTTTTCGTGGCCCCCGGTTACAAATTTTCGCTTTCTTTGGGAATTAAGATTGTTTCATTCATTGGGCCTCGGAAGCCTCTGTCAAGGGACCACCGATAAACTGGCCGCCGGGCCTATGGGGAGATGGATGGGGCCGGGGTGGGGAAAAGTTCTACGAATAAAGCCCGTCCGTCCGGGGGCGACCCAAACAGTGGCCAGCCCTTGTGTAGCCAAGGACATGATAGGGGAAGGACGGGATCTCCAGCCAACCAAATGGGACAAATGCCGCTGAGTGGAAACCGTAGTTCTGGGGATCGGCCGGAGACGACCGCCTGCTGCGTAGGTCGATCCCCAGTGGAGCTTTCCATCAAATCGTAAGATTTAGTCCACATTTTGACCGGCCCCACTACAGTGGGCAAGGGTCCCGGGGGCAAGGGTCGGAAGAGCCAGCCGCGGACATCGCTATGTTGGAGTCGGTCCGATGTCCAATATTCGCTGTCGCGCCACTCTCTCCCGCCCGGGTTTCGGAGAAGGAGCCAACCTTTGGCGAACTCCTGGCGAGCAGGCGCCGAGCAAAAGCACTTTAGCTGGCCACGTAACTAGATTAGAAAGGATGCTTGGCCTTTTTGCACGCTCCAGCTTTGCGTCACATTTCAATCTTGGCCAGCTCCTCGTCGGGTCCATTACACCGCGAAAAACGCACCAAGAGAAGCGGAAAACTTTCGTGACGGGGCACGAGACACGACGGGAAGTGTCGTGTCCTGCAATTAATGCGACGGTCGCGAAACATCCTGCGGGCCATCCGTGGCCATGCCGGGGCCTCGTCGGCCCCGGAACCCTTTTTACGCTTTGCCCGGCCGGGCAAGGGTACCGACCAGTATTTAATTAGACGTTTCATTTTAATTTGGCTGTGGCCCAACTGCGGCCCAAGTCACGCGCACGCACGACGGGGTCGTAAAATCACTGGATCGAGGTAGACATTCGCACCTTTTTTTGCCTGTGGGTGAAAGCCAAACAAAGCCGAGCAAAAGGATCGACACTCGAGCAGAAGAACCCGGAAAGGAAAGTGAAGAACCCGAAGAAATGGTCCAGAATTTGTTTCCGCTCAAGAAGCACCATTTGGTCAGGGGTGCGCACGGCAAAGAGACCCGAAAGGGGCAGCAAAAAGGTGACCCGACGTAGAACGGGGGTTTTGTTTAACTTATTCTCCCTCGCCGACATCAAACACGGGCGGTAACCATGGCGATATGCGGTAGGCTGTGGCGTTTGGCGCGCTCGGATGGGAAGGTTTTCATGCGAAAGATAATGATTGTCAAACGAGCGGCGGTCAACGTTGTAACTATTAGGCCGTGGGTGCAGCTGGGTGAGGATTCGTTTACCCAAAACTAGCCACCTATTTCATAACTACAAAGCAAATGCAGTGTTTTTGCAAACTCTTGTTGCCCATAAAATCGATACTTTGAACTCTGCTGGTGAGAAATTGCACAAAACTCACTAAATGCAACCGACCTGTCAAATGAATGATTTTCGCCTGAATTTTTAGGATTCTAAGAGTCACCAGTCAATAATCGACACGGTGTATGATTGGCAATAATAACCGTAGAAGCGAACAGTGTGCTTAGAAATCACGTTTTTGGTCTTATGGAGTAAGTTACTGAGTAACTAATTAGATCATTGATCGCTTTATCGAGTGACTAAGATACGATAGATCGAAGGTCGTAATCTTCTACACACTCTCACGCGCAATGTAAACTTTGCTACACGCGTGAGATTTATGGGCGTTAATGTGACTCATAAATTCAACATGGATTTCCCAGGAACGGTTTTGTTCGGAAACTTAGTCATTCATATTCCGAACAAAGAATCCAAATTTTTGCTCAATCAAGCGTATTAGGCTGATGCGAAAATTGGCTCTAATTGATCTATATAAAAAATTCACATAATAAGAGAACATTAGTCACAGCAATTTTGTTGAGCAATAACTAACCGAACATAATAGCAAATGCGCGGTTTTGAGTCAGACCACATGTTAGGCGGTTGGCAGAGATTAACAAAAAAATAAAATTAATGCAAGCGTGAAGTGTATCGGGCAAGGTCAAATAAAAACGGCATTGTAGATTATATGTGTGATTAATAAGTTGGTATTGTTGAATCGATTACCCTTGGTCTATCGGTCCGTTGTAAAGTATAAATTGGAAGCACGTAAAATGAGTGAGAAAATTTTTGACCAAGAACAATCAGTCGCACTGTCGTGATCGGTCGAACTTTGACCACAACACTTGCAAAGCTTACAACGCAAATACTTGTTCTGGTCCCGTGACGACAGCGCCAAAAATCACATGGCACACTTGTTACGCCAGAACAATACGCAAGACTCATCACCGCAGCATTTGTCTTGTGGCCAGCTGTCTTGTCACGTCGTCTGATACGGCGACAAGCATCCTTCGCGCCTCTTGGGCCGCTAAATTGAGCATCATTAGGAACCAAGTAGTGAGATCGCAGCGGTTGGAACTTTAATAATCCACTCAATCCGTCTTTTTTTTATCCTAACCTTTTCCGGAATGGCAAAATAAAAGTGAAGAGTTTCAAACACTAAGCAAATGAACGTGACAGGTGAACAAACAAATATAGGTGTCCATCCGCCGCCGACGCCAATGTTGCAGTGGTTTGTCGGCGCGCTCGTTGGTTCGTTACTGCCGTTACTCTTTTTTTTCGCTTCCGGGAGCCATCAACACTATACAAAAACCCCAAAAATCCCCTTTTCACGAGATGGACGACGGTCGACATTGGCGCATGCTGCTGGCTTTCACGCGACAAGATCGCCGTGAGTCAAACGCTGTTGAAATTCGATTTCATTGAGTCAGGTCAAGTGGTGGAACCACGTCACACAGGCTGAAGTAACGTACGCGTACGAGTCGATCCAAATAACGCCGTGCATATATGCTAAGGGCCAGTGCCAAAACCGACGAGTCATGCTCGTAATTGGGATGCGTTGCGTTGCAAATGATACTCTTGCCGCTCAGGTTTGCCGCAAAGAACCTAGAGAACACAGAAAGAAGCTTTGGCGGATGTCAGGGCAGAACGGTGGATGGGTGAAGGTCCTTGTCAATTTTTTCAACTCGTTCTTAATCATTCCCTCGGTCAAGGCAAATCTAATCAATACCAATATTTTCGACTGTGTCATGTCGCTAGATTGGATACTTTGGGAAGTTAATGAATGATCATGCAAAAAACCCGCTGCGGGGCAAAAACAATTGCTAAAGATAACATTAAAAACTGGCTGGGCTGATGTTGAGTGTTACGGGATGTTGTTATCATCGAGATTGATTAGCTGTCGTTGGGTTCTCGGCTGTCGGTCCA
This sequence comes from Anopheles bellator, assembly GCF_943735745.2. Taxonomy (NCBI): domain Eukaryota; kingdom Metazoa; phylum Arthropoda; class Insecta; order Diptera; family Culicidae; genus Anopheles; species Anopheles bellator. The sequence goes on along the minus strand of NC_071286.1, from coordinate 18,704,728 downwards.
AAGGGCGAACAAGCTATGTGTTTACGAATCTTTTTGGACTCCATCTTATGATGGCCTCGAGGACTTGATTTAGCCTAGGCAGTAGCGTTCGCAGGTCGACCCGACGGTCTTCGGGTTCTAGTCGTCATCTTCCCGCTTTGTTTCAATGGCTCAAGACTTTCGAATCGCAACAGCGCTGATGTTGTGTTAAGGGAACGCCCGACACACTTCCCAAAACTACTTTCGAATGTCATGCTCGCAAATATCACGAGTGACACATTCTGGGTGGGCCGCGAAATGTCACACAGATAGCGTTCCGATGTGGCACCTTGCTCATTAAATTCTAGCTTTTCATCGACACGGTCGGATGTTCTAAAACCTCGCCGAGAACCTAGCACAAGTCACCAAGCCATTATGCTGCTTCTACTCACTCTCTGACAACTCGAGGTTGTAAATAAATAAATTCACATCGAAATAAAGGCGCCAACGTGTCGCGCCCATTCCTAGCTGGAACTGGGACGCGCGAAAACGCGGTTTGGCTGAAGTTAGTAGTCTCGGTGTGCAAATAAACTGCTGTGAGCTCGGAGATACTTTATTGTGTGCGGATGGGAAGATAACAGTTTAATGTACACGGCCATGCTTTCAACTTTCTCCTCTGGCGACGTCTCCTCTTGGAACGCCAGGGTGCGCCCAACCTCTTATGCAACCTATTAATGATCGTGGATCCACTAATGAGAGTAGCATAAATTTAGTGCAGCACGGTCGCTCTCGCTCTCGCCTTATCAGAAGCGCGTAGAATGAAGGCAGAAGTCACTGGTTCAACTATACCGACTGGTAACTGTACACTCTTTTGTTGCGGGCCACCATTCCTCGGTACGGTTGCTTCATCCTGCACGTCCTGCGATACGCCAAAGTATCCGGTGTCAACAGCTTTCATACTCGCACTCGCCTGGCGCGTGAAGATAATTACAACGCGCGGCAGCAGCAGCGGCGACACTAGATTTTCATCAAGGTCACACAGCACGCCGGCAGTGGGTTGGAATTTTAATTACAATTACATAACATTATACAAGGCACAGCCGGTCGGTGTGAAGGAGCGCAATCGTACCGAGTGCGCGCCAGCGAGGCTCAATGGAGGCCTTTCTTTTTCGGCTGCCATTTGCTGGGCGTGAAGGAAAAAACAAAACCATTTCCACACGGAGTTCCCACGGAGTAGTGGGGGGAAACTGAAAGCGCACAAAACCGAAAACTCCCCTGGCATTAGGCACATTAGTACAGAAGCACTGGGGCACTCGCAATGATTACGACGACGCGATGCAACTGCCAACGGTCTCGTCGCTCCAGGACGAATCGACGAGAGGCCAGCGGCTGTGAACAAGCGAAGTAACACTTGAGCCATGGTACGATGGTGTGGCGCGTCTACTTAACGGCCACGAAGTAGGTCAAGGAGCGCTTAAGATTTGTGACCGTAACTCCTGGCACGGCACGCCTCGAAACTCTTGCACCGGCACGGCCGGGCCGGACCAGTTGAAAGCAAAACGAGAGCCCAACAGGAGAGCGGGTGCCAGAGCGGGAACGGAAGTGGGTACAAATTCTGGAAGGCCACCCTGCCAACTTCTTGCCCCGTTTCGGATGAAGATTAATAAACTGGGGAATTGGAAACAATGCAGCGACGATGGGACGACACAAAGGTCTCCCGACACACTCCCCCAGGGCGAAGTTCTGGAAACGACAAACTTTTGCCATTTTTTCTTCCAGCCGAAGGATTGTGCACCTCGGTGTGCAATCCGCATAACTCGTCGTTCTCCACCGTTTTGGTGCCACAGTCGAGAAACAATGGGCATGCTGCGTGATCCCTACGTGCATGCAGCTCCCGACGTGCTTACAAATGCACATGCTCGTGTAATATTTCAATGATTTTCCAGCACAATACAGCAGCAATGGCCGCCGCCGTTCGGTCCAATATTATTTAACCAAATTTATAGGTTCCAGGCAGGAACGGTGATGCTAAAAAGAAAAACATCGGTTGGAAACGAAAATAATGTGGATTATCTGTACGGGGCGCGAAAATATGTTTTCAGCAGTACCGCGCTTGATTTATGCGCACGAAAATGTATCCACGCCACGATGCAGGAGTGCAGTGGAGCTGCTCAAGCTGATAAACTCAAAAATGAACCGGTCCCGCTGGCTCGTTGAATTACCCTTGTCACTGGTGGTGGTGGTGGTGGTGCACGGTGAGCAATTAAAAATGCTTCTGGAACGATGAAAAATTAGCCCTAGGTGGGTCTTTCACAACACGAACTTTGCAATTCCAACTTTGTTACCAACTGTGCACTCTTATTTCCAGGTTCTATGCTCAAAAAATGAATACTTCATGTTGCAGCTATTCCCTTTTGGTTAAACGTTTGAATTATATAACGTTAACTTTTGTATGTGCCAAATCTGGCAGAAAGCAGCATGTATAACTTTTCAAGTAGAAATGGTACTTGTTTGTGACTTTTGTGATTTAAATTAACGTCGCTTGTGGTTAGATGAAAATTACAAACCAGAATGCAGCAAAAGCAACGACCATTATTTTACCATTTGTTGTGGCAGCAGGAATACCAAAAATAAATGCTTTGCATTTAAAATAAAATAAAATGGTGAACCAAAAGCTGTTTAATTTAATTTTTAATTACCTTTTCCGTTAACTGTACACTATCGATCATATTTTTAATTTAAGCAACCCAAATAAAAGTTAATCAACCACATAGTTTCTATCACTTAAAAAGCACTTTAAAAACACATAAAACTGTACAGCAACAACAGGAGCTAAAAATCAATCGATCACGTGAATCAGAATTCAGTATTGTTTTGCAGTCCTTTTCTTGAAGTACAACATTCAAGACAATTAAAATTCGAAGGATTTTTTCATTTTCATTGTTTCAACAACTTGCGATCCAACATCTAAAATTTTGAAATTTTTAAGTTGTGTTGAATCCAAACTACATTCAATTTGGCTTAATTTAACAATAGTCGGTACACACCGTCGACCAACCATCGTTGCATCGATCAAACAAAGGTGCAAACGAACAAACAAAATCCAGCCGCAGAACGAACGAACCGAAATCGTGATTCAATTCGCTTGTTTGATTCGTTCCGATTTGGTTGGCGCGGTGATAATGCAGCGATCGCAAATCGCTTTCCGATGTCCGAAATCGGGGCCGTGCCGGAACCGGTGCCGGAATTTTCCGCGCAACGTGCGATGGCCAAGCGAGCCAAGCCCCCTAATGAAGTTTTCTCTATCACTTTCCACCTATTATCCTTTCCGGCGGCCCCTGTGGCTTGGCTATCGCGCGCCCGGTTCCAGGGAACACTTGATCCTCGCGATCCGGGCACGGTCGTGCCGGCGCCACTGCTGCCTCTGTTGCTGCGGTCAAACCGGATCGGCGGGACAAGCGGACGTGACTGAATTAAGATTTTGGTGCGGATTTCGCCTTTTCCGTTCCGTTCCTACTTTTTGCAGCACGTTGGCTGCGGCGCGGAGAATTAATTTCCCCTTTTGGCGCTCGGGCCATCTTGGGCGGTTTGCATCGTTAACAGAGCGGTAAAATGCCATTTTAACGGTTAGCAAGACGGACCGTGATCATGAGCGGTGGCCACGGATCGCCCGCAAAGGAATTTAAGCTGCAGACAAAATGGGAAGGTTGAAAATATACCTGCAACCCACATCAACAAATAAAAAATATATTAAATTATCCAAGCGAGATGGGCGATTCGTGTTTTCCATCTTTCTCCGTCCTGCTCTCTGTGAGCTGGAGGAACAAGGAACTTCAGTAAAGCTTAGCTCGGGTAAAAAGAAAATGAAACCCTCAATAGTGCAATAGTGCTCAATCCCATTTTGTAGAAACGGCTGTTCGCTGGATACGAGTTTTATCTCATGTACGTCACATAAATATTTCAACGTTGGCAGGCACGATGACCTGCGACAGGAACTCGAAAATCAACTACTCCCAAACCGACCGTGACTGAAGGGCAGCACTCTTAATTTTAACTTTGTGTATTAAAACTACTCCAACTAAATTACATTTTGTGTGCCGTGGCCCTGTCACGAGTCGTGACTAGCAAACACTAAAACCGGACCTCCGTCTGCCTAGCTCGGGGCATCGGTGTATCAACCTTTTTTGCTAGTCAATGTTTCTAAAACATGTGAACAACGAAACAGGGCAGAACATGTCGAAAAATTAGCGAAACCCTTTTTGGCTTTTTGTCCACAGATATTTCACGCACACTCACAACAACAAAAAATCGCACGAGGCGGTTGACGGAGCGGCATGGAATGTTAGTTCCGTTTCGTGTACGCGTATGTCCACTTTAAGGATCACCTCGTCAGCCTCGGCCGTCGGTTCAACGAGAAATGTACTGTGTCGGTGCTGTAAGCAAACTTTGCCCCGTTCGCCGGGCAGCTCTGTGGCCCCCAAAATTCCCGATCATGAATTTTACAAAACTTTCCGAATTTTCACGGACACCGAGAAAGGTGAGAAAAAAAGTGGTACACTGCAAATAGCCACCGACAGTGCGTGTTCATTCGCGTTTGTCGTGCTCGGTAGTGGATTATTTTTTGAGAGATTGCTTTTCAGACTGCTCAGCAGGATAAGTTTATGAAAAAAGCCATCGAAAACCTCTAGCTTGAAGCATCCCTTCGCACGCATAAAAAACGTCCTTTGGTGAGGCCCGAATACACCCGAAGCGACATTTTATTGGAATGTTCTAATTCTTGATTAATATTCACTGAAGGTTGCCACAGTGCATCGAGCGATGGGCGAGAGTTTTGGTTGAGTTCAATATTACGTCGAACGTCGCGTTGGATGGTTTTTACTGCTCAAAGTCGACCAAATCGGGCACTCGGGAGGATCGGGAACACGACAGCGAAGAAATTCTCTCCAATGGCTCATGCAGCACCAGGATGTTCGCTCTGAAAAGCTTAAACACAAAACCTAGCCTTCCGGAACTCACAGCATACAACATTTTTCTTCTTTGACGTTTGGGTTTTTTAATAGAATCATAATCTCATCGTTCTGTCCGTCGGTGCAGTACGGAACCAGAGCTCTCGGAAAGTTAGTTATCGGCCATTCGAGTGCATCGTCATCCTTTTCACCGTACCGGCAGCGAACCACTAGCACTATAAAACATGCATATGAAGTGACTTCATTGTGAATAAAATGGCTGAATTGCAACGCAGCGCAGCGTAGGGTGGGCAACTCTGTGCGGCAAGTGACCAGGCACAACGTTGTTTCGAAAAGACTGAGCCTGGCACCTACAAGAAAGTGCGGCGATGATCTACGGATGAGCCACAAAAATTGATAACTGTTAAAGCGAAGTTTGAGGAAATTAAAAAGAATTTAAAATTTATCGACAATTTGAGCTCGTTCAATTCCAGCGAAAGTCGCAACGACATTGTGAGCGCTACGGCGCTTTGGGTATGTCAATTTTCTTACTAATGAAAATTCTTTGGTGATAAAATTGTCGATTTCAAATTTCAAAAATTTATCGATGCCCGGGAATGATAAAACGCCATAGCAAACCGTTTCACATCCGATACCGTAACGATTAACGAATCGCGTGGTTTTTTTGTCCTGCCCGGCTTGCTGGGCAGCAAGCCAAAGGGCTCATGTCCGGAAACCGTGCTCAGCAGAACATGCATTACGAGCAGAATAAAAAGCATCCGAGATCGATACGAATGATGAACGGGAGCGGCTACTTCAGTGATCGGCGAATATTCGCCCCTCCCGAAAGCGGCCACTAAGCGCAAAACTTCTGGAATGTTACCGGATGCGGACGGTGCTGGGATCACCGGTGGCGAATACCCTTCCAGGGCATTCCGTCACGTATCCGTCTATTCCTGGCATCGATCGGTGGAATGCCATCCACCCAAAAATCCAAACCTACGCAACCGGGGTCCGGCCCACAAGGGGCTCCGCATTCCTGACCACCCGAGGGGAAGTGACATATTTTTAATTGAGGAATAATGGATTTACTCCAGCGGTTTGGTGTTGCGCCATTTTTCCCCCGGTTTCTGCGGCAGGACCCCTTTGCTCCGCAGAACTCCGCGCCGTGTTCCGTTGTGGAGCAGTTGTGCTATTTTTTGCATACTCCAAACGAAGCAAAAATAAAACCAAATGAAGATGTGCAAAAGCGGCCACAGCCCTGGTTCCAGCAAAAGGAAAGCTGGCGCCTGCCAACGGCCACGGCCGAACCGAATTATGAATAATTTATGAGACCATTATTTACGATGATTTATGCTGCACATATTGCTCGCAATGTGCAAAATGAGATTCTAATGACAGACGTGGCACGTGGCGGTACAATGGCAAATGAACGGTGCGAGCGACCAGCCTGCAAGTTTCCGGCCCATTCCGGAAAGCAAAAGGGGATTTTCAAAAGGCTTGGAATTTTCCCATCGCGCACTGCCGGTCGGAAACCGGCACCGGCAGCGGCACCGTAAGCAACAAAACCGAATACCAAAAAAACAATCGAACCTATTAACGGCGATTATTGCAGCGTTATTGCATTCCCGGATATTTTTTTCCCCGCACTCTGGGACCTACCTTTAACGGCGTTCAGCTTGTTGCCGACCATTTGCTTCGCGACGAATGCGGCCATTTTGCGGTGGTTGGTTTGCTGGTTCCTGGTTTGATCCTTTCTCGGTTACTCACTAAAGATTCGTTCGCTTGCCAACTGTTCACGGTAGCGATTTTGGTGTGTCTTAACTTACGCTCAGATCGATATTACACTAACTCACTCACTCACGGTCACGCACGGAGACAAACGAACACAATTAGTGTGTGTTAATTTAAAAAAACACGCAAAAGTTTCTGCAATGAACAATAGAAATGGAATCTAAGGATGAATTATTTATGCACCAAATAATGCTCGGCAATATTAAACTCTGGTATCGACTGATACGTAGACACTAGTTTCGCTCTTACACATCTAGAATGAACACTTGTTAAAACTAAAACAACTCCTGTGATTACGAGCTCATAGAAAAAGGAAACAATAGAACGAAGAACCAATGCATATAATGAGCTAAAGCAAAACGAAATGCCTTTTTCGCCTCACTCTTCCCTGATGTTTCCTTTTCAAGGCTTGCTAGGATGTCTCATTCAAACTGAACCTGACAACTGTGCTGTAGATGGCGCCACAGAAGAGAGGATGCTTCTCACGATTCTGTGTTGGATTCCAAAAGCAATTCTTAAAATGAACCAAAATAGTTTTACGAAAAATATTTCAGTGTTTCTTCTAACAGTGCGCGAGCCGAACGGCTTTGCATCTTCGCCGAAGCTTCGTCCCTCGGTTTCTTTATATTTCACGAAACAATGTGCTGGAAAGTTTTTTTCAGTGCACAGAATTCGCAGCTTCACGATCCGTCCTTAAAACTGTCCACGAGGGGGTTAGTGTGTTTTTTGTGTGTTCGCGTTTTTCCCCTTTTTTGCTTTCATCCACCGATTGCTGCTGTTGCTTGCTGCACACCATGGCGTCCTCCTTCAGGTTGTGGCCGGAGCGGATTGTGGAGTGCGAAGAAGGCGCGGACCCACCGGGGACGGTTTCCTGGAAAGAAAAGTGAACCACAACAACAACATCAAAAAAATGAGCGAACAAAACTTTGGTTAGTTCGGCTAGGAAGGTTTTTAGACAATATTGTGCATTTTTTTGCTCCCGCTCTTGGCCTGATTACTCATTTTGCGACGCCGAAAGGGCCGGGATTGGTCTGGTCCCTGGAAATTAGGGACGAGGTCCGACGAAAGCAACCGGCCCACCCCGCCGCTGCCGTCGTCGGAGTTTACGAATTGTTTCGGCAAACTTTCGGTGAACAAATTTCCTGCACAACTTAACGGTACCTTCCAAGCGGTTGTTGATGGCAGGAGAATGAAGCTGCTTCGCATACTTCGTATCGGCTTAGGGAGCTCATAGGCCACGATACGGTACCAGCGTCGCTAGTAAGTAAATACGTGGCCTGAAATTAAAAGCTTTACTCTAAGGGCAGTCTTTTCAATATACGTGCCCAGCTCAACCGACAGTCGTTTGAATTTACTTGAAAGGATAGAAAAGACACTGAATGTTTTGCGCCTTACACATGATCCTTGCATTACAAGCATGTTGGGCCAGTTTAAATAAAACATCAACACTCCTGTTTGGCAATCATGACAAGACCACACGGCCGCCGCGGGATATTTTGTAAAATATTTAGAAATCTTCATCCCTTTCAATCCGTGTTCGATGTTGTTAGAAGAAAACCCTCGTAGCTGCCAACTGCCATCCCGTATCGATTTTGGATGCGCCCATGGGCCGGCAGAATATTGTCTGCATTGCCGCAAAACACCTTTCCCGAGAACCTTGGCCGAACCGTCTCCGGTGCCCCGGCAGGAAGCGGGCAAGAAAACGGACTAAATATTTAACCAATGTATGTCTGGTGTCCTACTTTCGGCCCTTTTTTAATGCGAACTTTCTCCAGCATAACAACCATCAAGCATCGAGCGTCCGGGCGCTGAGTTCTCACTCCTGGCAGCCCACGAAACGCAAGCGTACGGCACAACGGAACGGAAGAGTTGAAACTAGAACCCTGTCCCGGTCCCGGTGTCTGTGTTGGCCGGTGGCCAAAACTTGCTGATTTTGCTTACGGCCACACGGCACGGTGGCCACCATTTGCCGTTTGCTTTTGGGCCACAGTGGCATTGGCCAGAGATACATTCGCATACATTAAATTCGCAGAGGAAGCATACATTAGCAATGAAGAATATCAGCTCCTCACAGCCATCCGGACGAGCCACACCGGGAACCGGGAAGTCCGGGAGTTTTCCGTGTTCCTTTTTCTGCGACACTGTGTGCCAGTGCACTCCCGGGCTGACCGAATCGATAAAATGCATCCGGTGCAGAGCCAGGAATGCCGCCGGGAGTCGTTCGCTGAGAAAAGCAAACATCTGATCAGCGGACGATCTGCGGGCCGAAGCGAAATGATGATACAAATTGGCGAAATTTTTCAATCTCCAGCGTGGAGCGCCTTCAGTATGAATCCCTTGGGCTGTGTGTGTGTGTGTGTCTGCAGGTCCTGGTCAGCTCCAGGCGAGCTCCAGGAAGGCGAATATTGGTGGTAAATATAAAATTTTATGCTTACTCCAACAAACAAATTGCCCCCCGGGTTTGTGGCGATATGTTAGTGAACGTAAGCAGTGTAAACCACCAGCCGGTGGTAAGGATGCTCAAGCGGTTCTCGGAAAGGCTCCTAAAGCTGCTTGTTACGGAGTTGAAGTCGCTTCGATGTAATCAAATTGTGCTCCGTTCTGGTGGAAGAAAGTAATTTGTGCCCATCGGCAGATCGGACCCAGCTTAGCGCAGCAAAACCGCAGAGTGTAATGAAGAAAACTTGAAGAGCATCGTGTGTTGAGTTCGTACGCTTCAAGGTTGACCCCTCAATAGAAGTAGAATCCTCCCGATCGCACCGGCTTCGGGGATAGTCTTCAAGACGTAACTATGCACTAAACTCGTGTTAGTTGACGTTAGTAGCTTGCTATTGAATTTGATGTGAATTTCCTATTATAGGCCGACATCGCCCCGAAAGCTTGGCGATGGCTTAGAGCTTAGGCCATTCTCACCACCACTGGCACCGGTGAGAGGTTTTGCAAATTAAAGTTTGCACTTTATGTCCTGCAAAAGAGATACCGTTACACCAACCGTTCCGACGGCGCAATAGATTAACTTCGGTGGCACTACGACGGGCGGGGCTCACTTTGCGAAGTGACATCTGCGGAATTAATTAAAACGCGCCCACCATTATTATGTTTTTCAAGAAAAGCTCCGGTTCGCTTCTCCTTCGGCAGTATTGTTTTCGCCGCCAAATAAACAACTCGTCTCGAATTTTGGCTACTGGCGGTAGAAGATGGGAAGTTTCAGTCTCACTATATTTGCACATTTCTTTGGCATTCGGTGGAAATTTTCCGACTTTCGGCAGCCCATTCCAAGCCCAGGTTTCGCGGCGTTAACAACAACTCCCACACCGAGTACAGTCGACGAGGGCTGATGCACTCAGCGAGCGAAATTGTTAACGAGTTTGGAACGCCTTGGGAAGGCACTGTTAGAGCACGAAAAACGAGAAATAATTGTTATTACGTTCGTAAGAAAATTCTTCGGCACACGAATGTGTTGCTCACCACGTGGGGGCATGCTTCGTATGCCCTGCACAAAGTCAGAAACCGCACGGACACAAGTCGTCCTGGAGCGGAGTATGAAAGAGTCTCCCTCGGAACCCGGGAACGCGCTGAATTAATTGATCACCTTTTCGCTTTCGCGTACCAGCGTTGGCAGCTTATTGGACTGGAAGGTAATTTGTGGCCGTTTCACTGTTGCCCGGAGTCAACACGTGTGCCGAAAAGTTCCGGGACTAAGAAAGAAAACGACTGATTACCTCTTCATGTTTAAAGCGTTACCCAAAACGGTGTCTCAAAAGAGCTTTCGATACAGATGTTTCATCCAATGCATCAAAAGCTTTGGGAAACACAAGGCACAGCCAGTTACACGTGGCCAGCACAAAAACCGACACAAGCTTGTGGCCCAGTATGTTGCCTCCAGGGAGCACAGACACAGGAACAAAGCCAGCACAGCACTGTTCGTGATTTTAATTTGATTTTCTCCCTTTCGCACACCTCCGGTGGCCGGGTTCGGTTTTCCATCGATGTCCACTTTCAGCACGGCTTCAATTCTCATTAGCGAGGAAAAAGGGCGGACAGTGAAGGAGAAACAAAAAAGCGCTCCTTCCTTAACACCTTCGCGTTGCATCTGGAGGATCAATACGCAACAAAAAAAAACCATGCCGTCCTTCCAAATCGCGCAACCTTTCACATTTTCCCGGCAAAATCTGATGGCGAGAAAGAAAATGCCGACAATAATTAAGGACTCGAAAACAATTTTCGTCTCATCGAAAATGGATTGCGGCGCGCAGGGCTCGAGTGCGACCGGTTCGGTCAGGTCTCTCTGGTTATTTAATTTTAAGTTTCGTGGCGCCCGTCAAAAAGAGCAAATCGAAAATGTGCACTTTAATTATGAGGGTTGTTTTACGCTTTCTAGAAAATTAAAAAATCAAGACAAAAGCAGTAAAGCATCAGGAAGTTCTTCTTTTTTCTAACATAAAAGCCAAAGTGTGTTCGTTGGACCCCGGTTAATGTATTCGATGTTTTTTCCGATGCGAGCTGCTTTCGGCAGCATGACAGATCCACAAACGAACTCTAAAACTTTACGCGCAACGAATCATAAGAGGGAACCCTTCCCCATCTTATCGATTGAAACACTTTACCAAAGTCAGCCACAGCTCGGCCAGCAGCCTGGCCCTAACTTATTCGAAATTAATCACAGTGAAGCCGTACTCGGTTCGGGCCTCGGCGTTACACTTTTCCCGTCAGAATTTATGGCCTCCACTGTCGTCGTGATATACCACAAGAGAAACAGAGGGACAGGGGGAGAGAGAACCAAACCATTCCGAAAGCTTCATTGCTCCGGTGCCGAAATTGGCTTCCACCTGGTCACAACTTCGGCTGCGGGTTCCTTTAGCTTCACTTTTCGGGCGGTGGGGGGGACAAGTTGTTGTTGGGAAAGTTTTCCGATTTGAATTAAGATACACACCTTCGCCCACAGAGGGCCACCACCACCGCAGCAGTCGAAGTAGTGGTAGGAATAGTTTGCTCCCCGAGTGCTGTGCATAGAAAATGGAGGTAATTATGGTGAAAGATTTATCGGTTTTCGGGGCCGGATTATTTATGAAGAAGCCGTCGGATAACTTTGCGGCCAGGGCTACAATTAGCTCGTCGCTCAACGCCAGCAACGACCAGCAACGCTTCGGATCTTTGAAAGGCACGCACGCAAGCGGCGGCACCGGGAATGTTTCGGGAAATTTGAAGCACAATCACAAGCAATCATCATCGTACGGTGAGTGCGAACCCAAACAGACGGACAGACGGCATGTAAGGGTAAGCCAGAAGTGCCTTCTCCACAAGCCCTCGCATCGGAAAGGTGAACCGGGAAAGCGTCCACTTCACTCGGAACGCTTGTGGCTCACTTTTACATTTCCGCGATCGTTCGACTCTTGCTTACGACGAGCTCTGTCCGGAAAACTTTTAACCAGTCGAATGATCAAATTCCGAAATCCGTCCCGCCCTCGGTGAACGGAAAATGGGACGTGTCCGAAGCGCAAAACGGGTTTTCCAACCACAACCAGCAGGCAGCCAGGTATGGGCAGCATATGTGGGTGTGCAGCATTTTTTTGCTTCTTCGACTCCTGCACCTCCTGCGCACTGGATCGTGCGAAGGAAGTTCGCAAATCTGAAATTCAAATTCAAATCCACTCCGCCCCGAGCCGTGGCTCCCCGCCGCGTTTCAGGAGCTGTGGGAAGGAAGCGAGCTTACATGGTTCCGCTTTTTTCCTGCTCCGGCGGACGAACTCGAACCAAACGGATCAGCAGTGCCGAAAGTAGCTACAGCACACACACGCCCCGTCTAGTGAAGCACAAAAGTGAGCGAGTTGTCATTTGAAGGCTTAACTTCTTATCACTTTCGGTGTACTTTTACCGTGTCGGAGCACTTGCAATGACAGCTCGAGGCTCGATTGCAGGGCGTGCAGGGGCAAGCATTAAATCGGCATAATTCAGCGGTCCACACCTGCGATCTCTGCACACACGAGTACGAGTTTGTCTTTTTCTTCCTTTGCGAAACAATTTAGGGAATTTCTACCACCATCAGGCCGCATTTCCCGAACCGTCCCGGAAAATGCGCATTCCATCGTTGGGATTGGTAGTGCTATTGCGGGTGAAGTTAATACGATTAACGGGTTCCGCAAACGGCCTGCGCCTGAGGCCTACGCGAATGATGGAGTTTTGTCTTTGTTATAACTTCACTGCTGGGTGTTTGCGAAAGTGTTGCCGAACGCGTGGAGAGTGTGTTTCGAAGCAATGCTCTTCCATGATGAAATGGACCGTTTACTGTAGGAATGAAATTTTTCTTAATCATTTTTAGAATCTTCATTAAAATCAATGTCTATAGCCTATCATGGACCATTATCACAATCCTCTAAAATTTTATTAATCATTAGTTATAACAATAGCAAAGAAGTTTTAATAGTAACTGTCACCGTCAACAGTGTGTTAAACAGTAAGTGTTAATATTTTAAAAGAAGGTTAAGATTAGAACATTCAATGATCCATGATTCCCATCATGAACATTGAAATTAAAAACAGTCGTCGTCATCATCAAGACCTTCATTTTTGTTACGTCTAAAATTCAGTTTTTGAATATGTTTGCTAGAAAGCGTTTTTACGGCGCGTATTAACAATGAACAACATAGAGACATGCATATACTCTTCATTCCAGCGATTAGTATATCATTAATGTTATTTTGTTTTATCATTAGTTTTATTTGTTTACTAGCAGGCCCGGCGAACTTTGTTCCGCACCAAAGGCAATTAGTAAGCAGGTTTTGGATTTTATGTAGTAAATATTTTTTATTATGATTAGCAAACCCTTACAGAAAGCATCAGAGATTAACATTGTCTCTGGTTCAGGCTAAGAGCGCTCAGCGTTTGTTGCCCAATAAGAAGAAGAAGAAACATAATACGTAGGAATAACTATAATAAGTT